>NC_081420.1:18310110-18610110 GCF_949786415.1 Peromyscus eremicus
AAATATGGAAAGAAAACTCAGACAAGATACAGAGAAAATGGACTATGGTAAGGTGATAGTTTCACTTTAAATTGTTCACATGTGTTGTGGGCCTTGCTTGTCAGCTCTCTTAAGTGACATTCAGTTCTCTTCAGGGACAAGTCTTGCTGGAGGATGACTGACAGGACTTGCCATTCCAAGTGACATATTATGAGATCAATTAGATCACCCCGTAAAAATGGAAAATTATATTTTCCCATTATAATTTTTGTATATGTCGTTAAGATTAAAACATATAGTATCAATACTTCAGGGATGCTAAATATTTGCTTATATCTCTATGTGGTATTAAAAAAATAACCGTAAATAATAACATTAAAACCTATCTTTTAGTGTTTATTTTTATTATTTTATTTTAAACTTTGTATAAGTATATGTATGCATGTATATAGTGGTATTTACTCTGCCCATAACCTTGGGCTATACAGCCCAAAGGAGGCAGTGCTTCTTGCTGTAGTATATGACCTCTTATAAGGAGTTGAAGAAGAGTCACATGCCCCTGCTCCTTGTTCCTGCCTGTGAGGTGGATTCGCTCCTGGTCAGATCAGGGGATGACTTCTGCTGTCTATTCCATTATTTGTGAGTGTATTTCCTCAATTTATATATTAGTAAATTCTGTTACCCATTTAATAGACTCATGTGGATTGATTATAATAAGTGACACCCAACATGGGGCACGAACCCAGGACCCTGAGATTAAGAGTCTCATGCCTGGCTATCTCAATTGGTAGAGCGTGAGACTCTTAATGCCAGGGTGGTGAGTTTGTGCCTCATATTGGGTGCCAAATGTAGCTGGAAGTTTCTCAGGTCCTGCCCCGCCCTGTGTTGCTTGGGTCCTGTCTGGCCCCTGTAGTCCCTCAGCTGCTTATAAAATAATCATTCAGAGGCTTAATCTTATTTATAAGCTGTATGGCCTGTGACAGGCTTCTGCTAGCTAGCTCTTTCATCTTAAACCATTTCTATTCATCTATATGTTGCCACATGGCCATAGTGTTGCCAGTCTGCTGGCATCTTGTTGCTCCTTGGGTGGTAGGTGGCATCTCCTTAGACCCTGCCTTTTTCTCTCCTTGGATTTCCCACCTTCCTCTAAGCTGCCTTGCTATAGGCCAAAGCAGCTTATTTATTAACCAATGGGAGCAACATATATTCACAGCATACAGAAAGATATCCCCCAGCACATGTATGTGCATATACCTGTGAGTGTGTTCATGTGTGTGTGTGTATGTGAATGTGTGTGTATGTGTGTATATGCGTGTGTGTGTGTGTGTGTGTGTGTGTGTGTGTGTGTGTGAGTATGAGTGTGGAGGGTGGGATGCCTGCATGTGTGTATGGGTGCATGTGGAGGCCAAAGATTACCCTCGAGTGTCATTCCTCAGATACAGTCCACCTTTTATTTGAGAATCTCCCTCTCATCTGGAGCTTGTCTATTTGACTAGGCTGGCCACTGAGTGTCAGGGATCCACCTGCCTCTGCTGAAGCTACAGGGTATGCCATCATATTTGGATTTTTTATGTGGGCGATGGGGATCAATCCCAGGTCTTCATGTTTGTGCAGAAAGCACTTTATTCACTAAGGCATCCCCCAGATCCTTAGTTTTTGCATATTTGAGACAGAGTTTCATTATGTAGCTCTGCCTGGTCTGGAACTCACTATGTAAACCAGGCTGTCCTTGAACTCATGGCAGTTTTCCAGCTACTGATCCAGAGTGCTGGGATTACAGGCATGTGTCGCCATACCTTCATGTGTGGTCTAGTTTCATGTCAACTTGACACAGCCTGTAGAGCATTTTCTTAATTAGTGATTGATGGGGGAGGGCCCATTCCATGGTGGGTGGTGCTCCCCCTGGGCTGGTGGTCTTAGGTTCTATAAGAAAGCAGGCTGAGCAAGCCATGGGGAGCAAGCCAGTAAACAGCACTCCTCCATGGCCTCTGCATCAGCTCCTGCCTCCAGGTTCCTGCCCTGCTTGAGTTCCGGTCCTGATTTTCTTTGATGTTGAACAGCAAAGTGCTGAAGTGTAAGCCAAATAAACCGTTTCCTCCTCGTCTTGCTTTTGGTCATGACGTTTCATCATAGTAATAGTAACCCTAACTAAGACACTGAATCTAATTATTATTATTTTTTGTGGTACTTAGGACTGAACCCAGGGCATTACACATTTTCAAGAGTTCTATCACTGAACTAAATTCCAAGCCTCTACTATTTAGTTTTTAAATCAACATAGAAAATAATAGCACAAAGAATTATGTTACTTCACATTGATGTTCTCAACTATGAACATTTTATCATGTTTTTACTTTTTTGTCCTTTTTTTCCCCCTGAAATGTTTAAATTTCAGGCATGAAGCTACCTTTAATTCTAAATGCTTCAAGGGTTAGTTTTAACTCATAAATCTAGAAGTAAGATATTTTCTATAGAATTCTAAATAATTATCATAATCAGGAAACATACATTGACATAATATTTATTCATATTTTATTTATTCATTTTCCACCAATAGTTCCATTAATGTCTATTTCAAATGGAAGAAACACCACCCTTACTGAATATTACATTCAGGTCTCTATCCTCCCTTAGTCTGGGACAGTTCATCTGGTCTTTTCTTCATTTTTCATGGCCTTAGCATTTGAAGAGTTCAGATCTGTGGAATATCTCTGAATTAAGGAGAGTCATGATTTGAAGCAAAGATACCACCATGCAGCATGTGAATTAAAAAGAAAAAAAGCTAACAGGCTAATTAAAAGAGGCAAACCTCCTTCTAGTGGGAGGAGCCTATTGCTAATGCTTTTCTAAGTAGACACAGTGTCAAGTGCCTTCTAAATGTGTATGTTTATACCCACACACTGGACAAGCCTAGTTTGGTCTGAGCACCTGTTTGCAGTGTGCGGTGGTTAATGCGGAGATTTCTAACTGGTCAAAGTGCTGAGAATAAGTAACTGGTGAGACTCAGCCCTAAGTGGGACACCTAGCTCAGCCCCTCTAAAGCTCAGAGGCCATTGCAAAGGAGGGAACGGAAGAATTTCAGAGCTGGAAGATGGGGAAGAGTGCTGTGGTGCTGCCTCCTGCCCATGACATCGCTGCTGCACTTGCACACACAGCAGCAGTGGCTACCCACACAAGACTGAGCCCACCAGCACTCCATCACAGGTACGGGTAGCCGAGAAGCCATCGGCAGTTAATGGTAACTGGGAGAGGGCAAGCCATATTCTTCAGCGGGGTAGCCACTGGTAAGTTGCCCTTGTTCAAGTAAATCACCTCCCCCCAATTCAAGCGAATGCAAGCAATCCCAGTTAACTACAGCCACAGCGGGACAGGGGGGAAAAGACATTAAAGTGGGGGGGAGAGTGTTGAAAAGAAGAAGGCATTCACTAGGAGGGGGATAACAGCATGGGGGGGATAATCAAAGTGTATTATGTATGTATGAGATTGTGCACAAAGAAATAAAAAAATTAAAAGGCATTTTTTGAGGTTCCTCATAACTCTTTTGCTGGGTTTTTTTTTTTCCTATCTTTTTTTGGCAAAGCAAATCAGTGTCATATATTCGACTTCCATACCCATAATTGGATTTTGAGGTCACGAAGAGAAGAGCATTGGTGCCTTTAATTGCTGTACCTCCTTTCCCTTCCCGTTCCCAATGATATGGACAGAAAGTCAGTTTTCTGGGGGCTGGTCATTCCCCTCTGGCCGAGACTTCCTTCATGCTGCCAGCTTTTCAAAGCTGCACAAGGCCTCGGTGGATGATGAGTCAAGCTGGGCAGAGTCCCCTCTTGGCCACCCCCGGCTTCCTGCACTAGAACCCTTCCATACCTCTAACCTGTTTCCTTATTTCAGTCACAGCTTTTTAAACCATGGGCTGTAACGCCACAGAGGGCTTCATAACTGAATATGGGAGCTGTGAAAATATTTGGCAGGAGCAATAATTTACGAACGCACAGCAACCAAAAAGTTAATTCAAACTCAGATTCACAGTGAATCCAAGGTATTCCTGGAAGTGTGTTCCTGGGTTCCTGTATTAGTTACTGTGATGCTGCTGTGATAAACCATGACCAAGGCAACTTAGGGAAGAAAGAGTTTACCTGGGCTTTCAGCTCCAGATGGATGAGTCTCTTATGACCAGGGAGGTGTGGCAGGGATCAGTGGCTGGAACAGGAAACTGAGAGCTCCCATCTTCAAATGCAAGCTTGAAGCAGAGAGAACAAGGAAGTAGGTCGACAGCCCTCAAAGCTGTCCCTCGTGACAGCACCTCTCAAAGCTCCCCCAACAGGACCACCAGTGGGGGACATTTTTCACTGAAACAACCACAGTTTCCTCACAAGGCTTCACTGCAGCTGGTTCTGAACACACAACACATGCTCTTCGCATTCCTCATGGGACACACCACACAGTGTCAGTGCCTGGACATCTAGACTCTGATCCAGACTGTTATTTCTTATCAAATGCAACATTTATTATGTCCATGGACATTTTTCTGCTTTTATAAAAACATAATGGTTTCATTAAGGAAAGCAAGAAATTTAATATTTTATCTCTGTCATGTAAATATCAAATTAGTACCTTTTGGATTGTGTTGTGTTAAAATGTTTGAGTTCAAACTTGCTGTTTGAGTGGCTGACTTGACACTCCTAAAAAAGAAATGATTAAACGAATTTTGGGTTGGGATTAGGACAGACTTCCAACAAATTCTGAGACAGCCTTCTCTATGCTTCTGCCTTTTGTACTGTGTATTTATGTGAAGTGGTGTTCTCAGCATTGATGATTATAAAACCAAAATACCCACCAACTCTGCAGTGTTGAATATGCTTTGTGTCTTGTGGTATCAAACATCCAGCCAAGATTTAGTTCTTTATTTCAAGTAAACAGGCATAACCACTCATTAGCATGCAGATTTTTATTCATTGTAAATAAATGATAAAATTATATGTATACCAAAGAATTATTTTTAAAGATTTATATACAATTTATTATCAGTAAATGCTTTATTTGTATAGCTATACACAAGTCATGTAAAATTTTCGTGGGCACTAAGGGAGCTTGTAATAACTCAGATTTGACAATCTGAGTTTAATCGTCTGAACCCACATTGTGGAGGGGAGAGTTAACACCTCCACTTGTATCATGTGACCAGTGTACATGCTCTCTCTCCCCCTCCCTCCCCCACTCTGTTGAATAAATTAATGTTAAAAAAATAATAAAAAGGGAGGAGCTGGGGAGGTGGCTCGGTGGCTAAGAGCACTTGCTCTAGCCGGGAGGTGGTGGCGCACGCCTTTAATCCCAGCACTCGGGAGGCAGAGGCAGGCGGATCTCTGTGAGTTCAAGGCCAGCCTGGTCTACAGAGCGAGATCCAGGAAAGGCGCAAAGCTACACAGAGAAACCCTGTCTCGAAAAAACAAAACAAAAAAACAAAACAAAACAAAAAAAAGAGCACTTGCTCTGCAAGCTATGGTGATATTTTATTTGTATTAAAATGTTATTTGTATGTTAATAAATAAAGTTGCCCGGGGGTCAGAGCTATTAGCAAGCCATAGGAAAGCAGGGCAGTGGTGGCGTACACTTGTAATCCCAGCACTTGGTAGGCAGAGCTGGGTAAGTCTCTGTGTGTTCAGGGATACAGCCATTATTGGACACACATGCCTTTAATCTCAATACCAAGCAAGGAAAACCTGGAGGCCTATACAGACAGGCCGTGACGAGGCGGTCATGTGGTTGGGTTTACAACCAATGAGAAGGCAGAACAGAAACTACATATAAAGACTTTAACACAGGAAGTAGCTCTGGTTCGGAGAGGTAGGACCACTGCAGGAGGAAGGGTAAGGTTTTAGCTCTTAGCTCTGACCTCTTGGCTTTCTTCTTTGCATTGGTTCTGTGTTTCTTATTTAATAAGAAGGTTGGTTACATCTACAGCAAGCGTAAGGACCTGAGTTCGAATTCCCCAACACCCATGCAAACGGCCATTGCTTTGTGACAGTGGAAAATGAAGTGTTGCTTTGACTAAATGGCAGGGAAAACGTGTTCACAAGGAGACAAGGCCTGTGTAGACGCTTTCCAACTCCTTCACCTACTGTACTGACAAGTTTGATGTCAACTTGACACAGCTAGAGTCAGCAGAGAGGAGGGAGCTTCAGTTGAGAAAATGCCTCCATGAGACCCAGCTGTAAGGCATTTTCTTAATTAGTCATCAGTGGGGTCAGGCCCAGTCCATGGTGGGCGGTGCTACCCCTGGGCTGGTGGTTCTGGGTGCTCTAAAGCAAGCAGGCTGAGCAAGCCAAGAAGCAATCCCCCTCCATAGCCTCTGCATCCGCTTCTGCCTCCAGCTTACTGCCCTGCGTGAGTTCCTGCCCTCACTGCTTTTGATGATGAACTGTGATATGGAACTGTGAGGGAAATAACCCTTTCCTCCCTGAGTTCCTTTTGGTCATGGTGCTTCATCACAGCAATAACAACCCTAAGATCCCCAGTTACTCTGTCAGGTGCTTACTACATAGTACACAGCCTTCATCCCCATAGATCAAGAGCCAGATTCTCCCACAGACCTCTGGGGTGAGCATCAGCAGGGGCTCAGCATCCCCCAGGCTTACCCAAAATCACACAGAAAGAGAACAGAGGGCTGAGAGAATCTTGGAGGTGCCCTAAGAGCCGAATTGCAATTTATCTCCTTTTATCCTCTGATTCAAATGTAAGAGCCACCAGAATATGATTAAGAAAATGCAAAACACACACCAGATCTACACATGAGAATAACCCTGGTGGGAATGTTCAAAATGTTGGCTAAGTTTGTTTGGGGCCACAAACATTTATAAAAGCAATTTGAAAAAAAAAAAAATGGAGACACTGGGGGCGTGTAGTTTGCTTAGCCTCCCTGAGATATGGGGGCAGGGGAGAATCACTTGATTTGCTTTTCAAATCTCACACATTTATTTTAATGAATGGGCATTGCTCTTGTTGCCTAAAAATAATTCTGAAGGACAAAAAAAGAAAAAGAAACAAGTGCTGTGATTCCTTGAGTGTTATTTGAAATACTAATAAGATATTTTAAACTAACCAACAAAATTAAACTTCAATATGGAACTCCAGTGTAAATAGACGGCAGCTCCATCAGCTACACTTCAAAGGATGCATATTAGCACTATTCTACCCACTCTGTGAAGGTAAGGTGCTAATTAACTGTTCAGGTGATTTCCCTAAATCATGTAGAGCAGGGAGTTTTAGTTGGACAAGCAGGTTACTGGGAGCAGACTAAGGAACTCTAGCTGGCTTTAAATTTCACTAAATATCTGTTTCTTGTTTTTCCAAGCACTGTATGTTCTAATTAACTGAAAATCTTTTGAACGTGGCTAATTAGAATAATGTCATCTCACCGCCCCAGGCAAACAATAAAGTGAAACTTCCCTTAAGGTTTTTCCCATCATGCCAGTGTGCATTTTCAGGTGGGCAGACAGGAACAAATATAACCAGACAAGCTCTGTTGTGGTGCCGAAGACTTTCTTTAACCAGAAGGACGTGTCTTTTTACATATGCAAATCCACGACAATGTTTGAGAGGTTTCAAGAGAGAATTTGAACAATGCTTTCTCTAAAAGTTTAGGATTGGGATTAAACTGTTGGTCATTTGTTTACAGCCTCAGGAGTTCCCACTCTGTGTCCCAAGGCTAATGGAAATTTGATGGGCGGGGGAGGAGAGGAGGGAGATTTCCAACCTTAAACTCAAAAGGTCAGGGAAGTACATTTATGGATCTGAAGCTGGTCTTCTGAGGGCTGGGCGTTGTGGCTCAGTGGTAGAGCACTTGCCTAGCATGCACCAAGTTGTGGGTCTAATCCCCAGCATAGCCACAGAACAGAAGACTGAGCAGAAAACGCCAGGGCTGGCCTTGCAGGTCGTCAGAGACAAGTACCAACTAGAAGTTCAGTTTTATCACCTGTCACATGGCAAACTGTCTGTCTTCTGTACACTGAATTGTGAAAAGACAAAACTAACTTGGGTTACGGGACACTGTTATTAACATATGAAATATTTCGCTTAGTGTGCAATAGAGAAAATAATTTTCTATTAAAGTTTAGAGGATTAAAATGTGTAATACAGAAGAAGGAAAAAGATATGACTTAAAATTACTCAACATGCAACAACATCAAAAGCCATGGGATGTTCTATTAAAAGTCATAAAATTTCTTATCAATAGTGTCCTACCTCCAAAGATGATGACACTGTTTTTAGCAGGTTTTGTCCCATGCAGTTTGAACATGGGTACAGATTTAATGACCAGTGTGGGGCTGGATTCAGTATTTATATTATCTGATTTCCATATGTCTTGTTAATTTTGCATGGATTTCTATTTGAAATTATCCTGTGGGTAATATTAAGTATTTTTTAGTGCAATTTTCTCTTTAAATGAACCTGGGCCAATTAACTTCAGAATGTTCCATTTCTTGGTGGTTAGTCAGAGTCTCTAATAATTAAACTTGTTTATGTGATATGTATATGGAATAGGACTTGGGGGTTATTCTTTTGACATGATAATACAAGTGCTTATTATTATATTTCATGTTTTTATAAATATCATAAACAATAATTAATATTCATTCAGTTATTACTATAGTGATAAGGTCTTCAAAAGACCTTATTTTACTTGTAAGAGTCAAATATGTATATGTAAGTATATGTGTGTGTGTTATATATATGCATGTGTATGTGTATGTATATTCGTGTATGTATGTATATATCTGTCTGTGTATATATATGTACATATGTATGTATATGCATGTATGTGTATATATATGTATTTGTGTATGTGTGTGTGTGTGTGTGTGTGTATTTTAAAGGTAGGGTCTAACTATGTAGCCCAGGTTGGTCTCCACATATATTCCTCTTTAGTTCTGGGATTATAGGCATATGCTGCCATGCCCTGTAGTGATATATTGTGTCCCCCAATATATTGTGCATCCTAATAAACTTATCTGGGGTCAGAGAACAGAACAGCCACTAGATAGACATAGAGGCCAGAAAATGGTGGCACACACACCTTTAATCCTATCACTTGGGAGGCAAAGATCCATCTGGATCTCTGTGAGTTTAAAGCCACATTGGAAACAGCCAGGCATGGTGACTCACGCCTTTAATCCCAGGAAGTGATGGCAGAAAGCAGAAAGGTATATAAGGCGTGAAAACCAGGAACTAGAGCTGGTTAAGCTTTTAGGCTTTTGAGCAGCAGTTCAGCTGAGATCCATTTCGGAAGAGGACTCAGAGGCTTCCAGTCTGAGGAAACAGGATCAGCTGAGGAATTGGCAAGGTGAGGTGGCTGTGGCTTATTCTGCTTCTCT
Organism: Peromyscus eremicus; assembly: GCF_949786415.1. Lineage (NCBI taxonomy): Eukaryota > Metazoa > Chordata > Mammalia > Rodentia > Cricetidae > Peromyscus > Peromyscus eremicus. The sequence continues at coordinate 18,319,458 of NC_081420.1, forward strand.
GATCTTCCAGCATTCACATCAATGCCTGGCTTCAGGTTTGATTTTATTAATAAGACCTTTTAAGATTCGTGCCCAGCTGGAAGGAATAGTTTGTAAAGGAAAAATTATAACTAGACAAGCCTTAAAGTACAAATCTTATGATTTTTCCAAACCTTATCTTTAGTCTATGACTATGTATGTTATGGTGTCTATGATGCGAAGTCTATCCTGGATTCTCAAAATAAATCTTTTACAATTGCATAGAGAATGTAAGAGCCTTTCTGCCAACTCCAAATGGCTGCAGAAACATCGAAGGCCGTGACAGGAAGTGACTGCCTCTCTCTTGTCCCTTGCATGAAGCAAAGGGGGAAAGGATAACGTCATGGAGAGAATGACGTGATAGAGGGCACAAATACAGAGTTTCATGGCAGTTGCTTTTGTTTGCTTGTGAATTTTTTTCCAGACAGGATCATGTAGTTCAATGTAGCTTCTAACTTGCAATTCCTCCCTGACTCAGCTGGAACTGTAGCCATGTATCACTGTGACTGGAACAAAATTGTTCTGATGCTTGAAAAGGCTATCAAAAACAACAAAAAAGAAAATTCAAAGCAAACACAAACAGACCTCTACATTTCTGCAATCATCTTCTAATATTGTGTAAAAGACATTTGTAACTATACTCACAGGTGAAGCCAAGTGGTGATTGGATTGGCTTTTCTGATACTCTTGCTGGTTTGGGTAATAGCGGCCTCTGAGGAAGAGCCAGGAAGAGGTTTCCATTTTGGTATTTTCTAGAAGAGCTTGTGTACAACTGGTGTGGATTCTTTCTCCTGGTGAAACCCTAATTCCTTTTCTACCAAGGCTCAGCTGCCATCGTCTTACCGTCACGGCATCACTCGGCCTGTTACCACCACAGCAGGTGCTGCTGCTCACAGAGAAGGGCGCACATCCTCACTTCTGCTTCAGAACAGGGCTGCCTATTGGGGAGCAATTACTCCCCAGACACACCTCTTCCTATACCGAGCTGGTAAACCACAGCCTTTCTGCCTCATGCCTCACCCCCTCCTTTTATCTCCAAGTTGGAAAAGACTGAATTTTGAGTTCATAGGATTTTGGATTATAAATTTGTATCAGCTACTTTAACTAAAATAAGATTTTTTTAAAAATAAAATTAGGCCAAATGTACAGTATTGTAAAAAATTAGTCATGCTCCTTGTTCCTGTAATGAAAGGACTCGAGTCTCAACTCAGGTATCAGTTCCATGATTGTGTATTATTCCCCTGGCTCAGCTTTGGCTTCCCGGTCTGTGTGGTGTTTGCTTGCTGGCTTGATGTTGGTGGGAATGAAGTCAAGTCACAGAGAATGCTTGGCACCTTCAAAGCCTACGATAAATGTCGGCTGTTATTACACTCCTTATGCAGAACACCATGGTTCGCTTCATGAAAGTCAGGATGCAGGATGAAGAAGGACTGGAGACCAGTTAAAACTTCTAAGGCATGCGCCCAGTTCTCTGCTTGCTCTAACTAGACTGCACCCCCTAACGTTTCCATCACCTCCAAAAACTGTGCCAATGGCCAGTCTGACACATGAGTGTCTGGGGTAGTTCCTATTCAAAATGCAGTAGAAGCCAGCAGCAGAAGACATGTAGATACAAACGGAAAGCGTAACTCAAGGGAGAGACCTGGAGAGGAGCAGCATAGACCCTAATGGACGGTCTTTCTAATGGCATCGGCTTTACTATCTAAATATTAAAACACCACTGTGCTGTCGTGTTAGCCATTTCAGACTGCTGTTGGATTTAGGTAGCCTTAAAGACAAACAAGATATAGATATAAATATAGATATAGATATGTCCCCACAAGTACATTAGCAAACAGTGCCAAATTAATCCCTCAAATGCCCTCAAATGCACAATACTGATTTTAAGGTGAAGTGCAGTTTTCTATTATATGCTCTGAAAATTATGCCAGCCCTGGAAAGTTCTTCTCCTAGTTCATCTTTATATGCTTTCTAAAGGACACACTGAAATTCGACCTAACGTCACCAGAGGAAACACAGCATTTGATCATTGTGATAGTTATGTGGGGTTAAAAGAACCACCTTGCTTTCTCCAACATTGTAAAAAGAAGTTAAGAGCGAATAACAGGGCTTTGCCTTCACAGCCACAGCTTGGTTTTTTACAGGTCATCAGTCCGATATTGTGATAGTCAATATTCTTCAGAACTTCAGGCTGGAACGGAACAATCAATGACTGTTATTTTGTATCTATAATTTCATTATCTAGTTCCTTTCACTTCCAGACACGGTTTTAAAAAAGTTTCCTCCATTTTGTGTGCGTGTGTGCGTGCGTGCGTGCGTGTGTGCGTGTGTGCATGTGCGTGTGCGTGTGCGTGTGCGTGCGCGCGCGCGTGCGTGCGTGCGTGCGTGTGTGTGTGTGTGTGTGTGTGTGTTCCTCCACACCTAGACAAACACCATCACTGAGCTGTACTTATTCCATAGCTCAGACAGGCCTTGAGTTTGCAATCTTTGAAGATGACACTATAAAATGGAAAAACCTCCCACACTTATTGATTGGCAGAATTAGTATCATGAAAATGATTATATTACCAAAAATCACCTGCAGATTCAATGCAATCCCCATTGAATTCTAATGACATTCTTTACAGAACTAGGGGAAAAACAGTCCTTAAATCTGTATTGAAACACAAAAAACCAAATGATGAAAACAGTTATATGCAGAAAGGACCATGTTGGAGAGACCGTATGTGACCTCAAGTTAGACTACAGAACCATGGTGACATGTTATTGCCACAAAAACAGATCTATAGGCCAATGGAGTAGAATAGAGAACCCAGAAATAAACTCACATAACTATAGCCACCTAATTTTTAACAAAGTTGTCTAAAACATACATTGAAAAAAAGACAGCCTATTCAACAAATCATGTTAGGAAAACTGAGTATCCACACAGAAAATGAAATTAGATCCATATAAGTCTTATTCTGCACAAAAATCGATTCACAATATTTCAAAGACCTTAATGTAAGACTTGAAATATTGGAATTGGTAGGGGAAACACTTCAAAATATAGGCATGGGTAAGAACTTTCTGGAAAAGACTCCAGTACCACAGGAAACAACCCCAAGGATTGACAAATGGGATTCCATGAAATTAGGAAGACCAGAGTGAGGAAACAGCCAAAAGAATGGGTGGGCAAAACAATCAGACATAGTTAACATCTAGAACATATACAAGCTGAAAATCAAATGCCAAAAATATATATCTCCAATTAATAGATGGACTAAAGAAATTAATGGATGGTCCTCAAAAGACGAAACACAAATGGGAGGTAATTGTTTGAAAAAGTGATCAATGTCCTTAGTTATCAGGAAAACACAAATGAAAAGTGACTTGATGATTCCATCTCACTCCAGTCAGAACAGCTCTTAATAAGAAAACGAATGTCAACACATCCTGGTGAGGATGTGGGCAAAGAAGAACTTGTATCCACTACTGGGGAGATTATCAGCTGGCATGGGCAAGATGGAAATCTGCATGGAGTTTCCTTAAGAACTAAGAATAGAGCTGCATGTGACCCAGCTCGACTGTTTCCAGATACATGGCCAAAGGACTCCCAGTCCTGCCACAAAGACACATGCACAGCCATGTTTATTGCTGCAGGCATCACAGTGACTAGTAAGTGGAACTAATTTAGATGTCCATCAGTGTATGACGGGATGAAGCAAGCCCAGTAAACACAGACACAACTGAGTTTTATTCAGCCATAAAGAAAAATAAAATCATGACATGCATAAAGATAGCTTTGGGAGTGGAGACAGGTGGATCCTGAGAGATCACTGGCAGCCAGGCCAGCTCAAACAGCAAGATTCCCAAGCTTGAGGTTTAATAAGAGAGCCTTAATTGAGACTCTAGGGAATGGGGTGGAAAGTGATGGAGAAGACTCCCAATTGTTTGGTCTACCTGTACACACACACACACACACACACACACACACACACACACACACACCAAAAAAGAAACACTATAGGATTCACCTCCATCAGGTCTCTAAATAAATCAAACTTACAGACATAGAATGGGGACTGTTGCCAGGAGCTGGGCTCTGATTAGGCAGGGCTCTCATTTAATGGGTATAGAGTTTCAGTCTTGAAAGATGAAAATATCCAGGAGATCAGTTATATGACAATGTGGAATGCATTTGACACTGCTTGGCTGCACTCTGAAAGATAATTAACACGGTTAATTTAATGTGTTGTTTTTTTCCATGGTGAAATTTATGGGTTTTTTTTTCTACAATAAACACAAGTTGCTTCTGTAGGTTAAAGACTTACTTTGAAAAAAATTCAGACATGCAGCAAGTTGTAAGAATAATACAAAAAAAACCACACTTGCACAGAAGTTGTTCTCTGTGCCTTGTATTCAGATGCTTCAATGGTTAACGTTTTATCACAATTATGCTCTCCCATGTGATAGTTTTCTATACCACTTGGGAGTACATTGAAGATTATTTGTCTCATCCATAAATACTTCAGGGTGTATTTTCTGCAACAAGGGCATTGTTTTAAAATAGCTACACTATAATATATTAAAACATAAAATGAGTGCTGATAAAATACTATAATCTACAAGGCCTTATTCAAATTTGGCCAATTTTCTCAATAATGTCCTTTATGGCAAAAATAAGATAAAATAGAGGAAGAAATCAATTTGGTCTAGGGCTCATTCCAGGATCACACATTGCCAAATCTCTTTAGCTTCCTATATAATCTGGAACACACACACACACACACCCTTGATGGTTTTGACAAGTATAGGTGATTTATTTATTTTATAGAATGTCTTCTAATTAAAGCTTAATATGTATTTATATTCAACTGAACAGTCCTGCATACCCTACATGTTTGGCAGGAATACAATGTACTCTCAATGTACTGAATCAGAGGAGAGAATGTTAATTTATACCACTGTAGGAGATGCTAACTTGCATTACTTGGTCGAGGTGGTATCTGTTTTTTCCACTGCAAATCTGTTTTCACCTCCTTGTGATTACTAAGTACTTTTGGAGTTGGTGGGGGGGGAAAACTTTGAGATCGCATAGAAACACTGTTCCTCACCCAAATCCCATCCATTAGTTTTAGCGTCTATTGCTAATTCTTGCTCAGGTGAGTCACAGTGTGCTATTTGTCAAGTGCTGACTTCTTAACTCCACCGTGCCTTCTCCACTTATTTACTGGAGTTCTACCTTAGTGAAAAGCATTTCCTCCTCACCCATCTATGTTTTTTAAAATTTAAATTAAAAAAATTATTTGTGAGGAAGTAATTTCCTACATGTATAATATATTTGAATCATTTCCACTTGTCTCTCTCTCTCCCCTTCATATTCCCCTGTTTGCCCCACTTTCTTTCAAAGTTATAACCTCTTTTTTAATTATTTCACACATGTGCATGTACACGTATATATGCATATATATGCATACATATGTACACACACATACATACATACATACATACATACATACACACACATACACACACACACACACACACACACTCACACAGCCTGAGTCTATTTAGTATTGCTTGCTGTGGGATGTTCTGTATGTCAAATGTGTTGCTAATTAGTCAATAAATAAAACACTGATTGGCCATTGGCTAGGCAGGAAGTGTAGGAGGGACAAGGAGGAGAATAAAGCTGGGAAGTGGAAGGCTGAGTCAGAGAGACACTGCCAGCCGCCACCATGACAAACAGCATGTGAAGATACGAGCCATGTGGCAAGGTATAGATTTATGGAAATGAATTAATTTAAGCTGTAAGAACAGTTAGCAAGAAGCCTGCCACGGCCATATAGTTTGTAAGCAATATAAGTCTCTGTGTTTACTTGGTTGGGTTTGAGTGGCTGTGGGACTGGCAGGTGAGAAGATTTGTCCTGACTGTGGGCCAGGCAGGAAAACTCTAGCTACAAATGGCGTCCAACGTGTTGGCAAGAGTTTCCACCTAAAAACTGAGAAAAAAGATTCTAAAACGGAGCTAAAAACAGCTTCCTAATTGTCTCTCTCAAATGAGCGGCAGCTGCCGGTTTGAGCTACTGGCAGGTTCCTAGCATGCGCGCTCGACCTGCAGTATGGCGAGAATGAGGCCTCTGCAAGTGGCACATTAAGCTGCATGGTGGATTTAGCCTTTGCTGGTACAAAAAAAGAGGTTTCTGGGCTACATGCTGCTTGGATAAAAGCATAGACCCACGATAGCTCTAAGAGCTGGAGGTAAACGGCCATGTTGGGAAGCTGAGGTGGGCAGAGCCAGCAGCCACAGCTGCTGCAGCTTAAAGCAATAGATTCACAATAAGACAGATTCAGATGTAATAGTTTACAATATGTGTAAAATATACTTAGGCTTGAAAGAGACAAAAAAGGTGATATATACAGTTATATAAACAAATACATAGTTTTAAAAAATAAAGTCTTTAAAGAGACAGTAAAATTAATAGAAAAAATAAGCCACGTAAAGATGAATATTACACAGAGAATCTGGATTGTGTTGTCTTTGGGATTCTTAACTGCAGAGAGATATTTGATTGTAAAGGAAGCTGAGCTAAACCAATATGCATATTTTAAAGATATCTTGACTTCAAAATTTGGATATAAGGATATGTTGCTTTGGAAAAGAGTCTCTTTTGTTTCCACAGAAAGCCAGAGGCTATGGATTTGTTCAAGATTAAGATACATCAGGTTTGACCAGCCAAGACCCCCTGAAAGGTCTCCGATGACACCATGGCCCAGATGATCCAACATCCAGAATGATTTCAAGGCAACTGGCTCAGACGATACACCCTCATGGACTATTCCATAATCCTAAAATTTTCTTTGTGTCCCCATAAGATACAGCGCCCCCCTCCAGCAGGAAGTAGTAAGAGAAGCTATGCCCAAATTCCCAAATTATATGTAATTTTACTTTGTTAAGGTTAAAACCTTCCTTTTTGAAAAAAAAAGGGGGGGGGGAAGTGCTGTGGGATGTTCTGTATGTCAAATGTGTTGCTAATTAGTCAATAAATAAAACACTGATTGGCCATTGGCTAGGCAGGAAGTGTAGGAGGGACAAGGAGGAGAATAAAGCTGGGAAGTGGAAGGCTGAGTCAGAGAGACACTGCCAGCCGCCACCATGACAAACAGCATGTGAAGATACCGGTAAGCCACGAGCCATGTGGCAAGGTATAGATTTATGGAAATGAATTAATTTAAGCTGTAAGAACAGTTAGCAAGAAGCCTGCCACGGCCATACAGTTTGTAAGCAATATAAGTCTCTGTGTTTACTTGGTCGGGTTTGAGCGGCTGTGGGACTGGCAGGTGAGAAGATTTGTCCTGACTGTGGGCCAGGCAGGAAAACTCTAGCTACAATTGCTCATATGTATATTACTTAGGGTTGACCACTTGGGAGTAGATAACCTGTCTGGGGCTCATCCCTGGAGGAGACTGATTCTCGGTAACCAGCAGTTGCCAGCAGTTCTTCATCAAAGGGTAGGGCCCTGGGATGTCTTCCCCATCCAGTTGACATGTCAACTGGTAGTGTCATTACATAGGTCTTGTACAGGCAGCTGTACTGTCGAGATTTCACGGGTGATGCTCCCCTGGCACGTGTAGAAGACTCCATCATGCAGCAGATCTCCTGGTCCTCTGGCTCTCACACTCCTTCGATCCCCTCTCCTGAGATGTTCCCTGAGCCTTAGGTAAAGGAGTTGCATTTTAGATATACCAACTGGGGTTGAGCACCCCACAGTCTGTCATTCTCTGAATTTTGACTGGATGTGGGTTTCTGTAATGGTCTCCATCTGTTGCAGAAGGAAGCTTCTTTGGTGATGGATGGGAGTTAGACTTCTCTGTGAACATAAGGGTAAGTTTTCAGAAGGCGGTTAGAAATTATACTAGTTTAGGAACATGACAGTTGTGGTTTCTTCTCTAGGGTTCTTGACCTCACCAGCCATGGATAGCTGGCTAGGTTTACAGTACAGGCAAGAACTCCCTTCTTTTGAGCAAGCCTTAAGTCCAATTAGACAGCCATTGGTTGTCCCACGCTATAAGTGCTGCTATTGTACTCTGGGGATATCTTGGAGGGCTGGTCTTTGTTGTGGCCCATAGGCTTTACAACTGGGTAGAACTATCTATTGCTTCTCTATTTTCACAGTTTGTGAATCACGTTTTGGAGCTACCTTCCAAGGAGGAGGCATTCAGCTCGGTTTCAGCCCGGTTTCTCCAAGTCTTGTGTCTGAAGTGTGTGGTGTCTTCAGTAATAAGGCCTTACCTTCAGGGAAGAAAGCAAAGGCAATCTTAATAGCCTATCACGGGGAGTCTTTCAGCTCTCCTGATGAAACAATAAAGGAAGTTTCCCACGCCTGGCACTGGGATGTTTTTAGATAGTTTATGGCTCTTGGGGAGCCCCAGATGGCATTACTTCATTTAAACTATATTTATATACACACATGCACTCATAAATATTATATACGTATTTTTAAGTAAACATAAAATGTTTCCCTATGGCCTTTTCAGATATCATTAGTGTTATTTATCCTTCCCTGCACCTCTCCTTCTGTACTCCCTCCCCTCCCTGCTCCCCTGTAAAACCTCCCGTCTTCCCATTCCTCCCTTCACAGCACCTGTGTCCTGCTGTCCCCTCTAGAACATCTCCTTTCTCAGTCCCTGTTGCTTTTTACTTTGCTGTTTTCTGCAATTACTTCACATTATATACTCACATCTAGAGATTTGGAATGATCACCCACTGATGAGAGAGAGCATTTCTCTTTCTGGGTCACCTGACTTGGTATAATATTTTCTAGTTCCATCTATTTACCTGGAATTTTATGATTTCAGTTTTTCTTTTAAAATTACATTGTGGGTGATTTGACGCATTTGGCTTGTGTACCATGTGCATGCCTGGTACCCACAGAGGCCAGAAGACTGCATCAGCTCCCCTGGAACTGAAGTTATAAATGTGGTGGTATTGTGTTCCCTAAAATATTGTGCACCCTAATAAACTTATCTGGGATCAGAGAACAGAACAGCCACTAGATATAGAGGCCAGAAAATAGTGGCACACACGCCTTTAATCCTAGCATTCCAGAGGCAGAGATCCACCTGGATCTCTGTGAATTCAAGGCCACACTGGAAACAGCTAGGCATGGTGACACACGCCTTTAATCCCAGGAAGTGAGCCTTTAATCCCAGGAAGTGAGCCTTTAATCCCAGGAAGTGATGTCAGAAAGCAGAAAGGTATATAAAGCGTAAGAACCAGGAACTAGAGCTGGTTAAGCTTTTAGGCTTTGCACAGCAGTTCAGCTGAGATCCATTTGGATGAGGACTCAGAGTCTTCCAGTCTGAGGAACCAGGATCAGCTGAGGAATTGGCAAGGTGAGGTGGCTGTGGCTTGTTGTTGTTCTCTGATCTTCCAGCATTCACCCCAATACCTGGCTCCAGGTTTGTTTTTATTAATAAGAATTTTTAAGATTCATGCTACATATAAGGGGTTGTGAACTACCATGTGGTTGCTGGGAATCAATCCTGGGTCCTCTGGAAGAGCAACAAATGCTTTTAGCTGCTGAGACATCTCTCCAACCCTACGATTTCATTTTACTTCACAGCCAAATAGAATTCTGTTGTAGAATATTATTTTAAGGTGTGTTACTTTTGTTTATGTTGCATTTGTTTAACTCTATGAAACTGTGTCACTGTGTCTGTGTAAAACACTGATGGTCTAATAAAGAACTGAATGGCCAATAGTGAGGCAGGAGGGAGAAACAATAAATGGGGCTGGCAGGCAGAGAGAATATATAGAAAGAGAGGCCTGGGAGGAAAGACAAAGTAGCCAGAGAAGGAGGAAGACTCCAGAGGCCAGCTACACAGCTACACAGCAAGCCATGGAGTAAGAGTAAGATTTACAGAAGAGAACAGGAAAAATCCAGAGGCGAAAGGTAGACAGGATAAGTTAAGAAAAGCTGGCTAGCAACAAGCCAAGTTAAGGCTGAGCATTTGTATTTACGAATAAGCCTCTGTGTGTTAATTATTCAGGAGCTGGGTGGGGGGATCCTCAAAAAGAGCAAGAACAGCCAACAACAGAATTCCATTGTGTACATATTCCACACTTTCATGACCAATTCACCCCCCAAAAGGACATCTAGGTTGTTTTCATTTTCTAGCTGTTGTGAATAGAGAAGCAGTGAACATGGGTGAGTAAGGGTCTGTGGAGTAGGATGACAAAACACACCATATGAATTCTTATTGTGTTCAGTGAATTTTAGTTTGCTACTTTATTTGTTTGTTTGTTGAGATACTGTTTAGATCAAACTAGCACAAAACTCATGAGCCTCCTGTCACTGCATCCTGAGAGCTGGAATTACTAGTGTGTCTAGCTCATTATTTATGTAAATGTTCAAGTTGTATGAGATTTGGCCAATGGGCCAATGGACACAAGCTCTTACTTGTGTCCTATTTATATGTCTCCATCCTTCTTTATATACTTCTTTACTTTCTAGATCAAGACGGCTGAAGTTATGTGGCCTCAGGAAAACCATGTGACCTCTCTGTGCCTCAGTTTTCCTCTGAGATGGAAATATCAGCTGTATGATTTTATGAAACTATTAAGCATCTCAACATACTTAAAACCAAGTTCCTGATGCTCCCTCCTTCTTCGGTTTCCCCACCGCAATCAATGTCAGGAGCAGAAGGCATCTGGAAGAGATGGATGCTGGGGCTCAGCTCACTTTCTCTTCTTTTTCATTTTTATTCATTCCAAGACCTCAGCCTTTGAGATGGCACCACTCACTTTAAGGGTGGGGCTTCTTTGCTCCATTAAACACCTCCATAAGCACTCTCACAGGCACACCCAGAGATGTGTCTCCTAGGTAATTCCAAGTTCAGAAAGTTGACAAAGATTAACCATGAAAGATATTGTGAGGGTTAGTGCTGATTGGCACCTTGACAGTATCTAGACTCACCTGGGAGATGGGCCTCTGGACATGCAAGCAGGAGATGATTTTGATTGCATTAATTGAGGTAGGAAGTCCTGCCCACTGTGTTGACGTTGTTTCCTCGATGGGGTCCTGGTCTGTGCAAATGAAGAAAGACAACTGAGCTGCAGCATGCATTGTGTGCATCTCTCTGTTTCCTGATTGTGGATGTGGGATCTCATGTGGGAGCTGCTTCCAACTCCTGTTCCTTTGACATCTCCACCAAGAGGAACTGAACCTTGAACTGTGGTCTAAAACAAACCTTTTCTTAATTATTTATCCACCCCCTCCCCGTGTGTGTGTGTGTGTGTGTGTGTGTGTGTGTGTGTGTGCCATGGCACACTTGTGGCCGAGAACGACATCTGTTCTCTCCTTCCATCGTATGTATCCTGAGGATCAAACTTGGGGAGTCAGGCTGGTCAGCAGAGGTCTACCTGCTGGGCCACCTCACTGGCCTTTTAGTTGCTGTAGTCAGAGTATTTGATCACAGCAACAGGAAAAGAAACCAAGACAACTCCCTTGTGTAAAATGCTGTGCCCCCAACCCAACATTTACACACCTCCTTATCTGCTTTGTTTTCTTCAATGCCTTTCTCACCATCAGGCACATGGCATAATTTACCTGTTTGTGTTAGTTACCTGGTTCCTTCCTCTCCTCTAGTGAACACTGGCCCACATGACGGCAACTTTTTGTTTTCTCACTGATATATGCACAACTCCTAGGGAAGTGCTTGGCATATGGGAGATGCTGAATAATTATGAGAATGATGAGCACGTCTGGGGCTCTCAGGGCCACCTCAGGTCCAGGAAGTTGCTAAGAGGATTCACAGGAGATTTTCTATAGCAGGAGGTACCGAGCATAATCCGTACTGTCCATACTGGATGAAGAAGTGTGGATGGGGTCAGTCCAGAGCAACTATGCTTAGCTCCCACGGAGCCTTTCCTGATAGAACCACACAGGATACATTTGATTCTTGAAGCCATGGGCAGGACCCCATTTTTGAAGTGTTGCTCACCAGGGACACCTATTAAAGACTTGGAGGATCCAAGGTTTATACAGAAGTCTGGTCATACAGGCACCTCTGCCTGGCACATACCAAACTTCCAGACGACCCCCCCCCCCCCCCCGAGAAGGAAGGCAGGTGTTTGGCACTGACCATATTGTTTGCATTAACAGCTTAGGCACAGGGAGCCATTCTTGTCTCCATACCCAAATTCCCAGCCTCTAGCCAAAGGCCAGCCTTGAAAGTAGGCCTGTCTAAAGATAGCAGTCTCAGGCCTGCCATGTTAAGTCATTTCTGCAAGAAGTGCTAAAAGGATTTGTCACTTTTCAGTTGACGAAAACGAATCATTTCAGAGCTCAAGAGAAGACCAATTAAAGAAAACGTTTCCTTTTTTACACATTGGAATCACAGTTTTGCGTTCTGACCTCAGCTACACACATCAACACAGTTTACATGTTTCAATGCGGCCCAGCCTGGTGAGAAGATATGGGCAGAACCTCACACGCTGCTTGGATTCTGGACATTTGAGGATCTGCTTCTAAGGGAAATGGGATGGAAGCCATATCTACACAGAGTGAGCGTCCAACAGAGAGAGAAGCCTTGAGGAGGCCGTTAGCTGTCTTTATTATCTCCTCTCCTCTCCTTTTCCTCCCTTCCCCTCATCTTCCCTCTCCTCTTTTTAAAAATAACCATGGCCCAGCAAAATACTCCAAATATACAAGGAACTACATAAACATTTGTAGCACGGATAAATAACATGACTGTCAATGTTTAAAATAACGTTATTTTTAAAGTATCATGGTTAATCTTAACTGTCTACTTGACTGGGTTTAGAATCACCTAAGAGACATGTGTCTGGGCGTGTCCATGATGGTGCTTCCAGGAAGGTTTGACCGAGGTGGGAAGACCCACCCCTCTTGAACATGAACGGCACACGACAGGCATGTCAGTAAATTTACATGGAAAAAAAACAAATGTGACTTGGGACAGATGCTCAACACAACTTGAAGAATGATATTACAGATACTGTGACAAAAACAGGTTAAATATTTTTATTGTGCCACATGTAGGTATGCTGGGATTGAAAAGAAAATAACTCATCACTGATTTTGTTTGCTTAAGCTAAAAAGAAGGGGGAGGCCCACAGTATGCACCTAGAAGCTGCCTGGCATTGTGTGAGGCTGGGGGATGGGAATCTCTAGGTCCACAAATCTAGACTTGGCTAAAGCAGACTTCTTCAATGTGCCACTGTCCTGCCTTGTCAGAACAGAATAACCTGGGAACTGAAGCTTGGATCATTTCTCAAGTTATCAGACCAGCGAGTGGAAGACCAGCTTACTGGATTCTGAAATGAAGCAATAAGAGAATTAGGAAAGGTTTTAAGTTCTGTCCCTCTTCTTAAAATGTTTATTTATTTATTTATTTTATTGTATACTCATGAGTGTTTTGCTGATTTGTATGTCTATGTACCGTGTGCCTGCCTGGTACCCTTGAAGGTCAGAAGAGAGCACCAAATCCCCTGCAACACAAGTTACAAGTAGTTGTGAGCCAAAATGTGGGTGCTGGGAACCAAATCCAGCTCCTAAAAGCAGCCAGTGTTCCTAACCACTGAGCTACCTTTCCAGCCCTACCTCCTTGTTTAACCCACACTCTTGTAAGGTACCTCAATAAAGTCACTGGGGTTCACCAAATCGGACTTGAATGGAATTACCTCTTTGTCCCGTCCTCGGAACCCTCTCTTTCTGGGGCGAAGTGACATTTGTTCTTGTTTCCATAGTAAAAGTCACACACAAATGGACAGTGGTGTTCGACTTATCTTGTGCTTCATTCCACTTTGTGAGTATGAGTCTGACCATAGCCACTTAGCAGAAGGTGTACCTGTTCTACCTCTCCCGCCAGGATGCAAGAGTTAGTCTTCAGTCAGCCTAGTCTGAGTGGCTCAAGAGCAAGGCTACAGTTTCAAGTTGGAATCTAGGCCACACCCACGCTTCCCACCATGGTCAAATCAAGCTGGTCCCTTTCCACAAATAATTGTCTGCTCACACTACTTCCTTAACCCCGTGTTCATCTAGAGGCCAGCCGGACCCGGCAGGAAGAGCCTTCCTTCTTCTCCCAGAGTGAGGGCTCCTCAGTCCAGTCAGGTTTCAGGACACTGTAAGTTAAGTATCTTCTCATTGGATTTCCTTCCCTGGGACTCACAGGATTCCACAGAATTCTGCCACTGTCACTATCCATATCAACTGGTTCATATTCAATTAAGGAAAGTAGCACCTACAGATGCTGAGATGAACCTGCGGGAATGAAGGGCAAATCTCTTGTCAGGTATTACTGCGTCAGCCATTGGTTTCAAACAGCCAACAACAAAACAAAGCTTTCATCGGAGAAGAACTTTGAGGTTTCCCATCTGGCGTGGCAAGCCACAAAACTCTGCCGTGGCACACTCCCAGCATCTGGAGTCGAAGCCGCACCACAGTGGGATCAGACTCTTTGACTCCTGCCCCAGAGAGCTGAGGCCCAAACCCAAAGGGAAACACTGGAAGTCAGAAGGACACACTTCCTGAGTAACAAGTGGCTTGTCACTTGCTATTCCAGATGCCTGACGGAGCATCTGTGGGTGGTGGTCAGAGGGAGCTGACTGGCCATCAAGTCTGCTACACTCCACCAAGAGTACAGAAAAGAGAAACAGGAATGAGTAAGGGATACTTTATCATCTGGATACCACAAGTTCTGACTGGACCTTTGTTGCATGAGTAGTTGTTACAAGTTTTCCTGAGGAGACAAGAGCTCCACTTAGGCCACCAAGGATAGGCCAGTGACTGCCCCCAAGTCTGGCTTGATGAATCAATGAGGTTATTGAGGTCCCTTAAGGAGTGTGGATAAGCCCCCAAAGCCGAATCAGCATACCATCAAATTCAGCATGAATGATGACTGCCCTTGGCTTTGTGGATGAGGTCCCAGCCCCTTCTGTTAACTTTCCACCCTCTATATACTCCATCAGCCCCCGAGACCACATGCAGCTGGGACAGAGCTCACACAGCTGGGCAAGGGCCTCGGAAGGAGTGTCTGGCATCTCAGGTGAGGATCTGATGGTATCCTCTTTTATGAGAGAATGTCCACAGGTCCCACCTAGAGGGTAACCACTACTGTTCTGCTTTCCATGGTGATTAATGGCTGGTACACTCAGAAGACAGCCTTCCACAGAGAACTATTTGACATTTTATGACCAAAGATTTTCTCCTGTTTCCCCCAGTATTACCATGGAAGGTAGTGTTGTGGTTTTGTTTTTGCTGAAATTCATGATGAAATATGTTTGACAATACAGCATTGTTAGGGGGTGAGCCTTCAAAATGGATGAATGGCTTTCTCAGGAGACTGGGTTATGTCTCCAGGAAATGGATTCATACTGAAGGGGTAGGTTGCTATACTGTGGCCCAGCTCCTTTGTCTCCTCTTGCTTTTCTGCACATACCTACCACCACCCTCACAGATGATTCATCCTTCATGTGATAATGCAGCATGGGGTCTTGCCAAGTACAGCTTGAACATCTCAACCCCTAGAATTATAAGCCAAAATAAACCTCTTTTCCATGTAAATTATTCAGTCTCAGGTGTTCTGTTATGGCACCAGAAAATACTGAGACACTTAGATACTTACTGTGTTAACTAAGTCAGTGATTAATTAAAAGTGTCTAAATCTCACCTAGGAATGTTCACTTCATTGGATACCACTCATCTGTCTGTCTGTACACACACACATACACAGGCTATATGTATATATGTTAGTGTCAGGGATACATTTTAATGAATGCATCATCAGCCAATGTTGTTATTAGGAAACCCCATAAAGAGAACTTACACATGCTAAGATAGATACAATGTCATCTTCATTGACTGATTTTTGTCAAGTGGTACATCACTGTATATTTGTTACAGAAAACATACATACTCAGGAAAACATGATGCCTAAATCTTAAATGCTTATT
This sequence comes from Peromyscus eremicus, assembly GCF_949786415.1. Classification (NCBI taxonomy): domain Eukaryota; kingdom Metazoa; phylum Chordata; class Mammalia; order Rodentia; family Cricetidae; genus Peromyscus; species Peromyscus eremicus. The sequence goes on from NC_081420.1 coordinate 18,335,434, forward strand.
TATTTATTTATTTTTGGTTCTTGAGACAGAATTTCTCTGTGTAACAACTCTGGTGGTCCTGGAACTCACTATGTAGACCAGGCTGGCCTCAAACATACAGAGATTCCCCCTGCCTCTGCTTCCCAAGTGCTAGGATTAAAGGCATGCACCAACACTACCCAGCTAAATGCTTATTTTATATGCTTAAACTTTACCTAAGTTTTAAATGTTTATTTTATACTTGGGGGGAGGTTGGGAGGATGGCTCTGTGGGAAAAGTGCTTGCTGTGAAACACAAGGACTTGAGTTCAAATCCTCAGCACCCGCACAAAAGCCAAGCACAGTGGCATATTTTTCTAACTCCAGTGAAGGAGGCAGAGACAGGTGGATCTCTGGGGCTTGTGGGCCCAGTTAGTCTACTAAAGAGTGAGCTCCAGACTCAGTGAGAGACCCTGTCTCAGAAAATAAGGTGGAGCACAATAGAGAAAGATATCTGATTCTGATCTCTGGCCTTCACATATGTATACATGGGCATGTGCACTTGAACACACACCACATTACATGAAAAGTCTTCATACTTTTTCTTTATGCTAATTTTTAGCCTATTCCACCTTAAATTTCACTAATGATAGGTTAGACTGAAAAAGGAAGCAATTCAGTTTTAAGGAAAAAGTCCAGTGTCCTAACTAGAATAAAAAAGTTTAAAAGGAAGAGGTGTTTATGATTTTAGATGTTTCATTACTTGTTCTCATAAACCTTATGGCTTCTAAGACCCTATTGCTAAAAACACCACACACTTTAGCTGTGGGACATAGGGAAATCAACCTAGAATTGATCAGGAAACTTCTTCCCCAGTGGCTAGTTTCCACAGTGATGGAAGATGCTATGAAGACCACTGGGAGAGAAAAGACATCAGTAATTTTTCCCAGGACTGGGCCTTGCATACTACAACACCAACCTGCCAGGCAAGATGTGCCCACAAGCATAATAATGACATGGTTGTTATTGGGGTAACCAACCACTTTCTGCTTGAACTTGAGGTCTGCCCCAAAGAGGAGAATTCACGTCTGACTCTGTCAACCTTGTCAAAAGCTCATAGCTGAAGCAGTTGTGGGATGTAGGGGATAGTTCACTACTGCTGTTTTGCTAAATGGACATGCTGTCAAATTGACTTCTAAATATTTCTGTTTATACCTATAGGTTAGTGATGCTTGCCATCCTTGGCCAGAGATGCTTCTTTTTGCAGTGGGCAGTGGTTAATATAGGACTCAGAACTAGTCAAAATGTTAAGAATAAATGACTGTAAATGCTTATCCCTTAAAGCAACATCAATGTCAGCCCCCACCTGCACAGACTCAGGAAGGACTGAGGAAGAAGGAGCAGGAAGAATCTAAGAGGCCCAGCACTTGGGAGGCAGAGGCAGATGGATATCTGTGAGTTCAAGGCCAGCCTGGGCTATAGAGTGAGTTCCAGGACAGATAAGGCTACACAGAGAAACCCTGTCTCAAAAAACCAAAAAAAAAAAAAAAAAAAAAAAAAAGGTAAAACAAAAAACAACAATAACAAAAAAGAACCTAAGAGGCGGAGGATGGGGAGGAGCATTGTGAAGTGCTGTCCTCTGAAAACAATATGGCTGTTATACTTTTGAACTTAGAGCAGCTGTGGTTGCCTGTACAAGATCAAGCCAGTCAACATTCCAAATGAATAGAGAAAGGGTTCATGAAGAGGCCTCACCCTGTTCTGGGGAGCTAGTGACATTTTATGACTGTTGGGGAAGAAGAGTCATTTTTCTTTGGCGATGTGGCCACAGATAGGTTGCCTATTGCCCTATGGATGGTGCTATATTCATACACATATAGTCAGTTTTCATTAATCTCAGGGATTTTTTTCTTTAAGAGGACTTGAAGTTGGGAGGCAGATGTGTAGATGAGCCGAGGATGGGGGACTTGAGGGGTAGAAAGAGAGGAGCAGATATGATCACCACACGTAGAATGCATGTATGAAGTTCTCAATACATTAAAAGAGAGACAGCTGAACACTGGCATGCATAGATTAACCCCTTGTTCTCTGTTCTTGACTGTGGGTGTGATGTGTCCAAGTGCTTCAAGCTCATGCTGCCTCAACTTCCCCACAATGATGAACTGCTGAAACGTGAGCCACAAGGAACCACTTGTCCCTTAAAAAAAAAAGCCGTGATCATACATCCTTCTAAATCCACAACAACAACAATTACAGTAGCCTCCGCTGTACCAAATGGAACTTGATTTACTTCTTCCCTTCAGTATTCCATGTTGGCATAAAGACAACAGCACCTGTCATAGCGTCATCTTTCTCCTTAAGGCAGGGTCTCACGCGATAGCCCAGGCTGCCCTGGAACTCACTATGTATGGAGCCCAGGTAAACCTTGAACTTCTGGTGATTATCTGCCTCAGCCTCCAGAGTGTGAGGATTTACAGGTGTGAGGCACCAGACCCTGCTTAGTATCATCTAAAAATCTCTGAGGGTTAAAATAGAGTTAAGAGACTTCTCCCAAGAAGCTGCCAATAGTAGTAACGTGGAAACGCAACCTCCAGGTCTTATTGTCATAGTTATCAAAGACAGGGGAACCTGAGTAGGGCCAAGTCTTACCCAAAAGGTTCCTGGGGCTGAAGAGATGGCTAAGCCGTGGAGAGTTCCTGCTGCTCTTGCAGAGGGCCTGAGATCCCTTCCCAGTATCCACATCAGGTGATCCACAACTGCCTGTGACTCTGCCAGCTCTAAGGGGTCGGACACCCTCCATTGGCCTCCACGGGCAGCCCCCACATGAAGTGTTCATATGCACAGACATAGACATATACACATAAATGACAAACAAAATATATATGTAAATGCTTTGGTTCCACTCCACCACCCCACCACCCTATATACATGTTAACCTGTCAGACTAGGTCCACTTGCGGATCTTTCAGTCTGACCCTGGAAGCAGATTGGCTTGCAGCTGTGCCCTGGAGGCTTTAATCGGGTGCAGGCTGACTCCATTCTCGTCCTGAATCAGCAATTAGAGAGTATTGTTTACACCTTGATTTGGTCAAAATGTTTGGATGTGAATGTGGCCCCCTTCAGAGTTTTGAGCAATTTAGAATAACTCGGTAGAGTACTCAAGAGAAATACACGAGCGCCCACTGCTTCCCAAAACTTTCTGCTCTGCACCTTCGATTCTTCCCTCAAAGTTACAAAGAAAGGCTAATCGAGACGCTAAGTGTTACATCTGAGTAAGCCAAGAAGGCAGACGTCTGAGTCTGCTCTCTATTGGTGATCTGGAAGATAGAACCATGTCACAAACCACGAAGATAGAACCATGTCACAAACCACGAAGATAGTGTCCTCAATGAACGTGGGGGAGTGAACCCTCTTATTATCAGACAACTTGCAGCAAGGGCAGTGGTCACAGGCTTTTGAGCTGCGGCTGATGTTGGCAGAAGGTACACAGCTGGAGCCAGCACCTGTTTCCCATCCCAGGGTCTCATAATGTGCTCACAATTTTGGAATTGAAAGCACTCCTCAAAGCAACTCATGCATGCAAATAACCTTATCTTTTAATGTTCTGTATATCTTTACTTCCAAATGTTTATTTCTCATGGTAAACACAAGAGTCTATCAGGCCTGGAGGAAAATGTAAGAACTGAGGTAGGGCAATGTAACCAAACCCTGCAATTTTGTTTTATTTTTCCTTCTGAGACAGGGTCTTATCTGTAGCCGAGGCTTTTCTGAAACTCACTATGTAGCTCAGGCTGGCCTTAAATTACCAGTCCTCCTATCTCAACCTTCCAATGCTGGGATTATAGACATGGGCCACATGCCCAGCTGAAGCTATAGTGTGTTAATAAGTGTAACCAAAAACTCTTATCCATTCTGATTAAAAGTTTTAAATTAGGTAGTTGAGCAAACTTCTGTGACTACACCATGTTACTAAGGCCCTTGCCCACCTCCCTCGCTGCCATAGGCAGACATGGAAGAAGGTAGCTACTTTGTGGAGGCAATTTCCTGCGTATTCTTGTCACATTCCTTTGAGACAGAGTACAGACTGGGCATAAAGAGATGTGGAGATAGTCCACATTGGGTTCCTCTTCAAAGCTTCTCAAGGCAAAGGAGAACAAGTTCTCATCTAAGATGGGATCAGGGGCAGCTGTGTGTTCAAAGGGGCACTGGCCCAGGTGATATTGCCTGTGAGTTGTGTTAAGAGACCACAGGTTCCCCAGAAATGCTCATTTGATGCTACCAGCCTAAGTGGCCCTCGAACTCAATATGGAGCTGTGGGTGACTTTGAATTCCTGATACTGTTGTCTCTACCTTTAGAATGTTGGAAATTACAGTCATGAGCTAACTGTGTCCCTTTCGCAGGGCTGCCTTAGTTAAGGTTTCTAGTGCTGTGATAAAATACTACGATGAAAAGCAACTTGGAAAGAAAGGCATTTATTTCAGTTTATTGAAAACTCCCAGGTTGTAATCTAGTCTCTGAGGTAAATCAAATGCAGGAACTTGAGGCAGGAACCTGGAGGTGGAAAGGGAGGCAGAGACCACGAAGGGGAGCCGCTTACAGGCTCTCCGTATGGTTTGCTCAGCCTGCTTCCTTAATCAACTCAGGTTATACCACCAAGGGGCGGCAGCCCCCCACCCCAACCAGAATTTGGGCTGGGCTCTCCCACATCAAACGTTAATCAAGCAAATGCTCTACAGACTTGCCTACAGGCAGTTTTTTGGAGGCATTTTCTCAAGTGTGGTTTCTTCTTCTCAGATAATTCTAACTTGTGTTAAGTTGAAGGAAAAAAAGACAAAAGAAAAGCAGAACAACGCATGCTAGGCAAATAACTCTATCAACTGAGCTGTATACATCCTCAGCCTCACACCCCATGTTCTTTTGCTATTGTCACACCTTGGCCAAGGCAAAGGGGAGACGCAATCTCAGGCAATGAGGGAAGTCAAATACCAAATAGAAAACATGGCTGCTCCTTTGTCATGTCTGTGTTAGGTTTTTTTGTTTTGTTTTGTTTTTTAAACCTAAATAGAACCGGTGACTGTGACCTCGGCCCTTGAAAGGAAGAGAAAATAGACGCGGATAGATACACATGAGGGAGTGAGAATGCCATGGGAAGATGGAGACAGAGACTGAACGATGTGTTGACCCGTCAAAGGATACCAACACCTGGCAGCAGCTACCAGGAGACAATCCTGAAACAGACTTCCCTTCAGAGATCCTGGTAGAAAGGAGCCTTGCCAACACCTTGCTCTTGGACCTCCAGCCTCCAGAGCGGTGAGAGAAGTTTCTGGTATTTGAAGCTATCCAGCTTGTTCTGTTTAATTATGCAGCTGCGGGCAATGAATCTACCCCATCCTGTAGCGAGGCAGAGGCCAGGCTGCTGCCTCCCTCTCTTCCCACAGAACAACAGCCGCAAGGAAGAGACAAAGGGAGTTCTCTTTGATGCTTAAAGATCAAAGGGTGGAATTTGGGCACTAAAGTCTGTCCGGAGGTCACAAGTTGCTGTGACATTGGCACATTATTTATTGAGCATGTGCTTTGTGCCTGGCCCCGAAGTTGCCCAGATCTCACGGAAGAGTAGATGAGGGCTAGGGTTCAGTAACTTGCCTGGGTCACAGCAGGCTTGGCTTGGGTAGAGACTCCAGGTCTGTACTTCCATAGACAACTGCTCTCTTCTCCTCACTTGTTTTGAGGGATGTGTGTGTGTGTGTGTGTGTGTGTGTGTGTGTGTGTGTGTGTGTGTGGTCATGCACAGTATGTGTGTGGAAGCCACAGAATGGCTATTTTTTTTAGGGAATTTCAGAGAAAACAGAAAGCTGGTGAGGGAAATTAGGACTCAGATCTGGAATAAGGAAGACTCAGAGAGCTGTGGTAACATTTTTACATGTCTTTGGGTGACATCTCAGTGTACACCCAATACATTTTCTGTGAGATGTGAATGATTTCGCTGTAACACTTAAAATTAATTAGCCAAAAGGCTATCTGGGCAGTGTAGCTCAAGTTTTCCTGCCTGGCCCACAGTCAAGGCAAATCTCTCTCACCTGCCAGTCCCACAGCCACTCAGACCCGACCAAGTAAACACAGAGACTTATATTGGTTACAAACTGTATGGCCGTGGCAGGCTTCTTGCTAACTGTTCTTACAGTTTAAATTATTTCATTTCCATAAATCTATCCCTTGCCACATGGCTCGTGGCTTACCAGGATCTTCACATGCAGCTTGTCATGGTGGCGGCTGGCAGTGTCTCTCTGACTCAGCCTTCCACTTCCCAGCTTTATTCTCCTCCTTGCCCCGCCTATACTTCCTGCCTAGCCAACGGCCAATCAGTGTTTTATTGATTAATCAGCAACACATTTGCCATACATCCCACAGCAGGGCAGTAAACAAGTGTAAAATATCTGACATGCTGAATGCTGTGAGATGCTCAACCCTGTGGGATGCTCAGCCCGCACGGCGAGTGGCCTTTAGACTCTTGCCAAGCTGCTAATGTATTTCAAAAGAGCAATCAACTTGATCCACCCTTGAAGGTGCTTCTGACCCCTAGTGCATTTGCCTGCCCAGGGAAGCCAAGAAGCCAAAACCATATGTGTAGATAGAGAGCTTGTAAGGTTTGGGCTTGAAAACCATCCCTTCTTCCACAGTGAGAACCAGTCATACTTTGTCTCTGAGTGGCCACGCAGATGCACACAGTACCTGCTGTGTGTTTAATTAGTCTGCATTTAATGTCCTGTGCACCAGCTGTAGGTATGCCTTTGCTGGGGCTGAGCCATTTCTAATCTAAACACAGCAGTGAGGTTTGCTGGAGTTTCCCTGAGCTTCCCTGAGTGGCATCTTTGGCTGCACTGCAATCCTAGGCTGAACACGTTCTGTTGGAGGAATTATGTGGCTTGTTGGCAGAGTTGCTCCTAGTATCATCTGGAGCAGTCATGTGGTAGAATCTGTGGGACATTTCCCCCATTTCCATGTCTTCTTCATTCTCAGTATTCTGCTGGACTACATTTCCCAGGCTCCTTTGCAACTTGGTACAGTCATATCATGGAGTTCTAGCTGAGGGAGTATAGATGCAAATGACATATGCCATTATGGGCCATGGTTTTTAAGAATTGTTTCTCTTTGTTTATTTTCTTTTTGCTAGAGGTTCTAGCAGGCATGCCAGCCTGTGGCTAGTGGCTGCATGTGGCCAAGGACAGCTATGAATATGGCCAAACACAATTGTAAATTTGGGCCTGCAAGATGGACCCATGGATTAAAGTGCTTGTTATGCAAACTTAAAGATATGAGTTTGATTCCTGGAACTCACAGTGGAAGGAGAGAAACAGCTCAGGCATATACCCCGACTCCCGTGTGTGTGTCTTTCTGTCTTTCTATCTCTCTCCCCCTTTCTCTCTCTCTCATACTACATACATACACAATCTTGCTCACTAAATTAAATAAAATTTAATTAAAATTAAAACAACATTATAAACTTAGTTAAAACATTACATATATAATACATATATGTTTTAAATGTGTGTGTGTGTGTGTGTGTGTGTGTATATGTGTGTGTGTGTGTAATCTTGCAGATCAGATGTAGGCTCTCAGCTACTGCCCCCAGTGCCCTGCCTGCCTGCCTGCTGCCATGTTCCCTGCCATGGTAATAATAGAGTAAGCCTCTGGAACTGTAAGCAAGCCCTCAGTTAAATGCTTTCTTTGATCCTTTGCTTTGGTCATGGTGTCTGTTCACAGCAGTAAAACAGTAACTAAAACAGAAGTCTGTATGCTAACATCTATGTGTGATGGGTGGATTTATCTCATTTGACAGATAATAACCAATCTAAATACAGATGAACTCCTGATGAGTCATCTAGATTGTAAGAGACATACTAATCACATGGGGTGGGGGGTGGAGGGTTCCCAAATTGCTTTTTCTCTTATTGGAAATTAGAAAAGTTGGAGCTTTGTCAGGGAGTGCTAGGTTAGTCTACCCTATTAGATAGAAAGGTAGGGGCTGGAACTTCTGCGGGTCACCCCAACTTTCTACCACATAAACTGCATCAGTCATGTTATGTGATAAAATGACTGTTCCATACCCCATAGAGTTACTGACGCATGATCTCTCCTTTGCTACAGCCCCAGCAAAGCTTAAGTCCAGCCTGTCCCATGTGGACTTTTGCTAATTATTATTCTGTACCTTCTCCTTCTAGTCGCTCTTGCCACTCAGCTGACCACTCTAAAGGAAACCTTACCTGAGCATGCCTTTCTTGAAAAACCCTCCAGAGATCCCATTTCTCCTAAGTAGCTTTGATGTATGATGGGATAGTAACTAAACACGTAGTCAAGCTGGGCAGCTAGGTCAGTGGGGTAAGTGCGAGCAGAGCCAGCATGAGGACCCAAGTTAGGATTTCCGGCACCCATATAAAAAGCTGGGCATGCTGGCATACGTCACTGGAGGGCAAGACAGATGCATGAGGGCATGAGTGCTCTTTTGCCGGCTAGCCAGCCTAGCTGAAATGGTAAGCTCCAGGCTTTGTGAGAGAACTTGTCAAAACTGATGGTAAGGCCCTGTTGCTGAAGACAACACCTCCATGACTCCCTGAACACAGAGAAGTCAAGCTGACATCTACCTAGAACCCAGTGACTAGTGTTCATGGTACTGTAAGGTACTCTGAACACTAGCAGAGGAGGAAGGTAAACACCAACCTAGTTACGAACTCTGAAATCTACAATGACGACCTGCCTGCAAAAGAAATACTTATGCAGTAGTGGCACCAAAGTGGTGGGAGTAACCAACTAATATCTGAATGTACTTAAGGCCCACTCTATGAGACGGAACCCATCCCTGACACTGCATGGGTAGTCAAGACCTGAACCTAGAGAGACCAGGGACCTAGGAGAAATGCAAATACTATGGTTCTGCTAAAGAAATGTAGTAATAAAATGACTCCTAGTGACATTCTGCAATACTCATAGATCAACGCCTTGCTCAGCCATCATCAGAAGTTTTCTCCTTCAGTAGATGGGAACAAATAGAAACCCACAACTGGAAAGTATACAGAGAGTAAAAGGTCTTTGTGGGGCATACATGGGCTGCAAAGAGGGTGCTTTAAGCTGTTTGTACAGAGAGTAGATACAAAGGATGGCTAAGAGAAAGTAAGCTTGGGTTGTTTGTAAGGAGATTAGAGAGGAATGGTGAGAAAGGAAGTTAGCTCAAGTTATTTATGCTAAAACAGGAGATGATGTCAGGGCATAAACAACTTATAAATAGGATGATCTTTAAAATGATTGGTTGGTTCCTTCATCCCCCTCCTAGGGTTCTGAGGTTTTCTGGTATAAAAGAGGCTTACTGACTATCAATAAATGAGTTCTTGCTTGTCTTGACTCCCCGCTGCATCTGATTGTCTCCGGGTAAGAGGGAGGCTGGAGAACGGGCGAGCAGCGTGCACTTGCCTTTCCTTGGTTCTAGGCCACCTCTTCACAGGTGACCTAAGTTCCTGGTGGGGTAGGTCCCCACAGATCTTGGAGCACTCAGTTGTAAGTAGGATGTCTTCATCAATTCCCTCCCCGCAGGGCCCAAGGAACTCTGCAGAAAGGGAGGCAGAAAGATTGTAAGAGCCAGTGGGGATAGAAGATCCCAAGGAAACAAGGCCCTGTAGCCATATGAAGACTGACACACTTATGAACTCGCAGAAAGTGTGGCAGCATGCACAGGGCTTGCACAGGTCTAAGCCAAATGGGGTCCCAGTGCTGAGAGCGGAAGTAGACGCAAGCCCCCATCTGTAACCCAGAAGCTATTTACAATCGATAACTACTTGCTAAGGAAAAATCAGCTTTTGCCAATGGAGTCTCACTGGGTATACAAAGCACACTTAAGGGCAGACCCCATGCCAGCAGTAGATGGCCAACACAGAATAAACTCAATAGTATTTTGGGAGGGTTTTACTTGTTTGTTTTGTCCTATTCTGGTTTGTTTTTATTTATCTTATCTTATTTTCTTTTTTGGATACCTGTTTGTATTCCAGTGAGAGAAGGAGAGAAGAAAGGGTATGGGTTTGGGTGGGTATGGAGTTGGGGAGGATCTGAGAGGAGTTGGGGGAGGGGAACCATTATTAGAATATATTATATGAAAAAAATCTATTTTCAATTAAAGAAGGTAAAGGAACAATTCTGACCTCTACATGTGAGAGAACACAAACTCTTTTGAGTGTGTGTATAGCACATGCACACACCCTTTTGAGCATATGTATAACACACACACACACACACACACACACACACACACACACACACTATTAGCCTCATCTTCTGGTATCCCTGGGTAACTCTGCCTCAGTGACACATAAAATTCCATAAGTGTGCACCCCTTGAATCACGCCCCTCTGCACTTGAGTGTGTTCTGCCTTGAATCCCTTCCTTTCTTCTCTCTAAAACCCAGTTGAGAAAGTTCCTTTTTCAAAAGTGAGCTGACATCCAAGAAGTCACCTCTGAACAGCTTTTTCCAAGTGGAACTAAGAGCTGTTTTCTCTTTGTGCTTTTTATATCTCATGTGTGTTTTCAATGTGGGGCTGGGGAATCAAACCCAGAGTCTCACACACACTAGGTCAGCACTGCACACCGAGCTGTATCTCACCCCTTTGCGTGTGCATTCTTCTATTACCAGCTTGTCATAGAGTCTGTATTCAAATTAGTCTTCACCTTCTTTGTGACGGTGCAATGGCCACGGAGTCTGGTCTCCAGAAGAAAATCTAGGAATGTAAGTGAGCAAGTGAAGAGGAATCCAGGGCTGTGATTGGCAACTTAGTGTCTCTGCCCTTGTCCTCGCTCTTGCTATTTAGAAACCTCCACATCCCGACACCAGCTTTCTTCCAACCTGGGGTAAATGCATCATCATGGATAGACAGCACTGACGTAAAAGAAACAACAGCAGAGGCTGGAAGCAGCTCTCCATCCCACTTTTCTTTTCTTTTTTTCCTTCTTTCCTTTCTCCCTCCCTCCTTCCCTTCCTTCCCTCCTCCCCTCCTTCCCTCCTTCCTTGCTTTCTTTTTCCTTCTTTCTGCAACAGAGTTTTTCTAACCCCAGGCTGGCCTTGACCTTGCAATCCTTGCACCTCAGCCATCCAGGCCCTGGGATTCTAGGTGTGTGCTTTCCACATCACTTTTGTTCACCGTCTCACTCTGAAGTTTTGGAGAGACTAATCAAGCATTGCAGATATTTTTTAAAACCTGTTGTAAAATCACTTAAGCTACTAATGAGTTAGGGTTTTTTTTTTTTTTTTTTTTTTTTTAGGTTTTAAATTTTGTCTCCCCTTCCCACTTTCCTATAAAATTTACATGCAGGAAGAAGTGGAAGGAGCATTCACCAGCCCAGCGAGAGCCAGGCAGCAGCTTCATTTGAATTTGTAATAGCTCATTTTCACGGGGGTTCCATTCTGAGAACAAAGCAGACCCCTTCTCCCGCACCTTTATGAGAATTGATTGCAGTTCACAGGGGGAAGAAACACATATTGAAAACTCTAGTTCGTGTTTTGAAACTATATTCATCATGCAGTTTGAAGACGGGGTAATAAACGTGGTGAGTTATATGTATGGGAACGACAGAGATTAAAAACTGTATTTTAAAAGAAATGGAGTCATGATATTTGTTAAAAAATACAGAACCATGCCTCAATGGAGCAGGCTACCAGGGATACTTGGATTACTATGTTCTTTGTTTATTTGTTGTTTTTATTTTTTGTGTATGGGTGTTTTGCCTGATGTATGTTTGTGTACCGTGAGCATGCAAGGCCCTTGGAGGCCAGAATAGGACATCAGACCCCTTGGAAGTGGAGTTCTAGAGTCAAAGACAGTTGTGAACTACTATGTGGGTGCTGCAAATTGCAACTGTGTCCTCTGGAAGATCAGCAGCTGCTTTTAACTGCTGAGCCATTTCCAATTCCCCAATTTGAAAATAAAGGTCTCTTTACATCAGGCACCTGATGGTTTTTTTGTTGTTTTTTTTTTGTTTTTGTTTTTGTTTTTGTTTTTGTTTTTGTTTTTTTTTGTGTGTGTGTGTGTCTTTTTTGTTTGTTTGTTTGTTTAACCTAGTCTCATCTTCCTTTGATAGTAGCTCTAATATGGTTGTGGCTTAGTAGCCAAGGTTGTCTGGAAGCAGCAGAGTGCCCTTGAGAGGTAACTGATCTGTTACAGAGCCACTTGTCTCTCGAGGGTGATCAAGAGACTGTCACAGAGCACAGTCCATTGGGGTCACTGGAACAGTTACAGTTCGAAGCAAATATGTTCCTCCCAGACCCAAGTGTTTTAATACTAAATTGGTCCCCGGCTGGTCCTGCTGTTTGGGGACAGAGCCTTTGGGATGGGAGGCATGGAAAGGGGCCTCTAGTCATTGTTTTCCTCATCACTGTTGCTAAAGTCCCGACAGAAATGACTAAGGAGAGAAAAGGTTAGCATTGCTCACAGTTGGTTCTCTAATGACAGAGGCTGTTTTCCAGAATCCCGGGAGTGTGGGCATTCTGATGAGAGTCTAGCTGGAGTCTTAGAACGGAAAAACAAAACAAAACAAAACCATGGGTAGCACTGACAGGCGTCCTTCCAGTTGTTGGTAGGAGACAGCTGAGCTGGGATCTTTGGGCAGGCTTCTAAATCCTGTGGACTGTAGCCACCCTGCTGGAGCAGTGCCAGGCCATCGGTGGCCATTTAGTTGAAGATGGTCATGTGTACTGATGTGCCTGGCTTCTCCCTTGGGATTCCTCCCAGGTGGGTGTTTAATTTATCAACAGTTGTTTTGTTAATGACTCCTTTGATTCAAAAACAGAGTGATCGCCTCTCTCCTGCTCTGGATCTGAGGTAAACAAGTGTCTCATCTCAATTACTGGGACCTGTAGCTCTTTAGGTGGGCACGTTTCTACGACACACAAATGACTTCTAACTACATATTTGGACTTGACGGGTCCTAAGCATTTGAAAGATCCCAGAACTGAGTGGATTTTTGCTCTTTTTATGTTTTTAGGATTGTGCTCTTAAGCATACCTTTAGTTATACTCAACTGAATAGTGAATTCTTTACACGGTTTTCTCTGACTTTAGGTGGTAACTTTATGGTGTCATTCTAATAACAATTCCCTTGAGTCAGAAACATCTATGCTTATGTTTACTTCTTTCTGTTCTCCTTTGCTAGAATAATAAATAAGTCAATAATATTAATATGATTAAATATCAGCATTAAACAGGAGTATGAGTTTGAATAACATGACTTGATGTAGGTCATGGTTTTGTTATGGTAATCTCACAGGGCTCAACCAAATACCTTTATTCTATAAAACGGAACTATCTCAATGTTAAAGGTTCTCCTCCTCTTCCTTCTCCTCCTCCTTCCCCTTCTTTCTCATCTTTAGAATTCCAATAAGACAGTCTAGATTTACTAGAAGGCAACAGAATTACAATCTTCAGGCTTAGCTCCAGGCATACCCTTTATTTTTCATTATTTTTCCCATTTGTAAGCTCTACATCTGGAATCAAGTTGTGAACGGTTAACAGTGATCTTTCTTGCAGGCCAGGCTCCACTCAGATCTTACTCCTCTGATCGCCCCATGCTGAGTACCAGGATTCCTCAGCCCAGACACACAGACCTTTGGCCTGCAGATAGGGTTGTCTCACGGGTGTTGTCAACACTGGCCTGCTCGATCTGCAAGGTAAAGTTTCATCCTCCCAGCCTCCTCTCCGAATCTAGCTGAGGTAGACTTCATTCTGTTTAGATAGAATCAACTGAGAGATCAATGTAGAAAATCCCAGGAGGGCAGGTTAATAGCTTATTTCTCCATTTTTAATCCCAGCTTTTATTTAGCTATACAACACGAGTAACTATGGTACACCTCCATATGCTGCTTCTGTTTGCCCAAAATATCTACCCAAAGTTCACTTGGTACCGTAAGAAGTTCAGGAATGAATAGTTCCACCTGGACAGGTGGGCACAGCAGCCAGCTGTCATGGTCACAGAATGTTTACCGAATCCACATGGGCCTCTCCGTGATGGGCCTTTGTCCACCTTTGTTCACTTTGATGGTGCCTGTTTCACTTTCCCACCTCTCAGTGGACTCTGACGGGCATCTCAGAGCCTCCTTGCCTGGCCAGTCATGTCAACTGTGTTGTGTGCCCAAGACATTGTCTCTAGGGTATTGGGCAACCTTGGGTGATAATTAATGACTCAGTGGGCCCATCAATAGCAGCTGCCAATTACCAATCTGCCTATCTGATTTGATTAGACAGTTATGACACAGTCAAGCTATTGTTTAATTTCTGTTACATTTAAACTTGGCTTACTTATCAATTTCTCTTGAAAATATAGGCTGAACCTGAGGGAACATATCACTATGCATGGTAGCAGTATTTACGTATGCTGGATGGCTATGATACCTGAGGTGATAGTCTTTAGAAGCACAGTTGGAAATAACAGAAACATTTAGTGGTTGAGACACAGCCACCATATAGATGAAATAGCAGCAAGCCCTTCTTCTTTGATTATAGCGTAAGTGAAGAGTTACTGAGATCAGTGGGCATGGGTTTGCATCACAAGAACTAAGAATCATGCACACACACACACACACACAAACACACACACACACACAGAGGGGTGGGGAGAAAGGGGGGCTAGATTTAGGTTGGGGAAGAATTTTAAATAAAGGAAAACATTACTTTATCAGTCTACTCTTGCCCATAAGTTTCTATTTATTATTTTAGAAGGTTGCCATTTCCAAAAATAAATGCGAAGGAGACAGACAAATCACTGTCCATGTAGGGTAACGTTGAGCTCTTTATCAGCAATAAGTTATGATGTGTAGTAAGAAGACCTACTGTTTATACTGGGTTTTTCTATCCAAGAGGAGAAGGCCGTTTGTAGACATGATCTCATTTGGTTTTACAGCAGTCTACAGGATTCTAAGCTGAAGTGATTAGGTAGCAGATAGTGAAGTCACGAAATTGACACCTCCATAGCAAGTCACTGTATTGCATACACATGAAGCCAGGATTCCTGCATGATTCCAGCTGAGTTTACATTGGTTAACCAAGGAGGCAAGTGGTTGAACATCAACTTATACCAGCAGTCTACTTAAATTCCATAATCCAGTGTGAGTGAGGAGGCCGTGAGTAACATGCTTTGTGCAGCCAACGTCTGTGCCTGAGAATGTCACGTTCCTGTGTATCAAAGACTATATAAAGAAAACAAAATTGACAACATCAAGTAACCTCTTATTTTATCAAAAAGAGCCGGATGGGCTATAACCAGGAGGGTGTCGCCGTCTACCTTTCCTATTTAAGAATGTTTTGTATTTAAGATATTCACTGGGCATCTGTTACTTACCTTCCTGTGCTGGGTTACAGTGCTGAAGCTAGGAATGTGACTTTAGAATGTGACTGCTATATGTACTGATGCTGAGGACAAACTGCCTGAGTTCAAATTCTTGCTCTTCTGCTCACCCCATGTGGATCTCCCAGCAAGTCACTGAGTGTCAGTTTTCTCATCTACAAGTCAGGATGTCACTACCTACCTCATTGGGTGAAGCTGAGTTACTGAGCAGATAGTGGTTTGAACAGGACCACCTAGTAGGTGCTGTGGAAGTATTGGTCATTTTATTGTTTTCCTGTTATTATTGCTGGCACTGTTTATCATTTGTAACAGAGATTAGTATCCTCTACTCCAGGCTTTCTCCTAGAGGATCCAATCATAGACATGGATGCAGTCCACTGAGTTGCATGTTCCCGAACAAGAGGGACACATTCTGAGAAACATACTGTTAAGTAAGTTTGTCTTTGTGCAGACATTCTAGGGTGTACTTACATACGTTGGTTTGGGTATGATACCATGGGGTGATATAGTCCTTAGAAGCACAGTTGTACATGACTGAAACATTTAGTTACTGATTGAAAGAAACATCGTTGCACAAGCATGTCTGTGCAGGATTGTACACAGACAGAAAGCAACGGTGTGCCACAAGAGGCATTTAAATTGCCTAATTACCATAAACAGGTCACCTAAAAATTCAATTTTATTTTTCCTCATCAATGCAACAGACACTTTTATGTGTTTGAAATTTAGGAGAAGGGAGTGGATCCTTTCATATAAAGAGTTCTCGATATAAAATTAATACATGCATGAATGCGTAACTTCAACCATATTCACATTTAAAAGAGAAACAGCCATCTGGCATGTACCTGATCCTTTTTATTTCATTTTATTTTTTTTACATACTCTTATACAACAACTATAAATTGCCAGGTGTTAGGTAAGATATAACACTATAAAGAGGAGCATGGCCAAGTGTGCGTCTTTATGGAATTGATAGAAGGAAAAGGTAGAGCCTGTGTTGAATTCACTACTGTGAGCTACCTGAGCACAAAGGATGATGGGATTGCTAGAGAAAGGGTGGGGTGCTAGAGAGGGTGGGGCTGCTTAAGAAGGGGTGGGGTGCTGTGGGGGAATATTACTTTAACAAGGCAAAGATGTGCTACATCTGTTTGTGCTGCAGAATATTACTTTAACCACATAGAGGTGTGTTATATTTGTCTCGGCTGCATTTGTTTAATTGTGGGTGTGCTGCTGTTTCACCTCGCCTGCCTGAGGCACCTGATTGGTCTAAGAAAAAGCCAAACAACCAATATCTAGGCAGAAGATGGATAGGTGGGCCTCGTGGGCAGAGGGAATAACTAGAAGAGAGAAGAGATTGAGGGAGAAAGAGAGGGACACACCCGGGCCAGAAGCCAGGCAGCTGCCAGACAGACAGACACAAAGTAAGATATACAGAAGGAAAGAAAGGGAAAAAAAACCCAAGGCAAAACATAGATGATGAGAAACAGGTTAAGTCATAAGAGCTAGTGGGACAAACGTAAGGTAAGGCCAAGCATTTGTAACTCGTAAGAAGAGGGGCTGGTTGATGGCTACAGTGGGGTTCCCAGAGCAGGGTGGGGTTGTAGAGGAAAGGTTTCTATAACACCCATGGCTCACCTCTGCTTGGTTCTCCTCATGCACAGACACAGAAAGCTGTGAGCGGCTGGAGAAAGAGGACACAGAGATATGTCTGTTATAGTTTGAGTGTGAAGTGTCCCCAACAGGCCCATGTGCTTGAACACTCAGACCCCCTCTGACTGTTTTGAGAAGCTTTGGAACCTTCAGGACATAGGTCCTAACTGCCTAATGTAGGTCTCTAGGAGAGGCCTAGAGTGTTACAGCCAAGCCCCACTTCCTAAGTCTGGGTTCTCTGCCTCATGTTTGGCCGCCATGATGGAACCAACAGCCTTGTGCTGTGACATGGTCATAAGCCATGCTTACGACACCAATATGAACTGTTTCCTGGAAACTGTGAGCCCAGCTCTCCTCCCATAAGTAGTTTCTGTCAGATATTCTATCACAGAAATGAGAAAGTAACTAATACACTCCTTAAGTAACCACTCACTATGCCTGAGCTATGCTAAGAATGCAATCCCAGCAGTTGTGCTGGAACACAGTACCTTACTCCCCTCTGCAGTTCTCATGGGAGGAATTGGCAAGCCACAAAGGGTGAAATCATTTTTAATGATTTATCATCATCATCATCATCATCATCACCATCATCATCATCTACATCCTGACTGCAATTTCCCCTCCCTCCTCTCCTCCCAGCCCCTCCCCCACCTCCCCTCTGCTCTCCCCCATCCATTCTTCCATTTCTATTGAGAAAAGGGCAGGCCTCCCATGGATATCAACCAAACACAGCATATCAAGTTGCTGCAAGACTAGGCACCTCCCTTCCCTTGTATTAAGGCTGGACAAGGCAACCCAGAATGAGGAATAGGGTCCCCAAAACCAGCAAAAGAATCAGAAGGGTGGAATCTTTTGGCCTTGTTTATTTTTAGCAGCAGGTAGAGCCATCTCCCACCCATTCTGCCTGAACCCAAAACTCTTGGCGCCTTCTCTCTGACCCATGCTCTAGAAACCCCCTCACCCGCAATCACAAAAGCAACCCCAACTAAACTAAGTGGAATCCAAACAAAAATGTGAAAATGGGGGGAGAGTTGTTAGAAAGAAGGGGTTCAACATGAATGGGGGTGAGGGAGTGAGAGAAAAGAACAGAGGCCAAAATAACCAAAATACATTATATACATGTCAGAGAGTATCAAAGAATAGTAAAAAGAATTTCTTCCCACAATTAGGTTTTTTTTTTAATAAACAATTCCATCAGTCCAGCTGGCTAATTGATGAGATTCTTATTTCCCATATTTCCATATTGGGGTGGGAGTGCCTTTAGTCTCTGCTTTAGTTGGGAATAGGGCAGACCTAAAACCTTTTTTTTCCTGATATGTCAGGCTGGGAAGGAATTGCAAAGAGGTACTTGGATCCACAGCCCAGCATTGCCAGGGTTGCAAGGGACTCAGTGAAGAGCCAGTGAAGATCAGTGTTGACTTACATCTCTCTAACACCTCCCCACCTTCCTAGGGTATCAGGAGGCCAATCAAGTTATAGTAATTAGATTCGACTCTGCTGGTGTTTACACCATGCCCTAAGAGTACTGTATGATGCAGACTCTCACTTCAGGTGACCCAGCAACCACAACAGCCCCAACAGATGGCTGGCACTGAGTAAATAATAAATAGTTGACAAATAAACAGATAAAGGACTGAGTGAACTTGGAAACAATTGCAGTATTAAATTTTTCATTAGGAAAAAAAAAAGCACTTAGTGATCCTTTCCCAGAGTGCATTCAGTTGGCATGTTATCTTTCAAGAATCTAGTACAAAATGAAGTCATCATTCTTTTCACGTTTCAACCCCTCCACAGTGAAATTAAGTGACCGGCCAGAATAAATGCAGTGTATATATACAGTGAGACACAGAGTGGAGACCCCTGCCAGTCAGGTCAGATTTCATAGTCTACTTCTGCACAGCTCATTCATTTGTACTTTGTTAAACTAGCAATAGAAAAGACCAAAGAAAATGGATTTATTTGGTCTTCCTCTGGGTTCTCAGCTCTCCATAAATTATTGATTCTTGATTATCCAGAGTTAAATTGGGCAAGGAATAAACAAATCCCAGGTAAAATTATTTCCCTTTTAGTCAATTAATTAATTCCTCATCAACTTTTGCCAGAGCCGGTAATTGTTAAATTGATTTCCTTGAGTTCATTTCTCAGCTCCTAGGATAATGAGGTCAAAAATGGGCCAGAGAAAAATCAGAGAAGGAAAGTAAAAGCCCCAGTAGTCTACATGTAGACAACCACTCAACTCTAGTCAGAGGGCATCCAGGGGGTTCACCAAGACACCTCTGGGATAGGCTGAAAAGTTTCCCTCCCAAATAGCCATGCTGTGTCACTTGCCCATGCTGTGACAAAAATACATGACCCAAACCCAACAATAACAAAACCCAAGGAAGGAAGGGTTTGTTTGGGTTTAGGGGTACAGCCCACCACAGCAGGAAGGTTGTGGTGGCGGGAGATCAAATGGCTGGTCATACTGTGCCCACAGCCATGAGGTAGAGAGAGGTGGATGCTGGTCCCTGGCTCACTTCTTTTTAAATTCAGTCTAGGGCCCAGCCCATGGGATGGTGCTGTCCACATTCACGGTGGATCTTCCCTCAGTTAAAGCTCTCTAAAACCAGCTTTACAGACAGGCGCAGAGGTGAGTTTCCACTATCCCAAGCTGACAGTCCAGATTAGCCATTGCACCAGGCCCCAATCCAGGACTGTATACGCATAGCAAAAAGGGCAGGGCTGGGAGGCGGGGCAAGTGAAATTGAAGATCTGAAGACAGAACAGTGTCTTGGATTATCCGAGTGAACCCTAAATGTACTAATCTGTACCTTTTTTTGAGGGAGGCGGGAGGGGAGTGGACACGGAGGAAAGGAGGAAGCAGGATGACACAGCAGAGGGAGATTTGAAGATGCCCGGCCATGCCCATGCTTGAAGTGAGGAAGCCACAAGTCTAGGCATGCTGGAGCTACCAACAGCAGAGAAAGAAAGGATGGGCTCTGCCCTAGAGCTGGAGGAGCCTTGCCCTAGCAGCACCTTGATTTATCTCAGTGATACTGATTTTGAGCCTCGGGAGTTCAGAAATGAGAGGATAAAATCTATTACTACAAAGTTTATGGTCATTTATTATAAAGGCCACGGGAAACTAACATACATGGGTTTCTGCCTGTGGAACTTGTCTTGGTTGCTTTTTGACTGCTGTGACAAAGCACTATGGGCAAGGCAACTTACGGAAGAAAGTATTTAGTGGGGGCTCCTGGCTCCTGAGGAGTAGAGTCCATGATCATCATGCTGGTGAGCATGGCAGCAGGCATAAGCATGAGAGAGAGAGAGAGAGAGAGAGAGAGAGAGAGAGAGAGAGAGAGAGAGAGAGAGAGCTAACTGGGAATGGCATGGGCTTTGAAAGCCTGCCCCCGATGATATACCTCCTCCAACGAGGCCACACCTCCTAATCCTTCCAAAACAGTTCCACCAAGTTGGGACCAAGGATTTGAATATATCAGTCTATCCATATCACTCTTGCAGCTTTGCTTCTCTCTCTCTCTCTCTCTCTCTCTCTCTCTCTCTCTCTCTCTCTCTGCCTGGTGCTCAGAATCAGATGTAGGCATGTAGGCTCTCAGATACTACTCCAGTACAAAAAACTCATGGTTATTGTATATATCACTGTTCACTCCCCCCCCGCCCCAAATTCACACTGCATCTTTAACCTTTGATGTGATGGTCTTTGGAAGTGAAGCCTTTGGGAGATAGTTAGGTTGTGATGAGGTTGTGAGTTTAAGACCTTCACTGAGAACAAGAAGAAATGCCAGGGCTTGATTCTGCCCTGGTGATGCTTGCTTTCCAAATGTGGCTCAGCCAGGAAGGCCATGTGAGCGCGCAGCCAGGAGATAGCTACCTAGAAGCTGGAAAGCAAGATGCTCCCATGGAGAACCAAGGTGACTCCTACTTTATCTGTTACCTGCCGACTTCAGAACTGTGGCAAACGCAATGTCTCTTGTTTAAGTCACTCTGTTGGTGATATTCTGTTACAACAGCCTGGATGGCTAGGGGGATCCCTGCAGCAGTGGAAGATGAACAGTTATAGCATCAGAGAGGGGAAAGATGGTTTTCCCAACATGAATAGGAGGTACATGCCCTGAGACTGCCTGTATCCCAGGTAAGCTCAGGGAGAAATGACTACATGAAGTTGAGGGATGATGTAAAGGCTGACCACTAGGCCTGATGTGCCCAGCCAAGGCCCCAAGACATGGTCTTTACTCTTGACTAGAAAATGCAAAGCCATCATGTGGTCTCTCAAGCCTTCATGCCACAGGTCAATGGGGACTGTGACTGACTGGCACACACAGGCTTGGGCTCCATTTTCTGTGGCTATCATAAGCATCCTGCATTACTAGAGACAGGGAGAGCAGATGTTCATGGACCATAGAGAATATTCCAACTTCATAATGAGTTTAGAGTCTTGGGATCTGGATTAAGTTGTTTTAAGTAAAGAACAACATTTTTGTTTGTTTGTTGTTTTTTAAGACAGAGTCTCAAATAGTCAAGGGTCAAACTTCATATGTAGCTGAGGATGGCCTTGAACTCCTGATCTTTCTGCCTTCACTTCCCAAATTATTCAAATGATGCACAGGTGCCACCATATCCAGCCTGGGATAGTGTTTGTTTTTATTATTATACATCAGTTTAGAGATATAGATTTCTATCTGGTTCAGCAGGGCATTCTACTGTATATCTCATGGTCCACATGCCTTGGTCAACCCTGTGTTGTCCAAAGCCACCCCAGAACGTATGGGTTGTGATATAACTGCATACCTCCCTCATTCCCCAAACCTGAAACAGAGCACGATGATCTCTTCACGGTCAGAAACCCACCTTGCCACTTCTACTGAGAGCAATCTCGATCTCCCACTTACACCCCAGTCTGTTTATCTCTATGTGGTAGCCACTGCTATTTGCCTACCTACTGTAATGTTCAATGTACGTCCCTCAGCTGATCATGACTCTGGACTACAGGAGCAAACTGGAGTTTTTATGGCAAAAGTCTGGGCTCTGGCAGCTCTAAGCAGGCTACGCTACGGATGCCAGTCCTGATATGCAAGTTAGAGAGTCAAGTCAGGGCAAAAAGCAGAGAATGGAGGTTTATCAGTGTGGCCTCACTGGGAAGAGGAACAGATAAAAGGGTGCAGTGACTTCAAGTTGGTCTTCAAGGTACCTATATGAACTTTAGTTTTAGTAGAGGAAGAGCTGGGGCAGGGAGGAGGAGGTAAGCATAATTAGCAGACCTGGTCAAGGTGGGGTCTGATGATCACTGTCTCAGCTCTGGTCCTACAAGGTGGTCCATAGATGGCCTTGCTTGGAGGGACAAGCTGGTTCTCAGATGATTGTTTCCGCTCCAGGGTGCAACGTCACCCTCATGGATAACTGGTCTTTTCTGGGAAAGTGTGTGGTCTCTCCTTTGAGGTTCATATGCTCTGAGAATCCGAGGTGACTGAACAGGAGAGGTTAAGGACAATGACCTACTTCTGAGTCATCAGCTAAAGGAAAGGAGACAGACAGCCATTGAAAGAAGGCATAGATGCAAACTTCCATCCTGTTTTTAGTCGTCTTGAGAGCCCAAGGGAGGAGGTAACGATTTTTAGCAAAAGCATTTTCTAAGTGATTTTCGTCCCTGGCATTCCTCTCACCTTGGATTCTGTCCCCTTCCACATGCCAGTGCACCCCAATATCTTCACCTTGGAGCAGTTTCAGTGCTGACTTTGTGAGTTTTATCCAGAGACAGGCTCCAGTCAGCAAGAGGAGGCAGGGAATCCACTGAGTGAAGTACAGCAGGCTCTTCGGAAGAGGTGTGTCTTGATCTGGATCAAGCAGAGGTGAGCTTTTCTGAACATGCATTGTGCTCTGCAGACAATCCAGCACTCTAGAGGCTCCCAATGACCTTCCGCATTCACAAAGCATGATCCCTTTCAGGGAAAATCTGACTGAACAAATTCTTTTAATATATTAAAAAGAAGTCATCTCATTAACATGGCTTCATTACTCTGCAATTGGAAATATTTATAGCCCACATCAACAAGTGCTTTACTGTTTACAAAGCACCCAGTAGCTCATGTCATGCAAAACCTGTTTTGTCTTAACACAATCTTTCAGGTACATACCGACTCCAATCTGAAGAAAGGAGAGGATGTGGTAGTTACTTTTTTCATTCCTATAACCAAATAACCTGACAAGAAGTAACTAGTGTTGAGAGCTGCTGGTGGCAAAAGACCATGGGAGTATACAGCAGGTGATAACTAGTGTTCAGAAGGTCAACCTATCAGAACCAAGGGTTCTGTTGGAGGAAATTATCACACAAGGCATTATAGAATTACTGCCTTTTGAATGAATTGGCTGTTCCTTGTAAACTTTGTGTGTAATAACAGCTATGATTCTCCCTATCTACCATACATTTCCATGTAATGTGTACATGTAATCTCATGACTGCATCTCAATCTTATGGGCACACATGATTGTGGATAGTCAAGAAGATGTTTTCTTACTTAACTGTACAATTTTTATGATTAGAAACATACTAAAATGTGCTTCATACCAGATCTATTGTTCCATGTGGACTGTAGACACTTAGAGGTCTTGTTCTCCATCCTTAGCCACTGACAAGGCAAAATTGGCCAAAGTGTCCTCATAGAACTTTCACAGAGCAGAATTGCAGGTGCCTGGCCTTGTTGGATCAAAACCCTTCAGAAGAATTACAGTGAACCAGAAGTGATAGTGCAGGTGTCTGGCCTTGGCATATCTTAGTCCTTCAAGAGATCAATAGCACCTATGTTGCCCTAAGCTTCCTCCACCAGCACCTCCCCATTCTGATTCAAAAAACAATTAACACTTTGTATTTATTTCTACACCCGTTTTTAATGCAAGATTTTAGGTTCAGTAGACTAATTATATTTAGATCCTGAGATCCAGGTGACTAACAGAAAAAGGCTGTTAACTGACTAAGCAAGTCTGGATATTATTAATCACATAAAATAGTACACGTATTCTTTGTCTTTTCTTTACATTTCTCATTGGTTTAATTTCTTCCCTTGGACCCTTGTAACTATCCCTTTAAGAGATAGCCAGAACTTTTTACAACCTACAGCTGTTGTCAGTCACCAATTAAGCTGACCAAGTCTTTGCCAAGTGTGACTCTTATCAGAATACTTTTCCCTGAGAGTTTACTTTGTAGATTTTACTAACAAGTTGTTAATGAATGGATACATATATGCTTGGGGGGAGAATGAGGAAAGAAGATCTAAGATAGAACAATGAGAGAACAGCAGAAGAAGGGACAGAGAGGAGCTAAGTGTGAGAACATAAAAGAAACTATGTAGATAGAATTGACTTAGAAGAATAAAGTGAATGGACTAAAGAGCTCAGTGTGCATAAATTCTTTTTATATCCCTCAGATTAGTATCCCAGCTGCTTGTAGAATCTTCCCCAGGACTCTGGGAGAAATCTCCTCAGGGTAGGCACCTGAGGAGATTTGATAAACTAGATTTATTTTGCCTTATGGCTGGAGTGTAGAATCGTCTTGGTGGGTGGGGGGAAGCACGGTGCAGGTGGTCCTCAGGCGGGAGGAAAATAAAGTTGCTTGCTCACATCTCGGTGGGTCAGGAAACAGGAAGCAGAGCTTTGGCAGGCCACTGGCTTTTCCTTCGTGTTCTTTTTCTTTGGTCCAAGATTCCAGCCTACCCGGGATGGTGCTGTCCACTTTTCAGGGTGGGTCTCTCTGGATCAACAAATGCTTTCTGGAGACAGGTTCCCAGACATACATAGAAGTGTGTCTCACTAATGGCCTATGGATTTTTTTAATATTTATTTATTCATATGTATTGGGTGGGCACATAGATGTGTGGCAGTCAGAGAGCAACTTTCAAGAGTTGGTTCTCTCCTCCCACGATGTGGGTATCATGTTATCAGGCTTGGTGACATGTGCTCTTCTCCACTGGGCCATCCCACAGGCCCTAGGCAGTTCTGAATTTAACAAAATTGACAACTAAAATGAACTATCATGGAAGGGAAGTTATTTAGCCACGACCTTGATCCTCTTTTACTTTTATTTCTTTACTAAACCAGAGTTGATTGCAAGGGATTGTCAAGTCAATTAGGCATCATTTAGTTGCAGACCTCACTTGTCCTGGATTTTCTCTAAACTTTTGCTCGGAGATAATAAGATTAAAACTAAATTTTATTAAGCAAGTTGAAAGATGTAAAAAAGATGAAATTAGGAATTTTAAATTGATTAAGTGAATAAACTTGGGAAGTCTGCTATAAGCATCATCTGTAAAATGAAAAGAAACCAGGGAAGGGAGAGATGGCTCGGCTGTTAATTTTGAAGCAGGGTCTC
Source organism: Peromyscus eremicus (assembly GCF_949786415.1). Lineage (NCBI taxonomy): Eukaryota > Metazoa > Chordata > Mammalia > Rodentia > Cricetidae > Peromyscus > Peromyscus eremicus. Next base: position 18,360,775 of record NC_081420.1, read on the forward strand.
ACTACACAGTCTTGGTTGGCCTGGAACTTGTAGAAATCTGTCTGAGTGCTGGAAATGAAGGTATGTACCACCATACCTGGCCAGTTGCTAAAGTGCTTGCCACATAAGCATGAAGACTCCATCCCCAGAATGCACACATAAACAGGCTGGTGTGGCGATGCGCATCTGTAATCCTAGGACTGGGGAGGCAGAGACTGGTGGATCCCTGGGGCTCTGGGCCAGCCAGCCTTACCTGATCTGTAAGATCCAAGTAAAAGTGGCCTGGGCCAATAAACAAGGTGGAGAGAGATTAAAGAAGACACCAGAGGTTTACCACACACATGTGGGTGCACACCACACACACACACACAAAAAAAAAAACAAAAACAAACAAAAAAAAACCAGTGGTATTGATGAGCTAACAAATCAGTGAAGTCAACAGATATTGATTGGTCAGTCAACTGAGATAATTATTTTTGTTTATTTGCTAAAGAGAATCCTCAAAGGCCCTTTATCATGCAACACTTGGCTAGCCTACCCTGAGTTCATGTATACTTGAAAGTAGTCAAAATTGGATTTCTTTGAAGTGGAGTCCATAACTCAAACTTTTTATTGATTTACTCTGGTCTCACACCCAGTTAGTTCTTATAAAGTGACACTTGATTATATTTCTCTGCTTGGCTCTGCTCTGAAACAGCAGTACACACAGACATTTGACTTGATCAAAAAAGCCCAAATCCCCATCTTTCACAGAAAAATAGAGATGCCTTGCCCCATGCCGTAGAAATGAGTGGTGTGGCCATTCATCTTCTAAAGAAAATTGAAGGGCTCAAAACATCACATGCCATGAATTATAAAAGAGCCCAATCTCGGCTTATAAGATTTTAGGACAAGGCACAGAAGGGTGAAGAGTGCTGTAAAGGGAAATAAAAGCGAAGGGGTTTTTAATGGAAGAAGACTTTTTTTTAACAAAAAAAAATCTGTCTTTTCTGAGAGATTTTCTGAAGCATAAAACTATGAAATACAAAAGAAAGATTAAGAGGACCGTATTTAAGTAACAGATCAGTTGGTCAGGGTCACATGGTTGGGGGAGTGGGAGACAGAGGAAGGGGAGAAGAATAAGGAAGGGGAGGGAAATAAAGGGAGGAAGGGGAGAGAGGAAGGAGGGGGAAAGACAATTCTTTGCATGAGACAGAAGATAGCTGAGGAGATTTGGTGCTCCTTAGCTTCTGGTCCACTGGCTTCGGTGGGTCCGAGGATTGTGTGTGGTTTTGAGTGTCAGGCTTCTAGTCAAGGTGACCCTTGTCAGCTTCCTTCATTTTGTAATTTTGAGACAGGCTCTCTCATTGAATCTAAAACTTGTTGATTCTACTAGAATCAGAAGCCCCCAGGGTTCCTCCTGTCTCTGCCCATCCACTCCAACCCCCAGACTTGGGTTATAGGCAAATACCACTGTGCCTGACTTTTTTTAGGGAGTTTCAGGGACAAGATTTAGGTCCCTCATGATCGCAAGGCCAGGACTACACTGACTCAGCCACCTCCCCTGCCCCTGTCCCAAATGCAGACAATGGTTGTCTTCTTAGAGTCTAGTGGCACACAAGCATATGCTTGTGAGATCTGTAGAAGAAGGTTTGCCTGGGAACTTGTTCTCTCCATATATAAAATGGGCTGGCATAATCACTATATGCAGAATGAGGTGGAGAGAAATGAGAACATTTGTTGGTTAAATAAAAATGAGTAACAAACTATGGACATGACTTCTATCCCCAGACTTAACTTTGGCTATGAGGCAAAGAGAGGAGATGAGGTATTGTCTATGTAGATATTTGATGTGGATATTGTTCATATTTATAAAGATACTCCAGTTATACCAGTGACAAAAAAGTGTGACAACTGTCACTTAGTTTAAAATTAACACTCTATCTAAATCTCTACTGGAACTTGCTCTTAATTTCGTGAGTTCATCTTGCCATTGTGTAAGAAGAATGAGCTGGAAGAATTGATCATCATTGCAGAGTAGACCCCTGTCATGTAAATTCTACTCTACTGCCTGGCTTTGGGAACACAGGCCTGAGTTTTCTGAAAGTGGTCAAGAGTTGGGCATGTGGCTGCCCCTGGTTTGGCCCAGTTAGGCTAAAAGAAACTCTTGATATGTTTTCTCTCTCTCTCCAAAACCAAAGAGGGAACCACACAACCATCTTTCTCCAGGGAAGCCCCCCTGAAACCTTGAAGGGGCTGTCTTCAGCACCACGAGGGGTAGAGGAAGATCCTGTGTTATGATGCTATTCTTGGTTGATCAACGTGAGAACATCCTGAAGGTCAGCTTCCTGATAGGATGCTGAGAGCATCCTAGGGGATAATCCATCAATTTCCAGACTTCCGTTGTGAAAAAAATATTTTACTTGTTCTTTTATTTAACAAACATTGTTCCAATACTTGTGTACCTGGGTCATACTAACTGTTGAGAATACAGCACCATAGGAGCTCCTGCACTCACATTCTAGTGTAAATAGATAACATCAATTCATTGCAGTGAGTGTGAGTAGAGGACAGATATAAAAGTGTGTCAGCTGTGATGGAACTGTTATGATTAAGCATATAGGTTTTATAATGATGGAGGCCAGATTCACTGTGGTTCTTCTATCTAGCTGTAAATAACTGATTTTCCTCACAATGATGCCTGGGAAGGTTCACCAAACACAACAACAGTCTGTATTTCCTTCTACCTTTTAATGGAGGAAAGGGCAGGGCCCATTGAAGAGCCTCAGAATCCCACTGTGTGGAATTTGTCCCCACTCCTCTTGTGTCACCTCTCCTGAGTCACATTTTTGATCCCAAATTCAGCAATAGAGTCTATGATAGTATCCTGATTGTCACCTTGACAGGATTTAGGACCACAAAGGAAACAAACCCTGAGGTGTATCTGTGAGAAAGTTTTCAGAGACATTTGTCTGAGGAAAAATCTATCCTGAAAGAGGTAGTGCCATTCCTTGGACTAAGTGCCAGATGGAATGAAAAGGGGGAAATCCAGTAGAGAACCAGCACTCACAGTTCTCCGTTTCCTGCCTGCTGACACAATGTAACTGGCTGCTTCTCATATGGCTGTCACCATACCTTCCTTGCTGTGAGCCAAAGTAAAACTTATTTCCTTTAGATGCTGTCTTAGTTAGGGTTTCTACTGCTGTGAAGAGACTCCATGACCACAGCAACTCTTATAAAGGAAAAAAAATCAATTGGACTGCTTTACATTTTCAGAGGTTTACTCCAGTATCATCATGGTGTGACATGGTGGCATGCAGGCAGACATGGTGCTGGAGAGTTCTACATCTTGCAGGGCACAGGAAGTGAACTGAGATGCTGGGTGGTATCTTGAGCATATATGAGACCTCAAAGCCTGCCTCCACAGTGACACACTTTCTTTAACAAGGCCACACCTCCTAATAGTGCCACTCCCTTTGGGGGCCATTTTCTTTCAAAGTACCACAGATGCTCTTGTCTGATACTTTGTCACAGCAGTGAAAAAAGAAACTAATTCATACTCTAAATGCCAATCAGCTCCAATGTCACAAACACTCACTAGTTTTCATTTCACTTGGAAATTCTTTAATTCCTCCTAAGAAAGTATCTTAATCATGAAATATATATTTAACAGAGCTGTATGAAAATGGAAGAAAAGTACTGAGAACTCCTGCAGAGACCCATAAGTGCAGATAATGCATCTCTTCACCAGCTTTCACTTATTATTCTTGATCATGCGACATATGAATGATATTTGAAGTCATAACCACCTAGTCCCACGGAGGTTACCCAACCATGATTATAATGCAATGTTACACATTAAATATTCATGTTGAACATTTCAAAAACATTTCATGTGGGCTCAAGAGATGACTCAGTGGTTAAAAGCCCTTGTTTATGCAGAAGACTTGGGTTTGATTCCTAGCACCCACATTAATGGCTCACAACCACCAGCAACTTCAGTTCCAGGGGAACTAATGCCCACTTCTAACCTCTGCAGGCAGCAGGCATATATGTAGTGCTCAGACATATCTTCAAGCAAAACATTCATATACATAAAATAAATATAAAAATTTTAAATAACTTACTCCATTATAGTAAGAAGCTTGTGACCAAATTATTTCTCTAATGTCATGAAAATTTACACTAAAAATCATCTCTATCTCTGTGTGACAGTGTAGCAAGACTTTCATGAGCTAGGCAAGCTCTGCTGTCTGCTGCCATCAAATGTGAGTCTCCAAGGCAAGAGCAGCTTCATCACCAGGCTGCTTGTCCTCCCAGGGCTGAGCAAGAAATGAACATGATAAAGCACCCTACAACAGACGTAGTTCCTCCTGAAAAGATGCACTCCAGAACTACCATGCTGCTGACTGGAATTTTGACTCTTGAGACTTTTCAGGAAGATATGAATTTTCTCTGTTTCAGGATATTTTGATCTTTATTGTATACTCTAGATTCTGGAATGTGAAAAATCTCTCCCTCTCCCCGACCTCTGCTCAGCACACTTGGCCACCCACCCTCAAACACTAACTTCACAAAAAAACAGCTGAGATTTTCCAATATCATTCTTTTTGTTTTCTTTTTGTTCTTTTTTTCAAGACTGGGTTTCTCTGTGTAGTTTTGGGGCCTGACCTGGATCTCACGCTGTAGACCAGGCTGGCCTCGAACTCACAGAGATCTGCCTGGCTCTGCTTCTTGAGTGTCGAGATTAAAGGCATGTGCCACCACTGCCTGGCCCAATATCAGTCTTTGCTTCAAGCAAACTGAAGAACATGATTTAGAAAAATATCTTTTAAAAAAATCCAAGTTTTCAGATAGCCAAGGCTGGCCTTCTACTCCTGGTCCTTGTCTCCATCTCCTAATTGTGCTACCGTCATGCTTTGCTGGAAAAGATGGTTGACTCACTCACATCTGAATTATGGGTTAGAACCCAACACTCTCACAAGGCTGTAAAAGCTAGAAGAATCTAGAATTCTTCTATGTAACCACAGCCACAACAAAAAACAGATGTCTGGGCTCTATATATCCTATATACATATACGTACAATATATGTATGTACGAGAAGCCTGAGCTTGGGCACTTTCAGAGGCATTGTGGCAGAGTCTGCTATATGGACAGGTCCTTTCAGAAAATGCCAGTGCCCAAGCATTTGCTGATCTAGATCAAGAGGCCAGCAGCTCCCTGCCCACAGACAGGAGAAGGGCTGGAGAAAAAAGCCAGACAGAAATTTCAACCTGAAAACGACAAAATTATAAACATGGATCAATTCACAAGTCCCTCAGATGAACTGAGTTAATATCAGAGCAACTGAATGAAAGCTTTGTATCAGAATGGGGTTCAGCCGTCTTTGCATATCTGACCATGGAGTTGCTATCACAACGCCTGGCACATGGTATTCACTTCATAGTCTTTAACTTTCAGCTGAGAACAAACTGGATCTAATATACACGCACCATGCCACCTTTAGGTTTCTGACCAGAGGAGGAGTACCTGCAACAATTTTAGTCTATCTCTTTACATCTCCCCCTTTATTCTCTCTTCTCTATTAATAATCAGCAATGAGATGTAGACGAGAGCCCCTCATCCCAGTCTCCAGGCCACTTATTAACCTTCATAGTTTTCATCTCTTTATCTCTCAGTTCTGCACTTTGAGCCATTCCTTCAAATCAATTTTTTAGTTCACTGGTTTCTGGTTTAAATTAGGCTTAAGCTACAGTTTGGAACTCTTTTACATTTTATGATATTTTAGGAGTTGAGATATTTCTTGCCTTTGTCTATTACTTTTATCCTTTTGTTGAGACATTAAATCACATTTATATCTTCAAATAATTAAACCTTACTCAATGCTTTTCATGTCATCAATATTTAAGCACTTTCTGGATTTGATGTTTCTACACTTTGTTGCCGCTGGGCACCTGTGTGTGGTGGCTTGTTCTTTGGGGCATGTGACTCAAATGTGTGGTTACTAATAGTAATTCTTGGAAGACCGATGGGTGATTCCTTCTGGGTCTTCTAGAACGTGTTTACGCCCTCCCCCTTTCTTTTGTGGTACTGGGAATCCACTCTAGTATGTTGGGTTCTTCTAGGCTCCTGGAAGCATGACCAGTCCACAGTGCTTTAAAGCTAATTAGTTTGAAGGTTAAAGACTGCAAAGGAGGGGGGTTTTTTGTTAAAGACTGCAAAGGAGGGGGGTTTTTTGTGGAAATCTACAGAAGAGTCAGCTTTCAACTGCCATTTTCTCCCTCCATCCAGAGCCAAGCTGGAGGCAGCATTTTACCTCGAGGTCCATTTCTGGTCCTCCCTTCCTAAAAGAGAAGTCCAGCAGCACCCCAGATTTGCATAGTGTCCCTCGTTAGGTCCACACTCTGGTTAGGCCTGTGTTTTTTTTTTTCTTCCTGTGCCCTATGCGTCAGTCAAGGCAGATGTTTCAATCGGCCCCTGCTCCATCTGAAAGTCAATGTGAGTGTCGCTCACATCTCTGCACGCACACCCTACCTCTACTTTAACTTCCTCCTTTGGCCTCCTTTCTTCACTGTTTGCTCAGTAACATATTTTTAGAAATTTCAAAAAACCTTATCCAGTATTCCAAGCTCTTGCAAATCAGTGATTGTCTGGAATAACTGAGCCATAGGAGTGCCAGAAATACAAGACTTCTTAATAGTATCTACCCTCCCCCACAAATTCATTGAGGGCTTTCAAGGCTCAGGGTAGGGCTGGGGGAGCCATACGATGAATGCATGCTTACAGACAACAATTCTTGTTCAGAGAAACCACATGTGAACTCCCTTGCCTCATCCTCATCTTTCAGTGTTCTTATATAAGAAATAGGCAAGACATATTTGTGAAATTCTTTGCTGAGTGTGTGTGTGTGTGTGTGTGTGTGTGTGTGTGTGTGTGTGTACACTCTAGTGCTTGAACTGAGGACCTTGAGCAATATGCTGAGCCAGTGTTCTACCACCAAGCCACACCACCCCCCAGAGAAGTTCTTTGCTTTTTGAAAGAGTGCTGGTCCTTTAAATTTCTGCAAATACTGCAAAAATCTTCCCGAGCCAGAGGACCGCATAGAAGCAGAAGCCATGTCCTGTCTTGATGTTGATTTAGATGTTGACAGGAAGCTGACAATGGAATTCATCCACACATCACAAAGATGAAACATCGCTTAATATTGCTAATGCTTCTAAGGGAAACTTGAGAAATCACCCGGCAGAGGACAATGACATCACTCACAAAAGCAATAGTCTCAACGGAGATCTTCTCAAGAGATGGCTGTGCCAGTACAACATTTTTAAGTTCCCCAGTTTCCTGGGCTAGATTTTGAGAAAGAAAAGACTTTCTGCCTCAATTACTCCAATAGACATAGAGCATGTAAGCCAGAGACCTATCCATAGTGGGATGTAATGACGGGCACTGTGTAAAGCTGGAAGGCCTTGACATTTTTCTTATAGGAGGGGTGGACCAGAAATCAACCCCAAAGGAAAAGGCTGCTTCCAGTTTGGCTCTGGGTCAAGGCAGGAAAATTAGAGTTGAAAACTGACTTGATTGTCAAATTCTGTGGCAGCCACTCTCTTGAACCATCTTGAACCTTCGAATGAATTATTCATACTACCCTGAATTTAAAACTCTACCTCAGATTAGGCAAGAAGCATTCTAGGCCTGGGTTAGGTAAGAAGCTGTAGTCATCTTCACTAGGACAGCCACGGAGGTTCTCAAAGGCCACAGTGTTTGACCCAGTGGTCATAGCTCTAGAGGCGGTGGTTCCTGGGAGAATGGAACCGATAAACAAGGCAGACTAAAACCTCATGCAATAGCCACCTTTATTCAGAGCATCAGACAATTTATACTCTGAGGGTTAAGAAGAACCACATGAGCAAAGTGTACAATCACAAGGACAAGCCACACGTGGCAGACAAGCCACACGTGGCAAAAGCACACTTTCCATAGAGGCATATAAATAAATGGCAATGGCCAGTTGTGACAAATAATCTGAAGTAAATTCACTCCTGTCTGCTACACCTGGGGGGGCCACAAAAGCACAATACAAGAACAATTCGTGTTTTGAAAAAACTGAGGTCACAAGACTCTTGCCTCGTTTTCTTGAAGTTTTCTCGCAAGCACTCAGAATTCTCCTCACACGACTCCATTCTTTGACCATGTTCCAAAAATCCAGATTTATTTTTCTTCTCCAGAGGTGTTTTCATACAAAGATAAAAGAGATCACATCTGACTTGTCAAGCTTCAAGTGGACTGGACTCTTTAAAATAGACAATCTAACAAGGAAGACAGGGCACAGCATGTTTTGAAGTTCTCGATAGTTTCATTTGATTTTTATAAGATGCAATTCAACAGATAGGTGGATGTTTTAAATAAGGAAAAAATGGAGCAAAAGCAAAGATTAGTTTTTTTACTTCTTTAAGGAGTAGGTAAGAGCCATCTTCAGCCTCTCAGCTTCCTTTATATGAAGGGAATGAATCCCTTGGAAGTATTTTTTTTTTTTTTTTGAGACAGGGTTTCACTGTGTAGCTTTGGCTGTCATGGAACTCACTCTGTAGACCAGGCTGGCCTCGAACTCAGAGATCCACCTGTCTCTGCCTCCCAAGTGCTGAGATTAAAGGCATTACTGATTGACTGACTGACTGTGTATGTGTGTGTGTAGTTATATGCCCCATGGCATGTGTAGAGGTAAGAGGAAAACTTGTAGCAGTCAGTTCTCTCGTCCCACTGTGTGGGTTCCTGGGATCAAACTGCTGGGCTTGGCAGAGGTACCTCTATCTTCTGAGCTATCTCACTGGCCCTGTATTCTCTTGAATTGTGGTAAAGTATATATAACATCAATTCGATCACTTTAGTGATTTTTAAGGGTACATAGAGTACATTAAAATTATTGTGTTCATCACCGTCATCTATCAGTGCTGAGAATATGTTATCATTTCACACTGTAACTCTGTGCACGTTAAACTGTAGAACCCCATTTTCTCCTCCATTCCCTGGCAGTCACTTCCTGTCTCCATGAATCTGGTCACCAAGTACCTACATAAGTGGAATCAGGCAGCATTTCTCTTTTTGTTTCTGGCTTGCTTCAGTCAGTGAAATGTCTTCAAAGTTCATCCATGTTGCAGCATGGGTCAGAATTTCATTTCTCTATATTGTTGAATAACAACATTCCATCAGATGCCTATGCCCTGTCCTGTTCATCCAGGCTGTATAATCAAGCACAGTGTCCATTGACATTTCTTCTTTCAATTGTGAGGGATAAGTATGCAGAGGTTGAGTTAATGGGTCATCTCCTTAAGTTTTAAGGAATCCATGCTGTATTCTTTTTCTAGTGGCAGTACTGTTGTACATGCCCAACATTTTGTCTACATCCTGGCCAGCTCTAATGACTGCCTTTTTAAAAACCATATTTATTTATTCATTCATTCATTCATTCATTCATTCACTTAATGTGCATATGTGTGAGTACATGCCTGCCTTTGAGTCCTGTTTGGTTGTACTTCCCATATACTTCTAAGTGTGGGGCTCTGTTGACCTCCAGGAGTCTCCCCCTTATAGAAAACTGACTCTCTAGTCTCCAGAAGCCATCAACCTATGTAGCTCTTCAGTTAAGGGTGGAGGCTTGTGAACCACTTCCTACTTCTTGCTAGAATGCTGAATGTCTTGCTTTTATTTTATGTTTTACTTACTTACCTTTTTTTTTCATTTCCATTTTAGAGACAAGGTCTCTCTTATGTAGTCCTGGCTGTCCTGGAACTAGCTTTGTAGACCAGTCTGGCCTTGAACTCTGAGATTCACCTGCCCACTTGCCTCTGCTTTTGGAATGCTGAGATTAAAGATATGTGCTACCATGCTTGGCCTTTTAAATATGTGTGTGTGTGTGTGTGTGTGTATATGCATATATATACATTTTATATATATAATTTCACATGTGCTATAGTAGAATGAATAGGAATAGCCCCCATAGGCTCATATGTTTGAATGCTTAGTTATCAGGGAGTGGCACTACTTGGGAGGGATTAGGAGGTGTGGTCTTGTTGAAGGAAGTATCACTGGGAGTGAGTTTTGAGGTTTCAAAAGCCCAAGCAGGCCCAGTGGCTTTCTCTTCCTTCTGCCTACAGATTTAGGTGTAGAACTCTCAGCTACTTCTCCTGCACCATGTCTGCCTGTATACAACAATGCTTCCCCCACCATGATGACAATGGACTAAACCTCTGAAATTGTAACTGAGACCCAATTAAATGTTTTCCGTTGTAAGAGTGCTATGGTTATGGTGTCTCTTCATAGCAATAGAACTGACTAAGACATATGTAAACAATATATTTGCTCACATTCACCCTTAACTCCTCTCAGATCCACCTTCTAATCCTTACCTCTTTCAATTTCATGTCCTATATTTATCTGTCATAACCCACTGAGTTCAGTTAGTGCTCCCCACATACCCATGAGTGCGGGGCCATCCACCGGAGCCCAGTTGACCTACTGAGGGCCATACTCCATGTGTAAACTGACTGTCTCTTCTCCAGCAGCCATTTTCTGTCAATAGTTCCTTTGTTAGGGGTGGCGGCTTGTGATCACCTCCTCCATGGCAATCCTCCTCCAGACTAGAATGTTGACTGCCTTGATGTTGGACAGGTCTTGAGCAGAGGATCACAGCTGCTGGGAACTCATGAGTGCAGCAGTCTCATCATGCTCTGAACACACACTGCTCCCCCAAGACCTCTGTCACTTACGATCTTCCTGTGTCCTCTTCCGTGATGTTCCCCGAGTCTTAGAGGTGGGGGCTGGGAACAGTGTGATATTGAAGTTCCATTCATGGCTTCAAACTCCCTAGACACTGCACTGTGATCTCACCAGTTCTAAGTCTCTGTGTTAACTGTCTACTGCACAAAGAAACTTTCTCTGATGAGGTCTACAAGCTTTTGCTACTCCATGGGTACAGAGATAAGAATTTAGAGGACAGTTTGCAGAGCAATAGTAGTAGGTTCACCCCTGGGGCCAATGAGCTGCCAAGTTATGAGTTCTTGGTCAAATTTGCAGAACCAGAAATGCATCTCCTACTGGGGAACTGACCTCAAATCCAAGCAGAAAGCAGATGGCTGCCCCCATTGGCGTTCATGCCACTGCTGCTTTCTTGGGTATATTTTGCCAGAGTTCACAGCTGGGTAAAAGCTGTTGATGACTTTTCTGCCCCAGAAGTCTGCATAGACCTCCTAGTGCTGTGAAAGCTAGCCACCAGGGAGGAAGCTTCCTGGTTAGTTCAAGATTGAGTTCCCCACGTCCTGTAACCAAAGTGTGTGGTATCTTCAGTAATTTGGTCTTATCATCAAGTTCTGGTGGACACCCCTCACTCACAGCTCAAGGGGAGGTATCCCACATCTGGTACTGGACTTTTAATTTGGCAACCTAGGGGTTTATTTTAGGGGGACTATCATCTGTGTTGGATAATTCCAATCAGTGCCCCCTCTGGCTCTCCCTCTCTCCCTCTCTTTGTATATATGTGCTTATAAAAGAGCAGGTTTCCATATGGCTTTTCCAAACACCATTTGTATGAGTTATCCTTCCCTTCTTCCTCTCAGGTACTGCACCCTCCCATCCCTCTCCCTGCTTGTGGGGTCATTTCTCATTGTGGTTTCGATTTGCCTTTCTCTGGGGACTAGAGATTTCTTCCAGGCTGCTATTCCTCTGTGCCCATCATGAGGAGGGGCTTGCTTATCAGGGATAGCCTTTGATTTGAGGAGCTACACAGTACTCACCGGGTTCTTCACAGGAAGATGTAATACACCTTTGTTCTTTCTCTTTGAGCCTGGCGATTATTGTGAGTGTTGTCTAGTTCAGCCATCATAAAAGACATTTAAAAAGAGCTGACTGGCCAGCTTCTAAGGGCTGGTGGGCAATTAGTTCCAGAGTTCCTCTCAGATTGGCCCTGTCACTGTGCAGGGTGTGCATGCTCAGTGTTGAAGATGGTGTCACATAGAGGGGACCAAATGGTGCAGCAGATTTATAACAAGAGCAAATGTCTCCCTGTGGGCTGTGTTCAGGAAAACCCACGAGCTATAGTACAACAGGGATTGGGAGTATGGAACCCACAGAACTGCCTAAAAATAGTTATAGATGCCCAGGGAGCCAGATTTCAGGTGGGAGCTTGACAGGTGCCATGAGCCAGGCTCTTAGAAGTTGTCTTCAAAGATGTGCTCAGAATGGAGAATTTCATTCTCCATTTTGTAAGCAAGTCAGCACATGAAGAAATTACAGGCAGGTCAGCCTGTGTGGATTGTTCTTTGGAGAGCAAATCCACACAACATAATCTGACTCTCTCATGTGTGTGCCTTAGCCCAAACAAGATCTTCAAAGGCCATCTCCAGCAAGTGCAGTGCGCCTCTTCTCATGATGGGCACACATGCACAGCATCATGGAAGGAGTTCCTAGTCCCCAGAGAAAGGCAAATCAAAACCACAAAGTCAAATTAGATCTTCATGAAATATGAAGTTCACTAATTTCAAATGAAGCTGTGAGATCTGAATCACTGGACACAGTCTTCTAAATCATTCTAAAGCAATGATGGCCAGGTGAGATGGCCTAGAGGGGAAAGGCGTTTGCTGCCAAGCCTGATGACCTGGTCTGATCCCTAGGACCCACCTAGAAGGACCCATCCTAGAAGGAAAGAACTAGCCTTGCATGTTCTCTGTCCTTTGACCTTTCTTCACACAAGTACCACAACATGAGCATGCCCCTCCACACTAAATTAATAAAATGTAAGTCTAAAATAAGCAGTTTTAGCTAATGCAATTTTCAAGTTTTACTGTAATTAGCCTATGAATGGAGAATAGAGCTTCTAAGCAATGTTTGGCTTCTTAAGTTAAATGGCCCACCCCAAATCTATTCCTACTTAATTCCTTATGGATGGTACAACGCTCAGCTCTTTCTTACAATTAGTGGGGGTTAAATGAGATTTTACTGGGGAGTCTGAATAAGCATGCTGGGTTGAAATTTCCACTGTGAATGTGTAATTATGCCATCCATCAGTCATAAGGATTGCCGTAGGATGTTAAATAACACTTGTGACTGGTTTCTTTTACTTTTGTTCAGTAAAAGATGCAAAATCAAACTCCATAATATTTTGGGTCTTAAGTTATAATCTTAAACAAATTGGGAGTGGCGATTTACCATGGTGCCTCCCTTCTATCCTAAAGTTGGAGACTTCCTGATGCCACAATTGTACAAATACTAAGTCACTAGATTTGGAGAGGGGGATACAGGTGTGTTTGTATGTGCAGGTGCACACATATGTGGAGTTGTGAATTGTGTGGGTGGATGTACATATGGATGCCAGAGGACAAACTCAGATATCTTGTTCAGTCACACTCCACTGTGTATTTTTGAGACAGTCTTTCACATTTGTGTGTGTGTGTGTATGTGTGTGTGTGTGTGAGAGAGAGAGAGATACGTGCAATGTGTGCACATTCTCAAGTGTGTGCATTCAGGCTGGAAGTCAGTATTAAGTGCCTTTCTTGATCACACTCCAAAGAGGCAGGGTCTCTTGCTGATCTCAGAGCTCACCAATTTAGTTAGCTTAGCTAGCCCTCTCGTCCTGAAGATACTTTGTGCCTCCTGAGTGACAGGATTACATAGGACTGTCACACATGCCTGGCTTTTCTATCAGTTCTGGGTATCCAAACTCTGGTTTTCATGCTGGTTGGGGCTCCCACTTTTTACTCAGCACTTGAAGAACAGCTAAGAAGGCTGGCCAGCAAGCTCCAGGAATCTACCTATCTTCATCTTCCAACTCTGGGATTATAATCACTCCTAGCTTTTCTATTGAGTTCTGGGAATCAGACTCAGGTATTCATTATTGTATAGTAAACATTTTACCAACTGAGCCATCGTCTGAGTCCATAAGTCAATATTTTAATTCTTTCTCTGTCTTTCCCTCCCTCCCTCCCTCCCTCCCTCCCTCCCTTCTTCCCTCCCTCCCTCCCACAATTGCTCCCACATTTCCTTCCTTCTCTTAACGAAGATAAGTGAATCTGTTCAGAATGAGATACCCAGTTAAAAAATGATTACTTCCTTAGGCTCTGTTCAGGTAGGAGCAGCCACATGACCTGACTGATAACATAATTGAGGACTCTGGGGAGGGGATTCCAAGAAAGTTATTGTGCATCTCATTAAAAGAGGAGCCTGTGTGCCCACCTCCCTTCTCTCATCCTTTTCCTGCTTGGAGTACAGACTACACATGGTACCCACAATATTCCTCTTACAACTACTATGACCGAGCACCTGGCAATAACAATAGGGTAAGAAGTTGGAAGGATCTTGGTTCAAGGGCCCTTGATGGTATCTGCATCTCTTCCCTGCTCTGGCCACATTTGGACTTTTTATTCAGATAACTGGGTTAAAGGCTAGGGTCGTTAAAGCCTCTGTACTTGGCTTTTTGTCATGGGTGATGCATAGCTATTTTATACGACACACTGTGGCCCAACACAAGGTCTTGATGGGTGGCAACTGAGCACCTGGTGAGGCTCAGGAGATAAAAGGAGGCAGGGATGCCTGCACAATGAAACAGCTCTGTAAATAAAACACCAGGGAAAAGGTCACCTCTCGTGTCGTGTCTCTTCTCTCTTATTGTTTATCCCTGGGAACACAGCTAGGCAGTCTGAGGCTCCCCAACCCCCATATACAGGCACATCTGGGCCTTGCTTAATTTCCTTGGTGACTTTAAACATCTTACTAAGATAGTTAGACTTCTGAGAACAATTTAAAACATGAGTTAGAAGCTGCTTGACAAGAAACCATAACCCTTGAGTTATTAGCCTACATGTCTGGCCACTCAGAGTAGGGCTGCCACAGTAGTGAGAAATGACCTTGGCCATCTTTGAACAGCAAGGGCAGAAAATAGAAAAACAAGAACCCTCTTGGTATCATTTAAATACCCCCCCAATATCTAGCACCTTTAAGTCTCTTGATTTATTGTATAATAAAAGAAATAGGAAGTACTGTGACATTACTTTCATGAAAAATCTATTCCTCTAAGTATGTAGACCCATAGAGCAAACTTGAGCTCGCTTTCCTCATTAATTTTGTGGTGTGCATGAGTGTTTCCACGTATTTGCTTTCTTCTCAGGTCGTGGAAGGTTATTGATTCCCCTGTTTCTCGTGTGGAGTGCAATTCTCTAAAGACTGGTTAGCAGAGCATCCTCAGGCTCATACTGTGCCATTTCGAAGTGATTATGCTCATGTCTTCAGCTTCAAGTTTCTCTTCGTGGCTTCCATATGCTAGCAGTTTGTACACCTCTCTTTTGCTTTTTTTTTAACAGCTAGTTCTAAGATATTCTACCCTTTTCATTTTCAATTCCCCCACCCTACCAGGATTGCCTTCTAGTGGCCCAAACAGCCACCAAGACATTGGCTAATCAGACATGCTGCCAATATGTATGTTTATGCAACCAAAACTTCTTGGGGGGAGTATTGAATGGTTGCAAGTAATCATGCTTCAGCATTTGGCTCAAAAGTAAAAATGCTAAGTTACACATTGGTTGTCGTATAAATTTGCATATTGATATATACAACTTTAACAGCATCACAGCTTAGCAGAGACAGATGCATGGAGATACACACGGGCTGACATTCAGGCTCTAAACCAGAGCAAACCAAGCTTGAGGAGAGGGCGGGGAGGCTTCCATCAGAGCAAGGAGGAGTGGGAGGAAGCCAGAAGTTCCGAAGAGAAAGATGGATGGTATGAGAGGGCAGGGGTACTCATTAGATCTTGCTTTCTATAACCTCCTGGGATAGGGCCTCCACTTTTGTGACCTCTCCTTCAACTTCAGACCAAACCCTGAGCAGAGTGTAGGAGGCTGGAGAGATAATATATGAAGGCCTGGGGTGAGTCAGAAGATCACAAAGGGCAGTTGGATTTGTTTGAAGACAAAGAGAGTTGGGTTCTTGAAGAGCATTTGCTCCACATGTTGGCTTGTTTGGGTCTCTCAGTTTTCCATCTGTGGCCTTGAGCAGGGACCAGGTACAGAGCCCAGTCTTAGCCATCTGCAGCACTAGAAGCCTTTAGCTCAAACATCTATCAATTAATTTATTAATGCATCACTGGGCATGGTAGTAAACACTTGTAACCCATGGGCATGGTAGTAGACACCTGTAACCTAGCACTTGGTGACAGAGGTAGGAAGCAGGAGTTCAAAGTCATCCTTGGCTACTTAGCTAATTCTAGGCCAGCCTGGGTTACAAGAGATCTTTACAAGCCAAATAAATTTCTAGAAGACCAGGGTGTTTGCTAATGAACAGTCTACTCTTCAGTAAGAACACATGTGCCTGGAAAACTTCATTACTACCTAGGACAAAGGACAGAGTGTTCCTTGAGGAATATCTTCCATATGCTTTGAGAGGGCACACACATTGCCTCCATAATAATGATACACATGCCAACATGTTATACTAACACTGTTAGTGCTGGAAGTACATTCTCAAATTATTTATCATTTCACAAGTTCATACACACACATAAGGTACTCTGGATAATATATATATATATATATATATATATATATATATATATATATTCTTTTGTTCTCCTCATTCTTAAACTCTTGGTCCTTGCCTCTCATGTTTTAAGACTTTTATTCAAGCACCCCCTTTTTAATGTGTCTACATTTTTTAACCACAATAGACATCTTTCATTTGAAAGTCATGCACTGAGTTCTCTCTGGGAGTTAGATGTTTAAATACAGTTTGGTACTGCAGTGGAGATGAAGAACAGTAAGACTCAGGATAAACATGGCTGTATCATGAAGAAAAAAGGGTTGCAAGGGTCCCAAAGACGAAGTACAGAATCTGCTCAGACCCTAAGCACTTTACGTTGCCCAGCTCTTCCTCCTCCTAATTCCCTACCCATGTACCCCTTGCCAGGGTAGATACTGTCCGCATCCCTATCTTACAGATGAGCAAACTGAGTTGCTAGGGAACATGCCACTTCTGCAGGATAGTATCACTGATGAATGGAGACTGGTTTACAGAGGAGGTGGTGTTTAAGTTAAAACATAAAGAATGGCTGTGATCTAAATAGCAGAAACAGTTGGGTGAGGTCATAGAGATGAAGCAGGGAAGAGAAGGGAGTTAGCCCATGCCAAAGTTAGGGATAGCATCAAACTATCTAGCATTGTACACACACACACAAACACACACACACACACACACACACACACACACACACACATCCTTAATGCTTGGGATAGATGTATCTGGGACATATTGAGCATTTAAGGGAGTCAGCCTAGGAATCTTGTTGCATCCAAAAGCTTTATTTGGGGGTAACTAGGCCCTCACAGGGCTTTGCACAGGGAAGGCTATGGCCTGAACTGCAGTTCTAGAAGATGAATTCAATCTTAGTGTACAGAATAGGTAGAAGATAGAGAAAAGAGAAGGTGAGGAGGCCTGTGTGAAAACTTCTACAGCACAGGGACCTGCCTGACCCAGGACAGCAGCAGGAATGGAGAAGAGAGGCAGTCAATGGAAGCTACCTTGTGCAGATAAAAATCCATCGGATTTGGTAGTGAGCTGGATGCAGGAAGCTGAGGAAAGATGATGAAGAGAAGGTAGCATTTGTTGAGGGCCGTGTTAAGCACTTGGCAAGTGCTAACTCATTTGATCCTGTGGTTGGTGTGTAAAATAAACAAACAAGCAAACAAACAAACATAAATAAATGAATAAATAAATAAATAAATAAATAAATAAATAAATAAATAAGTAAGTAAGTAAGTAAGTAAAAAGAAAGAAAGCAACCCTGGGCCCAGGAGCTAGCTTGGTGGGTAAAGTGTTTGCTTTGCAAGCTTGAGAACCTGAAAGTGAATTCAGAGCCTATACCCTGATAGACGCAAACTGAGTCGCAGGGAATTTGCCACTTCCACAGGGATGCATCTCTGGAAGGAGATTCCAGGTCTCTCTAGGGTCCTCTGTCGCATTGCTTTCCACATGGATGCGCTCATTCCCACCTCCAAGCCAGTTTCCTCTCTCCAATGCCTGGTCAATAAATATTGAATGAGTCGATGCTGATTTCATTGCTGTGTGTTTCTGTCTCACGGAAGCAAAAGGAAAGTCCAGCAATGCTGGAAACAAGTCCACTCTGATCATTGAGTCAACATGGGCAGTGTTTTGGGGAAAATGTAGCATAAAACTCTAACCATTATATTCCTATCCACTTAAAGTCTATAATGGCAGTTGGTATCATAATGAAGGTTTTCATTTTATTTAGTTACACTGTTATGGTAAAAACAAAACAAAACAAATTCTGCCTAAATCATCTTCCATGTGTCAATAGAAAGGCATCTTTCCATATTCCAATCCTTTGATAACACCATTATAACTCAGTGGGATTGGTCTCTTGGGATGGGTCCAGGATGCGTTGGGATGATGGAGATGACCTCCACTTCTCTGTCTCTAGGCCCACAGGCTCCCACTCTGTTCAGCTCTCAAGGCTAGACTCCTGATTCAGCTTCTTCCTTTCTGCTTTTTTATACTGGAAAAAAAAAAGATCGTGGAAAATTTTGGACTAATCCTCCCTTCCAATTCTTTGAAGATAGTCTCTCTCTCTCTCTCTCTCTCTCTCTCTCTCTCTCTCTCTCTCTCTCTCTCTCTCTCTCTCTCTGTGTGTGTGTGTGTGTGTGTGTGTGTGTGTGCGTGTGTATGTGTGTGTGCACATTTACTGACAAAATGTTGACATCAGGTGTCTTTACTGCTCTCCAACAGTTAAGTTAGAGGCTGAATCTCTTACTGAAAGTGGAACTTAACCTTTGAGGGGACTGGCTGGTCAGTGAACCCCAAGATCCTCCTATCTTCATGTCCCAGCTCTAGAATTACAGATGTATGCCACCACATCTAGCTTTTTCTGTGGGTGCTCTGGATTCAATTTCAGGTTCTCATGCTTGCAAAGCAAAAACTTTCCCCACCCAGCTGCCTCATAGGCTCAAAGTTGCTTTATTTCTTTTTACTTACTTATTTATTTATTTATTTATTTATTTATTTATTTATTTATTTATGTTTGTTTGCTTTACATACCAACCACAGTTTCCCCTCCCTCCTCTCCTCCCGTTCTCTCCTCCCACCTCCTTTCAACCCCCTCCCCCATCCACTCCTCAGGAAGGGTAAGGCCTCCCATGGGAGTCAACAAATCATAGCATATCAAGTTGAGGCAGGACCAAGCTCCTCCCCCGTGTATCAAGGCCTATGAAGCATCCCACTGTAGGGAACAGGTTCCAAAAAGCCAGCTCATGTGCCAGGGACAGATCTTGGTCCCACTGTTAGGGGCCTCACAATCAGACGAAGCTACACAACTGTCACCCACATGCAGAGGGTTGGTCCCATACAGGCTCTCTAGCTGTCAGTCTAGAGTCCATGAGTTCCCACAAGCTTGGGTCAGCTGTCTCTGTGGGTTTCCCCATCATGATCCTGACCCCCCTTGCTTATATGATCCCTCTTCTCTCTCTTCAACTGGACTCTTGGAGCTTGGCCCAATGCTTGGCTGTGGATCTCTGCATTTGTATCGGTCTACCTCAAGACCCAGCGATACCACTCTTGGGCATATACCCAAAGGATGCTCAATCATACCACAAGGACACATGCTCAACTATGTTCATAGCAGCTTTATTCGTAATAGGCAGAACCTGGAAAAAACCTAGATGCCCCTCAACTGAAGAATGGATAAAGAAAATGTGGTCCATTTACACAATGGAGTATTACTCAGCAGTAAACAAAACAATGACATCATGAAATTTGCAGGCAAATGTATGGAACTAGAAAAAAAATCATCCTGAGTGAGGTAACACAGACTGAAAAAGACAAACATGGTATGTACTCACTCATAAGTGGATATTAGATGTAAAGCAAAGGATAACCAGGTTACAATCCAAAGCCCTAGAGAAACTAGGTAAAGAGGAAGACCCTAAGAGGGAGACTTGGATCACCTTGGGAAGGGGAAATAGATGAGATCTCCTGGGTAAACCAGGGGCATGTGGGGGGTAAGGGGGAGGGGATGGGAGAAGGAAACATGAGGGATTGGGATGGTGGAGTTGGGGGAGGGACAGAGAGGGAGAGCCACAAAAAGAGATATATTGATAGATGGAGCCATTACGGGGTTAGGTAGAAACCCAATGCCAGGGAAACTCGCAGGCATCCACAAGGATGACCCCAGCTAAGACTCCTAGTAATAGTGGAGAAGGCGCCCGAACTGGCCTTCTCCTGTAATAAGATTGGTGACTACCCTGTCATCATAGAACCTTCATCTAGTAACTGATGGAAGCTGTGTTGCTTTCTCAAGCGCATTGTATGTTTGTGGATTTCAGCAAGACAAAAGACAGGTGTGTTGAATCATTACCATTCTGCCCTGAATAAGTAAGAAACCAATCTCACCCAAATCCAAAGTGTTGGGTTTTTTTTAAGTTAATGAGCCTTTTATGGTTTGTAGACAACCTGTTTCATTGCCCTAGCCATTGGAAGAGTCTCTGTGGCGATGGTCAGTTGCTCCCTTACATTAGAAACATGCAGAATCAACTGAAAGAAATTACATGTGTTTGAGGACATGCATGTGTTTATACATGTGAATAGAGCAAAAAAATGGTGTGTGTGTGTGTGTGTGTGTGTGTGTGTGTGTGTGTGTGTGTGAATATGGATGCATATGTGTCATGGTGTTCCTGTGGAGGAAGCTAGAAGACAACTTCTGGGAATCACCTCTCTCCTCTCCCATGCAAGTCCCAGGAATCAAACTCAGGTCCTCAGACTTGGTGGCAAGCACCTTTACCCACCAAACCGTCTTGCCAGCCCTTACTCTTCTCTTGTCCAGAGGGTGGTTTTCAGCCTTGGGCAGCTCTAGCTTTTTCACTCACTTGGCACAGAAATGAAATTTGCTAAATATATTCTGAGAGTGAGGTATTATGGGAACTAGCTACTGGCTGCTATTAAGAAACAGCCTTCGTGTTTCTCACCCTGTCTCTTATGGTGTAAGTATGGTGCTAGTATCACTCTCTTCTAGAAAGAGCAATTTCTGAAAATGAACTTATCCCAGAATCACCTGGGAAAGTTTCTAGAAACCACTGATGTCCAGAAGTCCTGAACAAATTGGTCTGACATGCAGGTGGGTCCATCTGAAACCATTCAAAGCCCCCTTGATTATTGTGATAAACCAGAGGATTGAAACTCACTCTTCTAGACCTAGGACCAGTGGTTTCAAGGTCTCTGACCACATGGAGAACTCTTAGCGTGCACTGCAGCTGAAGGCCTGCTCCAGACCAAGCATTGCAGAAGACTCGGGATCTGAGCCAGCACGCTGAGCATTTATTAGTTCTTTGGGTAACTTCAGCTTACAGACAAAGTCAAAAATTATTCTATATTTATGAGACCATGCCAATCTGTGCCCATCGCTTCTGCTGAAACACCAATAAGATTGTGGTATAAAGGGACACACTGCACACAACGCCCAAAATTTCCTAAGTAATCCATTTTTAGTCCTCCCCTCATCCTTTTCACTAAAAATGCTTTCGTGTTCTGTTTCCAAGAGAACCCTCTTCCCTCCAACAGCTTCTTCACTCTCTTCTCCCTGTAATTGAGGCCAGAAAAATATCTTTTATTCTTAGTCACATTTCATAAATTATATCCTTTCAATATTAGGGATGAATTACTGATGTGGTAAAGTTCAGAAAGATGCAAAGCCAGAAGGAAGATGGAGTTCCTTGACCAAGGCAGAGATGGTTGACGGGTAAAGGTAAGAAAGCCATAACAACACACAACACAATTCTACTATGAGAACGATCTATGTGCATGATGGTGATTGGCTATCTAAAAGGTTTCTCTGTGTAGCTTTGGTGCCTGTCCTGGATCTCACTCTGTAGACCAGGCTGGGCTTGAACTCACAGAGATCCACTTGGCTCTGCCTCCTGAGTGCTGGGATTAAAGGCGTGCACCACCACCGCCTGGCCATCCACTGTCTACTCAGAGTCACACCCTCTTAATGCCTCTGTGATAACTGTTGACAACTCTCTAGGCGATTCACATTTTCATAGTCTGGGACCCCATTCAGACCTAATGCAGACATGACAAAGGAGCAACCATGTTTTCTAAATGGTATTTAACTTCCCACAGTGCCTGAGATTGCTTCTTCCCCTTTGCCTTGGCCAAGGTGTGACAGGAGCAAGAGAACATGGGGTGTGAGGCTGAGGATGTATACAGCTCAGTTGGTAGAGCCTGCATCAAGTCCTAGGTTTGGGTTTCTGCACCCTGTCCTGGTATTTTGTTTTTCACTAGTCTGTAGAGACTTGATCAGTTCATCACCCTGTCGGCCATCGTTCTGCTCCACTGTGTTGATGAGACTGTGCTGACCAAACAGAAGAGTAGCGAGTAACCTGGACATCTTAGCAAACCATGTCTGTGCCAGAAGGTGAGTCGTGGTTCTCATGAAAACTCAAGACCTCAGTGAATGAGAGTGAACATTCTTGGGGTCTTGTCACCTGCCATATTCAAGATATCCTCTTCAAAGTGAAGTTGCTTCACTGTGCATTTTCTGTCATTAAGAAGGAAGCATAATGCGTGCACACTCACTCACACACACACACACACACACACACACACACACACACACAGTACATAGCTGGGTGGCGGTTGGCACATGCCTTTAATCCCAAGACTTGGGAAGCAGAGGCAGGCAGATCTCTGGGAGTTCGAGGCCAGCCTGGCCTACAGAGCTAGCTCCAGGACAACCAGGGCTACATAGTGAAACCCTGTTTTTAAAAGAAGAAAAAAAATTCAAGCAGTTCTCTCTTCTGGTCTTTGTGATCCGAGAAATCCGAAGGTTTCCTCCAACATTGCTTTTCGCTGGCTTTCCTATGAATCCATCACCTAGGAAAGCGAATCTTAAACATGATAAGATGGTAATGGATGACAGTCTACAGCTTTTATAATCTGGAAGATTATTTTACAAGATGTCCTCTAGACTGAGAAAGCGACCAATACATGGTACTGTTTCTCCTGTGTCTGGATCTCATAAGTATGGAACAAGGGTTGTGAAAGGAGAGTTACCGCTCACCATTCCACCCAATGACACACACAGAAAGATTCTGCTTTCACAGTTATCACATAGCCCTGGTGCTGTCCTGGACTCTTGGCCTGGTGTGAAGGGACCAAGGGCAGAAGAGCTGTGAATTGTTGCTCTGGGGAGGAGCCTCCAGCTAGAGGAGTTCTCAGCAAAAACCTCAGCCCTCCCCAACACCCCTCCATGGGACAACTATGAGCCACATTCCAGTCTCTCAGTGGGCTCCTGGAGCGACATGGCTTTTGTGTAAAAGCAGAAACCTCCCCCCATCTTACAATTACTTTTTAAAGTGTTTTCATGTTTTATTCTCGTGATTTTATGATTTCACACCTTTGGCAGGTTTGGGATTTTATAGTGTAAGGTATTGCAGAGATGTAATAAAATGATCAGTGGTTATCTGGGTGTTTCAGCATCGTTTACTAGGTAACTTATTGTTTCTTTACTAGTTTGACTTGTCACAGTAATGAGAGGATGCGTTCTCCAATGGACTCTGACTACTTCTCTGCTGTCTAATTCTCTGCCCAAGGCTTCTTTTAATTACTTTACCTTTACAATGCGTGGCGATATCTGGAAAGATAATGATCTTCCAGTCCTCTGATTTTTTTCCCAGAATATTCCTGAATATTCTTTCTTTGATGTTGTTGTTTTCCCCTTTTGTTTTGTAGGCTCCTATTGGCTGTTCCCCATCCCAACTCCCAAATCCATCAGGGTTGTGTGTGTGTGTGTGTGTGTGTGTGTGTGTGGGTGTGTGTGTGTGTGTTTGAGTCAGAAAGATTAGTTTTCTTTTCCTTTATTTTCTTTTAATTTTTTTACAGGGGCATAACTCACATAGAGCAGATACTTCTTTTGGAAAGGAATTATGAGCCAAGTTAAGTAGAATAAGAAGGACAAATTATTTGCTATGCCTCTCATACTCCCCACCTCTGGGTTCAGCCAGGCAACTTACTTTGAGATAGAGGATTGTAAAGCATCTAATATTGGGACTTGTTCTCACTCCTGCCTTCCAAAACATAATATACCTGTGCTAGCCTGCTGGAGGATGAAAAATGTAGAACCCAGTTAACCCAACACTCCAGCAGACAGCTGACAGCCAGTGACCCTCCAGATAGGAGAGTGGGCAAAGCGTAAATGAGAAGAGGCACCCATCCAAACCCAGGCCAGATCACTCATCTGAAGACCATTGCATTGAATGTCAACGTTTTACTTAGGCCACTGAGTTACGGGGGATGTGTTCCAGCATTATCATGTCAGTGACTTATACAGAACTTAGCACATAAGAGACATTTGAAAATTGTTTGCTACAGCCATCTCATGATCCAATTTGGGTTTTATTTAAATAAGAGACAGATGCCCATGTATCTATTCCTCCCTTTCTTTGAGTTTTTATTTGGAAGTCTCTAACATGAGTATGCTATTAAATTAATGTGTGTATTTTGCAATTTATCATATTTCAAACAGCATCCATAGTGTTTCCAGTCTCCTTAATAGAAAAAAATATCAGCTACACTTACCCTCCTTTTAGCATTTTACTTATTGTCTCAGAGGGGATATAAAAGAAATAGGAGGCATTCCTCGAAAATGAATTGAGTGATAAGAACTCATTTTAAGGACTTGCAGCAGACAGGTAAGAGGCAACTGAGGGACTCAGAGAGCGGGAGGCACAGAGCTTTTGGTCTGTGATATTTGAATATTGTATTAAGAGTGTCATATGGGGAAAAGTGGGGTTACAGGCTAACTGCCCAGTTGATGTGTTTCCTTGGCTTGTGGTTGGGTTATGAAATGGAAGTGTGACCCATGATGACTTGCGTTTTGATGCTTCTCTTTGCTTCCTACTTTGGCGGGAGGTGAGAGGCTGGGGGGTTGGGGCAGGAGTCCTTGCATCTTCAGAGAGAATTAGAAAACCACTGATCTTGCCAACTTCCACTTTCTAATGTGAACACAAGTGAAACTATGGTCTGCAGACAGACATACAGACAGACATATAGGGAATAACACAGTGGTGACCAGAACTCACATTTCCCAGTGCTCTTTCTTTTAAATTTATTTTACTTTTGAGATTATAATTATAATATTTCTCCCTTCCCTTTTCCCCCTCCCAATGACCCCAACATTCAAGATGGTGCTCTTCCTGGACTTTAAATAATCAGTGGGAAATAGGAGTAAATATGCACTAGGAACAGAGGCATTTGAATAGATACATAAATTCCAGAAGACAACAATATCATAATGGAATCTGCCCATTTGTCACAGTATTTAATAATAAAAATTCCAGCCTTGTCTTCTTCTTTTTAGTATGACAGTCTTAATTGTCAACTTGATACAATGTAGAATCACTAGGAGAGAGAGTCTCAGTGAAGGATTGTGTAGATTAGGTGGCTTGAGAGTATGTCTATGGGGGATTACCTTGGTTATATCAGTTGAGGTGGGAAGACCCGCCCTCTGTGAGTGGTGTCATTCCCCAGGCAGAGGACCCTGAACTATAGGAGAGTTGAGAAAGGGAACACGAGCTAGCATGCATGTATTAATTTATTGCTCTTTTTTCTGTGAATGTGACATGACCAGCTACTTCAAGTCCTTGCTGCCTGGATTTCCCTACAAGGATTGTCTGGAACCTAGAATCGCCAGCTAAATATTTTCACCAATGTATTTTCTCACAGCAATAGGAAATGAAACTGAGAAAGTTAATATGCTAACAATGAAAATGAGTCTTAAAAATATCACTTAGAAATTAATAAAATTATAAATGAAAACACTTCCCAACTTCAACACCAAGCTACTTCTTTTGAATCATCAAGTTATTTTCCCTTAACAATTATATCCACATACGGATTTGTGGCATTTCCTATTATTTTAGAATGCAAATAATAGTGCTTATTAATAGTGTGCTAGAACTTTGAAAATAAGGAAGGTGACAGGTTTCCATGTAAATGATTGTGCTTGTTTCTCAGGTGCTTTGTGGCTGCCATGTGGATGTGCCTTAACACACAGAGGAATAATGAGATGGTCCCCAAAATGTTGTCATTACAACACCGCCTTCAAGATCTTTGAATATAAGTTTGTCCAGTGTTCAAATATTTATGCCTTCCAGATCCTTGGAAAATTTACTGAGTCAAAAAGAAATGTATATAATAGAGTTGTATGTTATATAATTTATACAATTGCATATTCATATAACTATATATTTATAGAAATACACGATTTTACATATTTCTGATAAATATTGAGTTATTCTACAGAGTCAGGCCAGTTAAGCCTCCCATTCTACTGTGGCAGGGCTATTTGTCAAGGTAGACACCAAATTCCAATCTTTCCCAGTCTTGTGAGAAAGCTCACACATCCTAGACTGGGTAAGTCAAGCCTCTCCTGCACTTTCTATTCTTTTTATCTATTTGTGTTAAAGTTTTCAGGGGTGGCTCAAATTCCTAGGATAAAGAGTTTAAACAGGAGCAGTATTTGCTTTTGCTCGTGAGCTCAGAGGTTTCAGTACTCAGTTAGTGTGATCCATTGCCGTGGTGAGGCAGGGCATCATGATGATAGGAGGGCATGTTTACTTCACTGTGGCCAGGAAGCAGTGAGACGAGAAAGGGACAGGAACAAGACTACCTTCACACAACTGCCATCCCCATACTCTACCTGGCTACCACCAGTGACCCTCTTCTCCCAGCTAGGCCTCACCTCCTACTGACCACCACCTCCCAATAATACTGTTATATCATTAATCTCTCTAAGGATTAGTCCATCAGTTCTGTCAGAACCCTCACGATCCAATTGTCTCCACTAGCTGAGGACCAAGCCTTCAATGAATGGGCCCTTTGAGGGGGACACTTTATATCCAAACTAACACTTGATTCTACTCTCACATAGGATACTGAAGTGTCTGTCATTTTAAAAGTCAACTAATATATAGCCAAACTTACTTAAGATATGCAAAAATGTAAAATATAAGACTATAAATTAAGAACATCTGAAATAAGCCTTTAGTTTCTTTATGCCATTGGGAACACCAGAAATTCTGTAATTGACGCTAGCCTGTGTCAAACACTGGTGTAGAATGTTGTCCTAAGGGCATGAACATGGTTGTTGCATGTCTTGAACACTTAACAGCTGTGATTGCCTGTAGGAGATATGCACAAGGGCCAATTAACATTCTGTCTTGGAAGTGGGGAGGGGCCCAGGAGGAGGGGCCCAGGAGGAGGGAGATGCGAGCAGTTAACACTTGTTAGGCAGATGAGGGACATTTTCTTCATTGTTGTAGCTACTTGTAAGTTGCCCTTGCTTCTGTGAACAACCTCTCACTCATGTTCCTGGAAGGAACTCTAATCAAGCTCACTGTTTCACCAAGCTAGACTTGAGTGGAACCATTTCTTTGGTCTGTCCACATACATCAGGTGGTTGTTGTTTTTGTGCTTTGTAAGTGTTGGGAATTTGTTGTGCAGTTCTAATGCTAACATTGCGTGACGTAACCTTAATTATGTGTTGCATTTATTTTCTCTCGTCTGTTTTTGCCATGTCATTTTGTTGATGGTATCTTTTGTTGTACACAGCTTTTAAATTATGAAGTCAAACATACCATCTTCCCTTTATAGGGAGGCTCACATTTAAGTCTTTCGGTAGCAATCTGTAATTGCTTAGTCAGAGTTGGATGAACTGCTGTAGCAGCCAGCCATATATTTTTCATTTGAAAATGAATCATTCTAACTTTAAAATGCAAATTGACTCCTGCTGCTGCTGTTTTTGACTAACCACGTCAATCTTTATGGAGGAAAATAGGATTCTTCACTAAACAACATACAGAGTGAGGAAGTCTCCAGAAGGCCCAGATAAATGGTGGGCATTTCAAATTAGAAACTGCAGTATGATTGAAAACCCTGTGTTACAAAGCCCAAACAGAAATAATTTTGCAGATATTAGCTTCTTACTAATGTGTCTGGGCCCCTCAATGTCTTGTCTTCTCCAGCAGTTGCTCAGAGTCTTGCTTGTAAAATACTAGTTGGTATGGGTTGTTGTTGACAAATGACCACTAAATCTGTGTTAGTGTGTTGCTTACCCTCCATTGCCAATGTGTCTGGACTTAGGAGATAGAGGCACAGCTTGAGGCTTATCTGAAGTCATTTCCAGAGATGATTGACTGTGGGGGAGGATCTACCCTGAATATGGACTGGAGGCTGAGACAGGCTGAAAGGGGAAAGAAGGAGAAAGCCAGGGTGAGGGTCAAGATTACCCTCTCTCTGTTTGCTGGCCCACCACAATAGAAACTAAACTGCTCTGCTTTGTCGTCCCTTACACATGGATGAAACCTCGGAAACTGTGAGCCCAGATGAACTGTAGCAGGAATCTTAAAAGTTCTTATTAATAAAAACAAACCTGGAGCCAGGTATTGATGTGAATGCTGGAAGATCAGAGAAGCAGAACAAGCCACAGCTACCTCACCTCGCCAGTTCCTCAGCTGATCCTGTTTCCTCAGACTAGAAGCCTCTGAGTCCTCATCCAGAATGAATCTCAGCTGAACTGTGCTAGAAGCCTAAAAGCTTAACCAGCCAAATGCTGCTAGTTTCTGGTCTTCACGCCTTATATATCTTTCTGCTTTCTGACATCACTTCCTGGGATTGAAGGCTCGCTTCTTGGGATTAAAGGCGTGTGTCACCGTGCCTGGCTGTTTCCAATGTGGCCTTGAACTCACAGAGATCCAGACAGATTTCTGCCTCTGGAATGCTAGGATTAAAGGCATGAGTGCCACCATTTTCTAGCCTCTGTATCTAGTGGCTGTTCTGTTCTCTGACCCCAGATAAGTTTATTAGGATGCACAATATTTTGAGGAACACAATACCACCACAATGAACCTTCACTTTCTTAAGCTTTTTCTGCCGAGTATTTTGTCACAGCAACAGAAAAGTGACTAATGTAATTAACAATGAACTACTTTGGATGAGACCACCTGTTCATCTGAGGAAGCAGAGCTGGGAGAGGTCAGTAACTTTGAGGCTGCAGAAAAACCAGCGTCTTCATAGGAAGTGACATGGGAAGATCAGAAAGGTTGTGACCACTCTGAACATACAGACAGGGTCCATGAGAAGGTGAGGTGTGCCATACTGGCAAAGGAGAGTAGGGATAATGGGGGAGAGTAAACATAGAACAATGACAAGATTGAAAAAAAAATGAGTATTTTTTGTTGTTGTTGCACTGATAGCTAGTTAAATAGTTACTAAGTTCTCTATGACACTATACAGATCAATATCCCATTCATATTTACACCCCAGTGACCCAACCCCAAGCATTCTGAGACTACTTGTATGTTTTCACAGAAACCATGTTAACAGTCACCCTGCAGTACCATGTGCCATTGTAATGTTAGTTTAGGAGGCATCAGAAATTAAGGATACATTTTAAGAATGCATGTTAGCATGCTCTGGTACTTTACAGTTGCTCACTCAAAAAATAAAAATAAAAAAGAGGCATTAGAAGGAAAATTCACTGCTTGTACCTGGAATCCCATTGCTCTTTTTAAAGCCTGATTTAGAGATCTGAGGAACCAGCAAAGGCTAAATGCTGATGACAGGCATCAGTGGGGACTCTCTCATCTCCTTGCCTTCAGACTGATGGAAATGAAGACTCCACTGGGGCTAAGAACACACTTTAAAACCAGGGGGTGGGAAATAGGCTCTGAGAAAAGCAACATCATTACTATTCCTTTACAGTTCATTCTATGAGGATGCAAAAACAATGAAGTGTGCATGCACGTGTGTGTGTGTGTGTGTGTGTGTGTGTGTGTGTGTGTGTGTGTGCACATATATTTTTCCAGCAATCCTTCAGGGCCTTCATAAGAAAGGACACAGAAAGCTGAGAAAGAATATAACAGGAAAAACTGCTCAGAATTCAGCCACAATCAACATCCTAGCTCTTACAGTTACTGTTTTTGGAGCATTGTCCCTATAGCCAGATTCTAGGTTGAAATTCCAACATTACCACTTGGCAGCCACGACTAAGGGCAAGTAATTTAACCTTAAAAACCTCCACTTTCCCTATTTGCGACAGTATCTGCCATAGCTTGACAAGGTAGGCCCAGGGGTGAGATATGAGCTGCATCCTTAGCGTGCTCTGTGTGCCATTGGGACTTATTTACTTTGAAACTCAAGGCTGTGCAGGATTTGAGTTTGCATTTCTGGTTCCTGTTTCTGGATTTCTGAAAAGAGTTGATCTTGTTAGGGGATGCTTTAGAGCCAAAAGTGTCATGGCTATCAAGAAATCTACTCTCTCCCAAGTAGGAAACTTTCTTAGATGCCCTGACTTGGAAAAATAATACCTTTATTCATGGGAAGAAGAAGGAGGAGGAGGAGGAGGAGGAGGAGGAGGAGGAGGATGAGGAGGAGGAGGATGAGGAGGAGGACGAGGAGGAGGAGGAGGAGGAGGAGGAGGAGGAGGAGGAGGAGGAGGACGAGGACGAGGACAAGGACGAGGAGGAGGAGTTAGTGGTTCATGCCTACCCAGCAGAGAAGCCTCACTGCTTTCTGCCCCCTGAAGCTCTAGATACAGAGCATCTCTGGTTGTTGTGTGTGCCTGTGGAGGGGACCATTGTGGCAGAAGGGAGCCCCAGACGGTGATGGCTGGGTACCACTTTCCCATCTCTGTGTTCCTTCTGTTTTGTGGTGGTGACTTACCTGACCTGAGGAAGACACCGAGAGCAACAACCAGCGCCCAAGCCACGATAGCTTTTATCCTAATGCTGTGCTCAGGGCACATGGCTTCCAGAAAAATCCAGATCGTCAAAGAATGTAAAATGCAGAGAAATGAAAGAGTCAGTTTCTCACGTTATAGAAACAAGCATCAGATTTTTTTTTAAATCATGAGTCACTCCAGCACATTGAAATAATATTGACCTTGTGAATGTATTATTTGTATATTTTCTTAGTAGTTCTTGTGAATGGTTTTATTACTATCACTCTAGAAGAATTCACATTCCAATTTTCTTAACCTAGAATAAAATACAGAAAGCTTCCCATGCATTACATATTGATGACATTTTGTGTCTTCCCTTTCAAGCCTGCGGACCAGTTTCTGGGTAAGTCATGTGGAATAGAGGTGAGGTTTGCCTTTGACCCAGGCCATTTGTGCTCTCTGCGTGACTGATGGATTCATTGCCAAGCACCTCCAGCCCCTCGGAGACATGTCAAGAGAGATGGGTGTGATCATCTAATTAGAGTGGCCACAGGGAGACACCCACCCTGGTTATCCTGAATGTCTGTGATCAGTTATTACTAGAAACTGCAGGCTTTCTTTATGATGAAAATGTCAGCCTCAGGAAGAACTGTCTGCCACAGCTCCCAGAAGGAGAGGGCAAAGGAACTGGAGAAAGATTTAGGTGAAGAAAAAAATAATCTAAAACAAGATAGATAATGACTTCTGGGCATTTATAGTAAGGAGCTTGCAAAGAACAACGTTCATAATATCTGATGTCCTTCACCTTTCTCACCTCTTCACACCCAGTGGTCACACCCATTGCTCCTTCCCTGCACCCACAATGCTCTTCCCGACACAGATGTTAATGGTGTGAACAGGACCCAGATTCTAAAGTATGACAATTTTGTCTTCCCATTGCTAGTGTCATTAACCTTCATCATTGACAAACTCCTTTTCTTTTTTCACACGTGTGAGTGACTGTGCCATTTATGTGTGTGTGTGGTGTGTGTAGGTCCAAACTTAACACGAGGAGTTGTCCTCCATTGCTCTTTATTCAGTGTGGCAGACACTCTTAATTGAACCCAGAACTTCTGATTTGGCTAGTCTAGCTAGCCTGTCTTTGGCTTTCCGGTGTTGGAATTATAGGCAGGCTCCCACACCCACCTGGCATTTATGTGGTCCTGGGGGATCTAAAGTCTCATCACCATCCTTATAGCAAGCCATCTCCCCAACACCCCCTTTCCTTCCTATCTAAGTTACTCGGCACCATTAGCACACACATTAACTTTTCCTGAGTTGAGGGAAATAATATCATCATACCCAATATAGGTAGGTACCACCAATGGAATTCCATCCCCCCAAGGCCAGAGTCCTAGTTTGCTTTCTTTGTGATAAACACCATAACCAAAAGCAACTTGGGGAGGAAATAGTTTATCTCATCATACATTATCTAGCCCATCAGGAAGAGAAGCCAGGGCAAGAACTGAAGCAGGTGTCATGGAGGAACTCTGCTTACCTTCTTACTTCATGGCTTGCTTGGTTTGTTTTATTATACACTCCAGGACCACCTGCCCAGGGGTCACATTGCTTACAGTGGGCTGGGCTGTCCCACATCAATCACTAATGAAAAAGATGCCCCTATAGACTTGTCTAAAGGCCAACTGACATTTCCTCTTCCCAAAACACACTAGCTTGTTTGTCAGGTTGACAGAAAGATAACCAGAACGTCCAGCTGCTGAACCATTAGTTGATGGAGTTATGCACAGAAGTATGGGTGAAAGGTTATTCATAGGAACACGGACAATTCACAGGCAGTTTACACGGCTAAAAATAAGTCTCTTCCACCCCCACAACCATTAGCTGTTTATATATCTTTGGAGAGGATTACCAACATTAATGGACCCAATGTTCTAATGTAATCACAGTTGCCGAGAGTTCAGAGAGGAAAGGCCGATTCATGCCTGGAGGACAGTGTTCCACAGTGTTCATGATGGAAGGTGTTGGTCTAAACTGCAGCATCCCCCATCCTGGGGAGGAAAGCACACTGGCTCTCTCACAACAGGGCAGTCAAACAGGCCTCAAGAAAGCAGGGTTGCTTGTCAAAGGATTTGATAGGAAGAATTTGTCTCTTTGGAACTCAGTGAGAAGAGGTATCTAGGCAGTGAAACACTGAATCCTTCATTCAGTTAAATTCTAATCATGCATGCTACATATCTTCAAAGCAGAGCCCATCGTTGCCAGTTTCCAGTTTACTGTGCAAGCATCTGACTATGTCCCCATAGACAAATCCTCTCTGTACAGGAAAATGGACAAGGTTGTATCTTCTGCTCCTTCGATTTCATTGTGTGTTTCATTTGCTTGCTCAGTCTCAGGAGACTGGGAGAAAGCACACCATACAAACGATTCTTTTCCTTCTTGGCAAAGCTGGTTATGACCAGCTAAAAGAAGTTTTAATAGCTATCAGTGATTCTTCAAGAAGAACAGGTTGTCCAGTGTACTGAACTTGCCAGTACAGAGCTCAGTAATCAGTTTCCATCTTCCGAATTCATTCTGAAGATGACTGATAAAAAGATCATCCCCAGTTGGGCAAAAACAAAGCATGTCAAAGTCATGTTGGCCACTACCCAGATTTTTTCTGATGTCAATCATCAGCTCAGGGGTGCCGCATGTTCTTCCACCAATTGAAACCTATCAAGAAGGGACTTGGGACATGGCTCAGTGAGCAAAGTGTTTGCAGCCTTTTGATTGAACCTGAGTCCAATCCCTAGAGTCCACGTGAAAAAAGCTGGGTGTGTGTAACCCAATTGTAACCCTCACACTGGTGCAGAAGGGACACGGAGCTCTTTGGGGCTCTCTAGTGAGCTGACCTAGACTAATGAGCAAGTCCCCAAGCTACTGAGACACAACATCTTAAAAAGGAGGTGTATCATGCCTAAAGGATGACACCTGAGGTTAATCTGTGACCTGCACTTACTTGGGCACGTACATGCACAATTCCCTCCCTCTCGGCACACATGTACTCACATGAGTGTGTGCACATGTGCATTCGCA
The DNA here is from genome assembly GCF_949786415.1 of Peromyscus eremicus. Taxonomy (NCBI): domain Eukaryota; kingdom Metazoa; phylum Chordata; class Mammalia; order Rodentia; family Cricetidae; genus Peromyscus; species Peromyscus eremicus. Next base: position 18,394,569 of record NC_081420.1, read on the forward strand.
TACACATACACGCAAATACATACACACACATGCAAAAGAAACAAAATACATTTTTTTAAAAGCCTTTGAATGGTAGACCCATGGACTCCAGTGGGATCAGAATGAAAAAGTCTACTCCAGTCAGCAGAATTCTATTCTTCAGGATCAACTTCTAGTCCCAGAAAATTCAGTGTGTGCTCAGAAAAAAATTCCAATGGCTTCCTATTACTCTGATAATGAAACCCTGTTTTTATTTCTTCTTACAAAACTCTACAAATTCTCTCCTTCAGAATCCAGCCGTTGGCTCCTGGCATGTTTCTGGCCTCATCCTGCCCACTGCTTCCACATCAGACATTCTCTGCCATTCATCCTCCAGTGGAAGCATTCAATCTTCTCTCTTGGGTTCTGGGCCTTTGGAGAGATTGTTTGGCCACCAAATTTCTTCGTAATTCAAAGCAAGTACACACTTTGGGTGCTCCAATAGTACCTGGCTCTACTCCTTTGTAACTTGTGGATGCAATTTCTTTTTCTGTGTTGACAAATCTCCTTACTTTGATGAGCGCATGGCCCAACATCTATCTCCACTACATTGTACCCTAAGTCTAGCAAATCATAAGCAACAACAAATAGCTATGGGATGCATGAATACATGCATGAGAAACACCCTTGCTAGCTCTCCTTGCTTACTCTGTAACCACATCCCTAAGAATTCTGCAGACATCATGGGCCAGATTTAGGGAGATGATATCTAAATATCACTATCTAATTTCAATTCAAAATTGTATTCTTCAATGGAAATGGATGGGGAGAATGGTGAGATGGGAGTTCACTGTGAAATGAGTGATGCTTGCAATAACTAGACCATCTTCTTTCTCTTGAACATGCGGCGGCGGCGGCGGCGGCGGCGGCGGCGGCGGCGACGGTCAGCATGAGAAATACAGGCAGTGCCCCTCATCTGAAATTCAGGAGCAAATGAACATTAGGCAAAGTTTCATTTCATCATTATTTTTGCTATAGCAACAGTCCAGAAATCTTAAGGGGAAAAATTCAAATAAAATAAGATGAAAAGGCACTGTGTGGGTTTTTTTTTTAAAAAGAAATGACAAAAAGAAATAATAGAGATGAAAAATGACCTACTATACTAAGTCCTTGGAGAATGGCCCTTATCATTCATTATTACTGCGGTGGCATTCATACACACACTTTTTAGACCTGACTAAAATATTTAACAAGACTCTTTGTACTCTTCCCCGCTCTCCATATTCTGCCAATAGAGCTTATGTCAACTAAAAACAGGACTAAAACAAACTATCCAACAATGAATTGTATGTGTCCTGAACACTGTGGCCATTTGTCACTTATAAAAACATCAACACAGAATCAATACAAAAATTTCAAGATTTTTAAAGTGCCCAAAGTAGGTCATTCTATCCATACAGAGGCAGTAGCTTTTTATGTGGAAAAAAAAAAGAAGAAGAAAACAAGGATAGGATTTTATTTATAGGGAAATACAAAGTTTTCTTATAAAATAGACTAAAAACTGGTAAGAGACATGCAAGGTGATTTATATAGGCTTTTATTATGGCATGCATATTTTTAGATACAGTAATCTCCTAAACTGCCTCTTGTAGGACATAAATAATATTAGTACATAAACTTAATGAACACTAAATAAAATCTGTTCTAACACTCATCTGCTAAAAATGGGAATTCATCTTCAAAATGCTTCTGCAGAATGACTTTGATATTTCTGCTTTGCTTAGTTTAGTGAGCAAATAGTTTTAAAGGATATGTAGTTGAAATCAGACTACACAACCCATCAGACCAGAAGACCTCTATCCAATTCGTCATCCATTTAGGATGTTGGGAACTCTATCCAAACCATCTCTGCTTTTGCAAAACCCAATCCTACGGCAGTTTCTGTACCTGTTGCTGACAGGTGCCATAAACATCCCGCCCAGTTACAGAGAAGCAGTAAAAACTGACACGTGAGGGAGGTCTCAGGAAGAGAAACCACACAAACAGGTCAGACATGGGGTCAGCACGGCCAGAAAGAAATCCAGAACACTGGGGGATGAGATGCACAGAAAACAAAGAGCTTTCCTGGAGGGAATCCTGGAGAACAATCTGGAAAGACTGATAGGTGACCAATGAATTCTCTGAAAACATTAAATCAGGACAAGGCTTGATACTTTGTGAATATATTACAGATGTGAAACAAAACATAGTATGTGACCAAACTGCTCTACGCTAGGCCACTGGCCGGAGTGTCTGTGGCATGGCAGGTTGGTTCACTAAACGATTGTGAACAGAGTCTTCAAGTACTTTTAGGGTATCCCTATGTAGCCCAGGCTAGCCTTGGATTTGTCACCCTATCGCCATAGCCCACCCAGAGCTGGAGTTACAGGAGTGTACCGTTATTCTCAGCCTCATGAAGCCTCTTGAAAAAAGACTTGAACACACTCATTTGCTTTCTCCATCATTTTCCACAGAGAGAGAGCCAGGAGCCCCAAAGAGAGGCATCTGCACAAACACACAGTTCACTTGATCATCTTCAACTCCACATTCACACAGCCTCCCTGCAGGAGGAGGGCTGATATCTCCCACTTAAGCCCACAGCAAAGACGTCCACACTCCTAACTTTTAAGGCAACTGCTTCCTCCTCTTCCCTTTAGCTTTCCCCCTTAAGATGACACCCCTTACAAATAGTTTAAATTTACCTTGATTTTCAAACTTTACAATGAATGGCGTCACGTGGCAAGCACTAATTTGTGTTTGGAATGTTTTGGTATTGTGTGTCTTGATTTATTATATGCTGAATGTGAGCTACTCGTCAATTATATGTTTCAAATAGTTCTATCATTGCTTGTTTTTTTTCTATTCTCTTATTAGTGACCTTTGATAAGGACATTTTGATTGAATTTGTTATTATTACTCTGTGTGTGTGTGTGTGTGTGTGTGTGTGTGTGTGTGTGTGTGTGTTCCACAACACACATGTAGAGGTCAGAGGACAACTTTCAGGAATTGGTTCTCTCTTTCTACCATGGGTTCTGATGATTGAACTCAGGTCACCAGGCTTGTGTGGCAAGCGTCACTACCCACTGAGGCATCTCACTTATCCCTCCCATCTTAAAGTGGTCAAATGTAGTTAGATTCTTTTATGTTTCATTTTAAAATTGTGGGGCCAGGTGTGTGATTACAAGCTTTTAATCTCAACACTTGGGAGACGGAGACAGAAGCTGGCAGATTTATGTGAGTTTGAGGCCAGCCTGGTCTACATAATAAGTTCTGGGCTGCTCAGAGATACACAGAGAGTCCATACTGAGAGAGAGAGAAAAAAAAAAGAGAGAGGGGGGAAGGATGAATAAATAAGAATTTAGGATTTTCATTTGTCCTTATGACTGGGTTAATTTGGGGAGAATGATTAGATTTATAATAATTGTCTTTCAATCCTTTACCACAGTGTCTCTCTACTTCAGTCTTTAATGTCTCTCAATAAGATTTACAATTTCGGGAAAGAGGTATTTTGAGTCTAAGGTTATTTGATATCTAGAAAGGGTCACATGGCATTTTGTCTATGTGGCATGGTTGATTTTAAAAGTAATTACACCATTTTCCCTATACGTCCCTTGTTTAAAAATAATAAATTTCAGCTAAAATGTTATTATAACAATAAAAATAGTTCATGCATGAAGTAAAATTGGCACTTCCCAAACCAAATTACACCTTGCAGTTAGCATTCAGTTTCATTGTTTCAAATTTTAAACAGAAATAAAACTCCAGGTGGTAACATGGGAGGATGGAATTGATGTAACTTGAGTTTTCTTTATCTTTGTTCTTTTCTCTCTTCATGTTCAAATTCTCTTTCTATTTTTGAGACAGGGTTTCATGTAGTCTAGGCCAGTCTTGAACTCCTGACCCTCCCGCCTCTACTTCTCAGGGACTGGGATTAAAGGTGAGTGCTCGGAGCCTTTGTTTCAAATGCAATCCTTAAATTCAAGAGTGAGTAGACCCCAGGGGTAGGAAATCGGATTGCCACAAGAGTGAAATAAGTCTGACCCCACATGTATGGGACAGCTGTCCTCTCTTCTCTTACAGAGCTGAAGAGGCTGTAGCTGTTTTAGACGCCATAGGTACACCTTGACGTTGTCACTTGCATGTCACTTGCACTGTCTACTCGGTTGCATCCCTGGATGAAGGCGAGTTCCTGTTTGCACTAGCCCACATCCCTTCCCTCCTGTTCTGTGTTTACGTTCTGTTGGAGGAACCTGAAAGACCCGTGGCCTTTCTTTTTGCTTTTGTCCAAAGATGAATCACAATAACAAAATAAGGTGAAATCATCAAATTGGATTTAATTTGCAATTCATGAATTACAGCATCTCCTCTAAAAATGCAAAAAAAAAAACAAAAAACAAAAAAACAAACCACCAACAACAACAAAGTCTCCCAGGAGCTCAGCAGAGGAAGTTGGTTTCAAAGGCAAGAAAGGAGTCCGGAGGATAGCTCTGTGGTTAAGAACACCAGCTGCTCTTGCAAAGGACCCAGGTTCAGTTCCCAGCACCCACATGGTAGCTCACAACATCTTTAACTCCAGTTCTAGAGAATCCAAAGCTCTCTTTTGACCTCCACAGGCTCTTGCACACACATGGAGCACATACATACATACACCCAGGCACACACACAAACACATGAAATAATACGTATTTTTAGAAACAAAGGCCAAAGAAAGCAGATTCAGGAAACAAAAATCGGTATTCTAGAACTGTGTTCCTTTGGCTCCCTTTCTTGTGCTAGAGTAGAGGGGATGTGTCACCCCAGCTGAATTATCACTTTTCTCCTGGTTTCTCAAGAGATGAAATAAACAACTTGGGCTTGGTTTGGTGGCAAGGAGCTTTGGTGCAAGTGATGCCATGGTAATTTGATTTCTGTTGGAGGTTAGCCCAGGAACTCAATTAAAATGAGTGGCTCAAAATTTTACATAATAGTTTATGTTACTATGGAGAATGGAATATTTTTTTGTCTGATATGAGGAAGGGATTACATCTCCCCCTGCCCCCCAACCCCCCCACACACTCACACAGATATCGATTGACCCAATGTCATTTACTGAAATGACCAATCTTTTCCTAGTCTTTTGCAGTGTTAGTTTTGTTAAAACTCTCCTGGGCTCTATTCTGCTCCATTGCTTTGACTCCCACTGCCAGACTTCCACACTGTCTTCTGTCTGTTAACATTCAGCTTTGATGTCTGACGGTGCATGCCCACGCACACTATTATTTTTTAAGCTTTACTCAACTGCCTCTGTCCTTTGTCATCTGCTAATTAATTTTAGAGTCTGTGTGTCTGTTTTCTTCTAAAAACACAACAAAAGGCAGCAAACCTTGTTGGGATTTTGACCGGAGTTACTTTAAACTATAGATGAATTTGGAGAGAACCGACATCTCACAGTGTCAATCTCTCTCTCTTGTCTATCTGTGATTGACAGTGAGAGGGTCTAACACCTGCCTTTACTTCCTGTGATGATGCCTGGAGCATGGGCTTGAGCTAAAGGCTATTGGAGGAACCAACCCAGAAGTAAGCATGGGGCCTGAGCCTCTGAGCCGAGGAACCAACCCAGAAGTAAGCATGGGGCCTGAGCCTCTGAGCCCATTTCCGTCACACTTTTTGTTTCGGGGTGACTGTAATTACTCCAACTTTCCTAACAGCACATCTGGGCCTAGGAGCTCCTTATTGAGGGCTCACAACTTCCCCAGGCTCTGAAACAACTCTGAGCGTGAAGATGAGAATGAACACTAGGGTGGAACATTAGGAGGATCAGTTCCTTCCAGAACTCACCCACAAATATTCCAGATACACAGGAGGGAGTGGTCAGAGAAGCCATGATTTACGTGGATCAGAGCCCTGGATCAGGAACTGTGACACCGGGTTTGGAGGAAAATGACCGAATTGTTCTCTGAACTCTAAATCAGGAGCTCCCACTAACTCATCTTTAGATTACAGAAGATAAAGCGGAGAACTCCCACACCTCCCTCTGCTCTAAAAATAATCACTGTGGCCACTTCCTTGGCTGCTTCCTGTGTTTGAAACTGCAGCCAAGGGAGACCCATAGAGCTGGGTGGGAGCAGGGTGAGGGGTGGAGGGGAGGGAGAAGAGAGAGAAAAGGAGGGAAGAAGAAGCTGTCTCAGAATTTAGAAAGGCTTTTGAACGTTTAGCACAGATTCCTATTTTTAAAACGAGGGCCTTAAAACTAGGCAGACTTCTCCAACCGGGAGTTTGAGGGGAAACTACACACAGTGCCTTCACCGGGTGTCTAACTCATGGCAGCATCTGGCATCATTTTGAAATGAAGAACCTGTTCCTACCTTAGCTCTACCTCCTAATCCCCCAGCTGCCTACAGACTCATCGTTCTATTCTTGAAAGAAACAGGCAACAAAGAGTCAGAGCTGTAGACTGAGAGGTGGGAGGCATGGGATAGAGCATGCAGTCTGCCCTGCCGTGTGTGACTGGAGCCTGTGGTCAGGAGCCTGTGGTCAGGAGGGGTTGCCCTCACATGGAACAGGAGCTGGAACTGAACTCTGAAGTTCCTGCCTGTTTCTCAGATGCACCCCCACCTCACTTCCTCTGAAGGGGATCAGGTTGTGATCTTTGAGCTGGGGCCAGTTGGCTCCATGTTCTAGCCTTCTGTTCCTTCCCCTAAATTCCCAGACTGTCTTCTACCGCTGATCCCTCACTGGATCACCTCATTCCCTCACAGGAGAGAATCAAAACCTCTAAAATACTTTACAACTTTCATTAAATGGACAAATGAACTTTTATCTCCAGATTTGAGGGGGAAACCCATTCTGTTCTTTCAGATTTCTGAAAAATGCTCTATAATAATAAGTAGAAGCCTACCAGTTTAGTGTTTTAAATATTTGTTCTTTATCAAAATAGTTTATCTGTACAGATGATATCTCACTGTGGAAAAAGTTTCTGGTAAACTACTTAAATAGATAATATTTTTCAAAACAACTAAGATGGTGTGCTATTTTAAGCAGCTGGCCATTTCCTTCTGCTTTGAACATGGAGAGAAGCCAATAGGCCAAGGTCCACTTGGCCAGGTCTGACTTCTGAGCAGAGGGAAGGCTTTGTGCAATAAAACAGATTTTGAGCTTTTAGCCTTGTCAAAACATGTAAGGTAAATCATGTCATTTACTAATTGTTACTTATAGCCAATACGTTTAGATTTGTGTAAATAATATTTACAGATCGATCATTACATGATACAATAATAATGCATAAAATTGCCCAATCATCCATTGAACTGGAGTCAAAGCTGTGGTTCTGACAATTAACAAGTGCTTTGCTGGTCTCATCTTTGTGGTTGAGATGGTCCCTGAGGCCTCTCTAAGAACCCCACATTATACTTCTACCAACCTTCCATCTCCCTTCAACAGGGTGAAAACATCATTATTGCACAGTGACTATTTTAAATTATCTCAAAAACTGTACAAAGTGACGGACTTCACTATGAAATCTTCACGCATGGATGCCATGTTCTTGTTCATATGTCTATGAGGACGCTCTTCTGTTCCTCCTCCCCAGTCATGTTCCTCTTCCTCCTTTTCTAGTTTTGACATATACACATGTATATATATATATACTTAAATAGATTCCATATACAAGGGAAACTAGAGAGATTTTTCTTTCAGAGTTTGCCTTATTTCACATCACATGACAGTCTCTAGTCCTGTTCATTTCACAAATGATGTAATTTTTTTTGTAGTTGTGAAAAATTCCAGTGTGTGTGTGTGTGATATTTTATTTATTGTCACCATTTTCAACATGCAGCTTCCAATTGTTTATTATTTCAGGAAATAATTTCCCATGTTTTGCGAGGTTTTCTTGTCTTGTCTTATTCTTACTGTTTGAGCAAGGGTCATGCTCTATAGACCAAGATGATCTTGAACACACTATGAAGCCCAGGTTGACTTTGAACTCAGAACCTTTCTACATTAGCTTTCCCAGTGCTGAGATTACAAAGGAATGCTAACACACCAGGATAAACAATCTGAATCTTTAAAAACGCCAGGGGGTTGGAGTGTGGGGGGGGTGACTTCAAAAGCGCCTTCACCAACATTGTAAGGTCCGTGTGCTAGAGAATATAGCATGATGGGAAATGAAATGAGTGGTTTTCATGTAAGGTGGGAAGTTACAGAGACATCAGTGGAGGCAAGAGACATCTGTGTTCAGATTAGTCAAAACCAAGTACACCGGGAAGTGAGACCTCCTGAACGCCTGCTCACTAACTCACTTTTCCGGGCAGCTTGGACTTTCCCAACCTAGAAGCTATAAATATGTATAACCTAGGCCATCCCACAGAATTACATTTCATTCTAATTTTCTCTAGGTCCCTAAACATGGACCCTACATTCTTTTAGTTTTTAGTGTCCCCCACACCCCCACCCCCAACCCCCCGCCAAAACTACTGCTAGTATGGCTATGGCAAAGAGCTATATTCCTAGCTAAATGAACCCTCTCTACATAGAAGGTTGAGAACATGTTCACTAGTTTAATTGAAATTAAATGTTAATCAGGTTATAGCTCTTACTAATGTAGAAAGAGGGAATAGAGGCAACCAGCCATCATCAAGTGTGAAGACCAGGGACTCCACGTCTGCCATTCCAGCTTACTTAAACTCACTTAAATACCCACCTTCTGGCCTTCCAGATGTGTGCCCTAGAAAAGGGTCATGGAGTGGGGAGCTCAGGTATGAGCTGGCCAGCAACCTGAGCTATTCTGTTCTTGATTCAGGAACCTCAAGTAAGGAGGCAGGATCGGCAGAGCCTGTAAAAGTGAACAATTTCTCCCTTTTGCTTAATTGTGTGACTAACTCACTCCTGAGTTCAGATTTTTTTCCTAGAATGCTAATAAAATATTTACAGTTGACTCTTGGCTACGGGGGTTCAATATGTTTACAACCAGGAGAAGCAGCATATGCCTTGTCTCTCAGATGATCACAGAAGCCCAGCAAGGACACAAAGTGTGGACTTCATAGAAAACTGTGTCCACATCCACTAGATACTCAAGAGGGAAAAAATAGAATTCAAAAGAGATGTTTGGGCTCACAATTAAATTTTAAGAAAAAAAATCTTGTGGTTAAATTCAAGTAATGGTGTGATCATCGGCAACCAAAATTATGCACTGATCTTTTTACATTTTAAATTTTATTTGCATTAAACCATCCGTAGTCAGAGTTAGGTGATCTGGTTGAGGGAGCTTAGCAGCAATGGCTTTAAGATGCAGAATTCTTCTGGTTGCATCAGTTCAAGATTGGTTTTTAAATAATAAAGTTATTATAGTTAAGGATTGAGATGTCCTTATAGTATACTCAAATATCTCATTTTCAGGCCATTTCATTTCCAATCATGGAAAGAAAAATTTATTGGAATAAAATGTTGTTAGTTGTTTTTCAGTCTTATACCCTTACAAAGTATGGGCAGTTATGGGTCTGCGGATTTAGATTCTTGGAAAAATGAGGATGTGCAATATACATGCGTGGTATTCTTAATTGATATATTATAACAGTAAAGTATAATAGGTAGTGAAATATGCTATGGAAAAGTGCTATGTATTTGCTATGGTTTGAATTTGTCTGTCAAGTTTCATGTGCTGATAACTTGATCCTCAATGAAGCAGTATTGAGAAGTAGGACCTGTGGGAAGTTCCTGAGTCATGATCACACAGCCCTCATGAGTAGATTAACCTTCATGGATTAACAGGTTGTTGCAGGAATGGCCTGGATGGGAGCCATTTCTGCCACCCTTGTCAGGCTTGCCATGTGATGGACTCTGCCACGTTATGATACAGAAAGGATCCCCTCGTAAGATGCCAAGCAGAGGCTAGCACCATGTTCTTAGACTCCTCCTTTCAGAACCAAACATTAATTTTTTTTATAATTTACCAGTCTATTGTATTCAAAAACTTGGCTAACACTATATAATCCAATATGATATACTATATAATGATAAGATGGCATAATATATAATACAGCATGCTTTATAATCATATGTAGTTATATTAGTACATAACATGCTATATTAAATACCATTGTATGTGTGTATATGTAAGCCTGTATGTACCTCTGTTGGGCATTTCCTTGCTATGAGAAATGACTTAAAGAGAAAGGATGTATGTGGGGTCACTGCATCCGTGGTCTTGGTTCATGCTCACCTGGCTCCTTCTGTTTCAGGGCTGTGGTGAGGCAGAACGTGGTGGCAGGAGCACATGGGAGGGGAAGCTGCTCACCTCTTGCCAGACAGGAAGCAGCAGAAAGAATCAAAGCAAAGACATGCACTGCAAAGTCGCTTCAGCAGTCACCTACTTCCTCCAACTATGCCCTGCCTTCTGGGGTTCTAGAACCCCCAACAGCCTAATCAAAGTTCTAATCTACCAATGGATTAATCCAGTGGCAAAGACAGAGCCCTCATTATCCGGTCACTTTCCCGAAGCCCCACCCCTGTGTGCTGCTTGCACTGGGGACCAAACCATCAATATACAATTTTTGGTGGGGGGCATTTAATAACCAAGCCATACCGACACACATAGGCTGAGAGGCAAGAAAGAACTCCCACAAATAATGCAGCATCAGAACCAGGCGATATTTAGGTATTTCTAGAGCACTATTTTGTCTTTATCCTTCCCAAACCCTGTTGATTAATATCACAATCGTTCTTTGCTGGATGAGTAACAAAGGCTCAGAGAGATGGAGTGTATTTCCCAAATGTCTCAGCTATGACATGGTGGATCAAGGGTCTCAAAATCGCAGCTTTTGGCACATCCTAGTGAAACAAGTTCGTCTTCTCCCTAACTTTCTTCTGACCCTCCTTGGCGGCTTTGGTAGAGGAATTTGGGACAAATGACCTGCCAATAGGCAATCCTGCCGTCTCTGCCCAAAGATGTTACAGAACATAAGCCAGAAAAGGAGTGAAGAGTTGGGTGGAAAGCCCTGGAAACAAGGATGGGAAAATGGCCTGTGCTGGAATGTGATTCCAATATACTCAGATCTTTTATGAGCTTGGATCCATTCTTCCTAGGATGTTTTATACATTTGTTTTATGCTTGATTGTGAGAATGATATTTTGTTCTGTAACATTGTGATGTGGAGTTTGGAAATGGGGCCTTGAAATCAGAAGAAAGCTACACCATTGCTACTTACGAGCTTTCTGAAACATTACTTTCAAACTTCCGGTGCTTGACTGGGAATAATAAAAGGGAGATCGCCCATGTCAGTGAAAGGCAAATCTGTGGGAAGGTGTATGTGTGTGTGTGTGTGTGTGTGTGTGTGTGTGTGTTTGCTTGTGTCAGGCAATCAAAGGAATATCAGGGAAGAGGGCACAGCAAGGTCAGAAAAGGGCCTGGGCAAGGATGTGTTTCCTTCATTTCTAAATAAAAATGGTCTTATAGAAGCACATGAGTGCCGCCTTCTGCGTCAGCTCCGTCAGTGCTGGTGATCAACGGGGTCCATGAAGTCACAGTGGAATTGTCCCGAGCCCATGTCCTCCAGCCATCAGAAATCCTCATGTTCTTGGATCAAAGAGCCCTGGCCTAGCTTTCCAGACCTCATCAAGCAAACTCCATGAAAATGCATTTACAGTAAATAACATGACCGCCAGCTAATGGCTCCTCACTCTGAGCCACCGCCCCTGCCAGGCCAAAATGAGTGTTCTTTATTGCAGAAGAGAGCATGGCTCTCAAGGGAGGTGATGTGGCCCTGTGCGATCTCTCCTGGCTCTCTGACAGTGCACGCCTACCTCACCTGGCTCTGGTTTCTCAGCAGCAGCAGCAGCAGCGGCAGGAGGAACTCACCAGCAGAAGCTACTGTGTCCCAGTGACAATGGCTCCCAGCAGGGTTACTGTCCCCAGAAATCAGCGGCTCTTCCCAGAAAGGATGACAGGGCCCATCAATGACACATGGGAATGGTTTAGGGCCCCACAGAAAACTCTTTTAGCTTGTTTGTTTTCTTTTTAAAAAATTGTTTTTAAGAAAGTGAGGGACATGCTGCCTCCACCTTGCCGGCATTCAGTGTCGTGAAGACTGTGGAGAATTCATTCTTGGTCCCATCCTGGGAGGCACCAGGTGCTTCTTAGAGCCCCATAGACACTTCAGCGTCTTTGGAGCGGCTTGTCCACAGTATAGGAATCACTGGCAGCAGGGTGGGTCAGGGACCTTGTTAAAATGCAGGCTTGCATTAGCAGATGCAGGGCAGGGCCCAAGATTCTACATTTCCAACATTCTTTGACATGATGCCCACATATCCCATGTACAGCCCATGCTTTGAGCAAAACTGACTGAAAAAAAAAAAAAGACAAGGAATGCTTTCTCTGACTGGTGTTACCATTCGCAGGATAACCAGATCACCAGGAGGACCAGGCATGGTGACATATATGTTTAATCCCAGAACTTGGGGAAGCAGGCAGATCTCTGTGAGTTCAAGGCCAGCGGAGCTTAGCTGTCTAAAATAAATAAATAAGTAAATACATCTAAAATAATTTCCTATCTCGAATAAATAAATAAGTAGATAGATAGATAGATAGATAGATAGATAGATAGATAGATAGATAGATAGATAGAGCAGCAAAAACAAAACAGATCACCAAAGGATGGAGAGGAACAAAGTGAGTGAAGCCTGGGAACCCATCTCAACACGTACCAGAAAACCCAAGGTACAAGTACGACATCATTCTACTGCCAGCCGGACAGTGGTGGAGGAGAATGTGTCCCACGTTGGAGCTTCCGCCCCGTGCTTGTAGACCCACGTTCTGCCATTTGCCTTGTGTGATATTGAGTCACGAAGACTTCTCTTTCCAAGCTTACATCACTGGGGTGGGAAATGAAAGTGTGGCCAACTGTATGTCTACACTCATCTCTGTTCATATTAATTGCATGATGCATTCCAGTGCTGAAGGTACAACTCTCCTCGTGTGACAGTGTTCACCAAAAGAACCTGTGCCTGACAGAGTGCTTATGAAGGCTCCTCAGTGTGTGAATCCTGCTGCTCTTCCGCATCAGGATGCCATGGTGCTTTGGATGTAGACTATCTTCCACCGGCTCATGTGTTGGAACACTTGGTCCTCAGCTAATGATGCTGTTTGGGGAGAGAGCAGACTCTTTAGGAGGTGACCAGTAGCTGGAGAAGGTGGGCTTCCTGAGAGCAAGGCTTGTGATTTGTAGCCCATTCCTACTTCCAACCCTGGTCTCTCTGCTTCCTGATATCTGCTGCCATGGACACCTCCCTCCCATCATGCATTCTGGCCACAGTGGACTGTATCCCCTCAAGCCATGTGCCAGAAGAATTTCTCCCTCCCCTCAATTGTTTATCATCAGACCTTTGGCCACAAGGAGAATTCTGCCTTTTCCTTGGAAGCACTTTATTCTGTGACTGTTCTTATACTGTCCAGCACAAACGTGACTCCTTTGAAACTCTTGTGGCTGCTGTCCTCTTGCCGCTGTCTTAGGCTGTCCATACTGAGCCACACAGTGCTCATTTACTGGAGCCATTCCTGTGCAGGTTACTCCAACATGGGCATCTCCAGCAGAGACTTACAAGGAACCTTACACCCCGGGGACAAGACGGTAAGTTTTTGTATTCTGATTCACTTAAAAATCACCTTCGCATAAGGTGAGGAGTAGCTGACATCTCAACCATAATAAATATTTAGACACTAACAGAAGAAGAAAAACAATTGTCTTAACTCAGTGGAAACACTATTGATCCAAGTTATTTAAGCTCAGTTGCCATGTAGTTCAGTAGTAACTAGGCGTGTGCTTATAGTCACTAGCTCGTATCATACATCCATTTTATTTGATTCACACAGTAAACCAGGCCCAAGTGCAAGTGGAATGCCTAAGGTAATGAGATGAATAACCCAAACCACACGAGACACATTCTATGCGCTCAGTGTCCTCATTCTTCTGGCAGCCTTTTCAATTATTTATCCCACTCAGGATAATGGTTATTGTCCTTTCGCCCTTAGGATTATGACCTGAATGCCCAGATCAACATCCCATTTCACAGTGAGACTCCGTTATTGTTTTTATTCCTCCCTGTCTGTAGCTGTGTCCTTGAGGCCTCTGCACTGTGACTCTTCCAGCCCTGATTATTGCCTCCTGCTACGAATCCTCCAGGCCTCTGCTTTAGCACCACCGAAAATTGAATTAGATGGTCCCTCTACAGGGTCCATACCCTTTGGACTTGCCTGTTTGCAAACCTTTACATTCTGTTGGCATATCTTGCTTACCTATCTGTCCTCCCTGCTAGACAATAAGCACCAATAAGACAACAAACAGAATTGAACCTGTTTGCTGAAATCCCAGAGGTTGAATCCCGAGCCTTATCCACGTGCATAGTGGGCAAGCTCTCAACTACTGACCTATATTCCCAGGAAAACTGTAGTCATTGTTATGTAGCTTTTCTTACCACCATGACAGAACACTTGTCAGGGGTAACTTATGGGAAGAAGGCTTTATTTGGGCTCACAATTTGAGATGGTCCAGTCTGCCATGGTGGGAAAGGCATGGTGGGGAGGGCTTGAAGCATGCGTCGGTCACATTTTGGTGGAGTATTGTGGGGATTTATTAAGGCAACTCCATGTAGTTAAAAGGGAGGTTTATTTGGGGGTAATTTACAGCAAGTAAAGGGATTGGTTACAGGATCTGGGAGAGGTGAGGTGTAGTCCAGCGGTGTTCTCTGGAGAACTCTGCTCCGTCTACCATTCAGCATCCATGATCACCAGGAACCAAGAGAGCCAGCACATCTGGATCTCAGGTCTTAAGGACTCCCGTCTCAGGGGCAGGTCATAGGTAGGCGTGACAGTTACTGGAAGCCTCACTGGGGGTAGTACTTCTAGGTCAAAGCTGGAACAGCTACCCACTACAGTGCAGTAGTGAGCAAGGGAGCTTGGGCTGGAACAGACACTGTGAGGCACATAACCCACCCTACAGTGACCCACTTCCTACATCTGTAGGCCCCACCTCAGAAGGGTTCTGTAGCCTCCGAAGACAAATTTCACTGGGTAGTTAAGTGTTCAAATACAGGAGCCTGTGGGAGACATTTCACATTCAAATAAAAACAATTATATCCTCCAACCATGTTTAGCATAGCACACACCACTTGGGAAAGCCCACAAGTATTTGTTGAAGGAATAAGTGAATGAGCAAGCCCTGCTCTCTTACTCAGCCCAGACCACACTGCTTCCTGCTGTCCGGGAGACACAGTCTTACTGGAATAAGTTAGTTCTAAGACTGTCATCATTGGTATTTAAGAGCACGCTGATTATCCAGCCAATAGCTTCCTTTACAGGTCAGTATCAGTTCTGCCTATGTCTACAACCTTCATTTCACAGGCATGCTGAAACCCTTCATGAGTGTTTCTCTGAGAGATTTACAGTGTAAAAGCAAACTTAAAATATCCCTGCTTTATTATAAAATGCCAGGAATACTGGAATAGTTTGAAGACTCATTAGAAATGCATTTTTCAGCTAAAGAGCAGAGTCAGTTACGTGCTCGTGAGTCCACAGTTCCCTTCTATTCCCTTGCTCTCTTGGTGAGGCATCATTATATCATCGTTCAGTCGGTTTCCATTCGACCCTAGTTACTTGCTCTACAGCTGCTCTGGATAGGCCTCCCCAGGCCACTCCCTCTCCTCCAAGCACTGACCTTAAGAAGCTCAACTTCAGACTTCAAAGAGGATGGGATGCCTTCATTTCTGAGGAACGGACAGGCATGCCACCTCTACAACGTGTGTTGAATTTCTGCCCTGCGAACCAAGGAACAAATGACGGTTGTGGACCTTCTGTAAACCCAGAGCAGCATTAGGCACATCAGTTACAAAGCAGCTTCCGCGGCTGCCTGTAACGACTCCCACAGGGAGCACTGTTAACTATTTCTGACCTGTTTTCTCACCATTAGTGTTCGGACCCTAAACATGTGCCAACACCCCGTCTCTGTTCACCTTGTTGTCTCTTGGGTCTCAGAGGAACAACTGGGTGGGAATAGATATCACAGCCTCTATCGTAGTCCTTGAAATGGGGCCAAAAAGAACCTACCACATAAATGCACTACTAAAGATCATTTGAAAAATATAACCCATACAGACACACACACACACACACACACACACACACACACACACACACACACACACACCAGAGGAATCTGACTGAGAAGCCCCGGGCTCCAGAGACAGCAATGGAACCATTACATTCAGTTTGTTCTTCCACAGCCTATTTTGAAAAATCAAATATATACCGCATACTTAAGCTTTAGCTTAAAACGCATACATCAAATAAATCATAAAGCATGCCTGGAATTTATTCTTCTCATTTCTCCTGCTATGGCTAGCTTTCATGGATGTGGCCAAATGGGGATTTACTTCACCAAATACTTCCCAACCCTTCTGCACAGTGAGGTGATCTAAGGATACCACTTTAATTTGAGTGTCAGAGTCTTCTGTGGACTTTCTAAGTCTTGTAAAGTTATATAAATACCAGCATCCATTTGCATGGGTACAAACTCAGATCAGCTGTAGAAGGGAAAAGAACATTAGGCTTCCACTTGGCAGGCCTCTGCAAGCATTGAATTTATGCATGTTGTAGCCTCCTAGTTTATATGCTGAAAGGGGCGGTGGGCGAAGAGGCGTAGTGTAAAACTGGCCATTTGTATGAAGCATTTGCAGGCCCAGGACAGCCTCTTTTGTTCATTCCACTTTCATGGAAACATAAACCATTCTTTGCATGTTGATGGCCATGTGAGTTGGGTGGCTGCTTCTTTATAAGAGGAAAACTTGCGGACAAAGGACAAGGGAGATTTGAGGTCAGGAGGGGGAACTGATGAGGGAACCAGGAAATGTGAACCTCAGTAGACAAGTGTAAGAGAAAAATGACAAACTCATTCCAGAGCAAGCACCACGGTGGTATTATGATAGTGATTATGTGTCAAAAACATCTACAGGCTGACATTTGATCAAAGACAACACAGAGAAAGGGCTTCTGAACTCCAGGCTGGTTGGAAATGTAAAGTTGAGAGACTATAAAAGTGCTGGAGAGAAAGAACTCAAGGCTGGAGGGAGGGTCAACAGAACTGGACAAACCCCCTCAAGAAAATATTATCAGGGATTGAGACCAAGAACAGGTATTTAACCTGCCTGGGTACCATTGGACCAACATGAGCCAGACTTAAGTCTGGAAGGCAAGATTGAGCTGAGTGTTTTTGTTGTGGTTCCTACCAAAGTGGGCATAATGGCTGTGCAGCAACACAGGAAATAGGTACCCAATCCTACCCTGGTTGCTGGGATACTATAAGAAATAGTAGAGTCATTCACCTTAATAGGGTAGGGGAGTGTCTTAGTTAGAGTTTCTATTGCTGTGAAGAGACACCATGACCATGGCAGCTCTTATAAAGGACAACATTTCATTGGGGCTGGCTTACAGTTTCAGAGGTTTAGTCCATTATCATCATGGTGAGAAGCATGGCAGCATGCCGGCAGACATGGTGCGGGAGAAGGAGCTGAGAGTCCTACATCTGGACCTGCTGGCAGAAAGATATGAAGTCACACTAGACCTGGCTTGAACATTTGAGACCTCAAAGCTCCCCCCCCCTCTAGTGACACACTTCCTGCAACAAAGCCACACCTACTCCAACAAGGCCACACTTCCTAATAGTGCCACTCACCCTGTGAGCCTCTGGGGGCCATTTTTATTCAAAAGATCCACAATGCAAGGTAAGTACTATAGCACATTTATATACAAAAGAAAATTATACCACCATGTCTGGGTACCACATACCTTTCTGATTCTTATTCCCTTCATTTTTGCCAAAGAAGAAAAGATTGCATAGTAGACCTCCCCAAGTTAAGAGAAACTCTTTCAATTAACACTATTTTTTTTAGCCATCCTTGTATCTTTGTGCTGTGCCCTTGAGAGGGTGCTACAATGCTTCTCATCTTTGCAAAGGCATTTTAGCCATCTGCTAATTAGTGATTAGCAAGAAAGGTGGTGTGTGTGTGTGTGTGTGTGTGTGTGTGTGTGTGTGTAAGAGCATCAAGTGGGCTCTAGTCATGTCTCCAAAATCCTGATATTAATTGTTGGCCAACATCCAGTACATTGTTTTCCTGTTGGCGTAGCTCCAAATTTGGCTTGGAACCCACTCCTTCCTCAAATGACACAGTGAGGTTGACATTACTCCCAGCTGAGCTCCAGGGCAAATTCTAGGCCATCTAAGCCAACATGATGGTCCTTCCTAGTCCCTCTCCCTGGGATTAGTGTGGGACTGAACTTGCCATCTTTGGTGACCAAAGAATTGTGGTAAGATCTTCAAGAGGACTCTGGGAAAGGTGCTGTCATTCCTAAAAGTGACCCCCATGAAGATATGGTCTCTTCTTACTCTTGATGCGGCTGTGTCTGTGGGTGAAGAAAAAGACATTGGCCAACCTCAGCTAAGGTAGGCAGCTGGAGACAGGGGTGATGTATGGAGGTTGGTAAGATAGAGTCTGGATCCTGGACCGGTTGAACCAGTAGATTTAGTAGTCTTGATATACTGTGAAGTATTTTCAGTTACTTTCAGTTAACTTTGTTTCTGTCTCTTACAGCTAAAACTCTTTTTGACTGAGACACACCTTACTGTTTGGTTATGCCTCTGCAGACCGTTCCACTGCAGTAACATGGGTGTGGGGTGGGGTTAAATAGGAGACAGAGGTGCTTCATTTACCCCCTTGAGATGATTCCCCTGACACTCCAAAAGAGTGTTGGTAGGTATGTTCTTACAGCAACTGGCCCATGCCAAAGACTGTTGTGAGTTTTCACAAAGGAGTCCTTGAAACAAGAACAACTTGCTTGGACATTATTGTTTCACTGTTGTGAGCCCTGTTAAGTCTATTGGTTCATCTTCTGCCTGCAACTTGTAGACAGTAAAGACCTAGCCCTAAGATTTACTGTGTTCCGGACTGCTTTGGGTTACCTGGTGTCAGAGGTCACTCTCTGCAGTCTGTCACAATGTGGTGATGAGACTGTGCCTGCCAGAAGCCAGACTGTTCAGAAGAAGAGAAACAATGTGTCCATGTGCTTTAAAACCACAAGTGAAAGTGATAGTAGAAGCATGGTGGTAGATGCCTGATCAGGAGGGAATGGTGGACATTAGTGTCAGGAAAGTCGTTATTAGGAAGTCTGGACTCTGAGGAATACAAAAGCCTTCATCCACAAATACACGATGGTGATGCTTCAACCATTTGAGGAAAATGGTTCACCTCTTCCCAGCTCGATATCCTGCAGAGTGGTCAAGGTAGAAAGAGAAAACATTTGCTTGCAAGCTGCAACCCATAAGGTCTGGAACTGTGACTAAGGGAGACAAGGCAATGAGGAAAAGACAGACACACAGACGTAAGTATAGAAAAGCTGAGGTCAGATAGGCTGTGTGCACTCTGATGGAGCCTCCCCAGCCCAGAACCTCAGCATGTTTATTAGGTACAGCACAGGCGTTGGGGCTAGTGAGCCTCTGTAGGAAGCCGCAGTTACTCGTTTTTGTACACAATGGCCAGTTGTTCATAAACACCCGTGCTTGGACAGAGGAAGGCTTTGCCTTTCTGAGCCTGATCTGGAGGGGAAGGCTTTGCCAATTTCCCATGGGTCAGATTTCTTGGTCCTTGACATGGTCAGCTCACATCAAACAATACACATTCACTCTGAACTGCACTCACTCAGGACCTCACTCAGTCCCCACAGGTATACAAAATAACTTACGTAAATGGGATATTATTTGTGCCTAATTACCGTGTCAAACTGTGCCAGGGTGAAACTTGTTTAAATGTCAACTGCTGTGGCCTTTACAGTAATAAAAGTTGGGATCTCATCTCAGAGAAACCACTTTCACAGATGTCCTTTCCTTGGGGTTCTTTGGAACATCCTTGACATATAACATTGAGTTCTACTGCTATCTTTGCTGTGTAGATGAGCAAAACAGGGCCTTACAGATGAATATAAATGTTTTAATAAAGTATTCATGCTCACCCAGGTGGCAAGTAGCAAAGTCAGGATCTGAGTTCAGAATCTGTTTCTTCACACTTCCCTAAAAGAGCCCTAAGAGCTATGCTCTGTAATTTGGTCACCTGTCATCCACACACATACCTCCTTCTCAGTTATATAAATGGAGGGAGGTTTTTGAAATCTACAGCCCTTGGCAAACCTAGCATATGGTGGGTTTTTATAAGTCTTATTGGAACACAGCTACTTCCGATTGTCTCCATACAGCCTGTTGCCGCCTTGTAGCTAGAGTTTTCCTGCCTGGCCCACAGTCAGGGCAAATCTCTCTCACCTGCCAGTCCCACAGCCACTTAGACCCGACCAAGTAAACACAGAGACTTATATTGGTTACAAACTGTATGGCCGTGGCAGGCTTCTTGCTAACTGTTCTACAGCTTAAATTAATCCATTTCCATTAATGTATGCCTTGCCACATGGCTCGTGGCTTACCGGCATCTTCACATGCTGTTTGTCATGGTGGCGGCTGGCAGTGTCTCTCTGACTCAGCCTTCCACTTCCCAGCTTTATTCTCCTCCTTGCCCCGCCTATACTTCCTGCCTAGCCAACGGCCAATCAGTGTTTTATTGATTTATTAGCAACACATTTGCCATACATCCCACAGCACCGCCTTTGTACTCTGATGATAGAACTGAGTTGTTGGAATAAACATCATGAGGTCTACAAAAGCTCAAAGGTTTATTATGTGATTCCTTTAAAAAAAATATTGCTGATTTGTCAGGCGTGGTGGCTCACGCCTTTAATCCCAGCACTCAGAGGTGGAGGTAGGTGGATCTCTGTGAGTTTGAGGCCAGCCTGGTCTACAGAGTGAGCTTTAGTACAGCCAGAGCTTTGTAGAGAAACACAGTCCCCAAAACCAAAACAAACCAAAGCAAAAATGTGCTGATTCATTCTGTTTCTTTTCAAGGCATGATGTTTCCCAGCCAGAATCTGTACACCTACTAGAGGGAATTGCAAAACATGTTTTCATTTATTTATTAAGTGTGTGTGCGTGTGTGTGTGTGTGTGTGTGTGTGTGTGTGTGTGTGTGTGTGTGTGTGAGAGAGAGAGAGAGAGAGAGAGAGAGAGAGAGAGAGAGAGAGAGAGACCCTCCTGTGCTGGGATTCCTGTGGACACCAGAAGAGGGTGTTGGAAACCCTAGAATTGAAATTACAGGTAGTTGTGAGCCACACTGGACATGGGTTCTGGCAACAGAACTCAGATCCTTTAGAAGAGCAAAATGTGCCCTTACCAGCTGGTCCCTCTCTCCAGCCCTTTGATTTTTCTTACTATGGGATTCTGTATGTGCCAGGATGTGTCCAAATCCTCAAATATTGACTCTCTGATTTGTTCTTTACCTGTCCGGCAAACTTTTTGTTGTTGTTGTTCTCCTTTTTCCAACCTGGTCATGTTTGAAGAGAGTCAAGGTGTCCTTTCCCATCCATGAACACACAGCATCAGCCACGCTTGAGAAGTGGGTTAGTTCCAGAGGCAGTGCTGCCAGAGATGTAATCACACAGAAGTAGAGTTTGACTAATTCTGTGTGGGCACAGAGAGCTCATTTAAGATGGTTCAATGGGAATATTATGACTAGCTTGGTAATGTTGTTAGGTTAAATGTTTGTTTGGGAATTTTGTGCCTATGGCAATTTCCACTGTACCTGGTACCACAACATTGCTTCAAACACATGCTCACAGGTATTGAAAGCACACAGAAAAGCCATTTCATATCAGATCACTAGCTTGCTATCCTGGGTAATCAAAAAGGTATCTCATTACGCCAATCTACAAATTTGGGACTTTTTTTTCTTTCAGGAATTCACAGTAACATCATGAATCACTGAGAGGGTGGATATCTGTTTGGACATCTTGCCAATATCTAGTTACCACTTTGAGAACACTCTAGAATATTCCATTTCATAAAGCATAGAAAGATGGCACTTAAGGGTGAAAGGAAATGTACTAAAGAGAGAATCTCCCATGCAAATGCTTCTTTTTCCAGCATATTCACAGAATAGCTATTTATTCTATAATTAAATGTCCTGGTTAGATTTAACTGTCAACTTGACACAGCCTAGAATCATCTGACAGAAGAACTTCAATTGAGAAATTGCCTAGATCAGATTGGCCTATGGGATTGTCTATGGGGACTGTCTTGATTGTTAATTAGAAGAGTCCAGCCCACTGTGGGTGGTACTATCCCTAGGCAGGTGATCCTAAACAGTTTAAGAAAGCTAGCTGAATACAAACCAACACGTAAGCCAACTGGCAGACAGCATCCTATATGGTTCCCGATGTACTTTGGCTGTGAAGTGAGTCCCTTGGTTGGAGGTAATGCTTTGTGAAATAGCAAACAGGCCTGCCTTCAAGTTCCTTGCCTTAACTTCCCTCAATGATGAACTGTGACCTGGAACTACATGTCCTCTTCTAATTAACTTTTGGTCAGATTGTTTCATCACCACAGAAATGAAGCCAGAATCTACAGAAAGGGCCTTAGTGTACACTTGTTCACCAGAACTCCCTTGTCTTCTCAAGAAGGTAGTCGCAGGGAAAATACATGAAGATGGGCAAGTCCACACTGACAGTTTTCACAAAATCTGAAAACAAGCAATCCAGCCAACGAGCTACTCAAGCACAGTTTCACAGATGCCTCTCAGTGCCCACCAGCTACCCCACAAATGGACACCTGCAAGTAAGCCTCTCAACCTGCATCCCATAACCACATCAGACAAAGAGATCTGCTATTGCTTGTCTCTCTCCAACGCATTATCTGAAACCATTACATAAAACCATGGTTCCTGTTAGATGGAATATTCTGAGTTTACAGACATTCATTATTCACAACCTGAGGCTGCTGAGAAACTGGTTAGAAGCAAGTCTTCTTGGAGAAGCTAGTACTTGTCAGTCAAAAGACACTGCTATGTCTCCCTTTAGGAGGTTTACTAGCAATGGTCATGGATGTCAATGACAGTCAAAGAATGACAGAGATTTGCAATCATTACCAAACACCAATCTAGAGGCAGTCTTCACTCAGGTAACAGCCTAGAAAGGCAAGCAAGATGCTGTTCATTTGACTTCTGATGGCTTGTGGTCTACAGGAAAGCTGATCCTATGGGTGCCCTTGTGAGGACAGTAATTCTTAATCCTGGCAGCTGAGGACTAAAAGGGAAAGAGAATGAGATGTGAGCCACAGCTTCTTCAAATTGAAGAAGGGGCTTCTCTTCTACCCTCTGGATTCTGATTCCCCTTTCCCACACCACACCTCCCAGCTGAGCAAAGGTCAGCGTCACTGGAGACCTCTTGCTCTCACAGTGTCGCCTCTTGGTTCCGAACATGCTGTGCAGACCAAGGCTGTGACTGTCCTTTTGGGGAGGCCCTGGCTGCCTGTGGCCTGAGCTTGTCAATCATCTGTAAGAGCTGCAATCCCTCAGGCGTCCAAGGTACTTACTGCTCTCGAGTTTCCAAAAGGCAGGGCTTGCACGGCAGCTCTCTCCTTCCTGCATTTGTATTCCAACCCCATAGCGCCTGCCTTCCCCAAGTGGCCCTCTGCTTATAATATTCTCTTGGACTTGCTTTCTGCCCTACTTGTTCCAGCTCTTCCCCCTTTTACATTATTCATTGCTTTTATTTCTCACTTAGCAATTTACTTTCCATTTTATTCGTGTTTTTATATCCGTTTAACCCTACTTCTTATCTTGAAAAATGACTGTTCTGGAGTGGCCAGAGAAGGAAGAAATAAATAGCAAATTATCAGTACTGTCTTTTAAAAAAAAAGAATTTCTGAGTTTTTCTTTTTACAACTGAGCTTGCCATTAACCCACGGCTGCTCACTGGTATCATCTGGGAAGGTGTACCTGGGTATATTATCTGATAGCCTGGTACCTGGGTCTCACCTCTAGAGATGCCATTTTAATTGGCTTGGGGGAAGACTTGGGCACTGAGAGTTTAAAAATCTCCTGGGTGATTCAGTTGTTCAACAGTGAAGGCTCATCACCAGAGCGATGCTGTCTAGGAACCCACTACTTACTGGTTCAGCTCAAATCTTCCTTTAAGACTTCCCTATACATGGGAGCGGTTGGCCTCAAGTCCAAGCTCCATTATACCGTGTATCTCTAGGCAACTCCTCCATCCACCTGCAGTTCAGTCTCTTCATCAGCAAACAGGTCATATGGAAGCATCATAGTAAGGCTGGAGGTGGCCCCAGGCACCTATCTGCTGAATCGGCTTCGGGCTTAGCACACCTGGTCTTCAGCACATCAAGAAGAGTCCACACTGCCTTCACTAACCACCAGTGTGTACCTTCCCATTCTCTGTAGGAGTTTGCAAGCCAGTGCCCTCCACCATCATCAGGTAGAGGGGCCATGAGGGAGAGCACGGGAACATATGGCCTGGCCGCCACTCTGAAACTAACAGGAGAGAAATGAGTCATCTAATTAAACTGCAGTGGTCCCTACCATTCCGCTTTCCTTCCAGTTTTGGTGAGATGACACCTCCACTTACAGGGGCCCTCCACTGAGAAGTACAGCCATTTAAAAGAGGAGAGGAGAGCTGTGTCTGTGGCACAGGCCTGCAGTCCCAGTCACTTGGGAAGCTAAGGAAAGATGATCACAAGTTCTGGCCTGTCTGAGCTACAGACTCCAAGGCAGCCTGGGCAGGTTAGGGAGACGCTATCTCAAAATTAGAAGATGCAAAAGAAAGGGGCTGAGGATGTATCTCCGTGATAGAATAAGAGTCTTGGCACATGCAACGCTGTAGATTCCAACTTCATCAAAGAAGAAAGGGGGAGGGGAGGGCCAGGAAGGGGAGAGGAGGAAGAGACAGGAGGAAGAGGAGATGACTTCCAAGTTATCCATGAACTTTCTCCCCAGGGTGTTGTCCCTTGCCCTTCTCTCTCTGGAACACTCACAGCTCGTTCTTTCTCTGCACACACTCTATCTTCTTCAATTTGTCTCCATCACCCTCATCTCATCACTGCTTACCATTATATTATATTATCTGGAACTTGCTTTCTATATCACCAGTTCCCTGGGGAATGGATTTTTATTCTTTCTTGTTATTTACAGTTATGTTCTATGTATGACTACACACACACACACAGAGAGAGAGAGAGAGAGAGAGAGAGAGAGAGAGAGAGAGAGAGAGAGAGAATGAATGAATGAATGAATGAATGAGTGCAAGATGAATGGCCCCACATTGCAATAACTCTTTCACATTGTTCTGACCAGAGTACCTGACAGAAGCAATTTAAGCACTTGATTCGGACTTGCTGTTTCAGAGAATTTCAATCCAACTTCCTCTTCATATTCCCTCACTGTCAGTACTGTACCCAGCTTAATTCATGGTGGCAGAAACTTGGGGAGGAGGTTCCTCACATCATGGCAAACCAGAACTAAAGGCTGGGTGCATCTTTCCAAGGTGCACTCCGCTTATTCTGCCACATCCTAAGGGTGCCAACGCCTCCCAAACAGCTATAGAATAAATATTCAGTGCAGGAACCTGAGAGGCATTTCGGACTCAAACCTCAACCATCCCTGGCCCTGTCCAGGGCAGACACAGCCAATCTTTGGCAATGGTGTTTTCTTAGCATCTCCTTTGTGTCCAGCCTTGGTGTTTTACTCTTCTTTCCCTCTTTGTGAGGATACTCTTGGCCCATGGTCCCCAGTGATCTCGTTACTTCCTCTCCCCACAAACCAATGCAGCAGACTCCACTCCAGCCTCAACAGCTGTGCCTACTCATGGTCTCTGTGTGCCTCTAGCTGCTCGACCTCTCACAATTACTTTTGAGCCAGCTCCACTAAAAGCTATCATTGGAATCAGATTTCTTATGTTCTCCCTGGTCCACATCTGTAGAATTGGTCCCTCTCAAGCGGCACTTAGGAGCTGGGCTAGGAGACTACCAGCTCTTTGGAGATAAACAATGTGAGCCAGGGAACTCCAGCATCCAGGGAAAGCAAGTCTGTGGTAGCAGGGAGTCACATGCCACCTTATCCAGGTTGACACAAGGACTTTTTCACGTCACCAGCACCTTTCTCTCTGCACAGTTGAGGCCACTTCGGACTCTGGGCAGCAACGCCTCTTACCTTTAAGCTCAGGAAAATTCCAAAGGCTAGCTACAGCTGGGGGTCTAAAAAAGGGAATTCCAAGAAAGTGTAGTCCTCACCCCAGTCTCCCACTCAGCTTCACAAACCTAGGGGAACTTTCTTTCAGGCTTATTCAATCTTCCCCCCTTCCAGATTCTGCCACTTTCTGGAAAATCTTACAGCCAGTAGGCAGCTGTGGCTTGCTCAGAAGCAAGTCTACCCCTCCCCCACACCCAATCCATAAAGTCAGAATTATGTGCCATGGCTTCATTTCCCAGAAGCTGCTGCACATTGCTCTAGACTCAAGAGTCTAGGACTAAGAAAAGGAATTTCCCCTGAAAACAATTTTTGAAAGAAACTTTTAAACACTCTCTCCTCACATCCTCTCCCCAGCCCCAAGTTTCATGGGAAACATGAGGCCATCAGGGATGTGGGTGGACATTTCTGTTTTCTCAGGGTAAGACTGACTTGGGAAAAAGTGAAGAGTGACAGGATTTTGGTAGATGAAATATTTTCAGACTTAAAGATGACTCAAGGCAGACTTCCTCATCCTGCCTCAAAGGGAAATGTACTCTCTCCATGTTATTTCCACTTATTAATTAACTAATTAATTTATTTATTCATTTATTTTTGAGACAGAGTCTTGTACAGCCCAAGCTGGTTGGCTTCAAACTGACAAGTCTGTTTCAATGTCCCCAGTGATGACAGGGCTTACAGGGCAGTGATTACAGGTATCTCCCCCCCACCCCCCACCCCTCACACCCCCCACACTACCCCCGCACACACACATCTGGCTTTCATTTCACTGTTTATGTCCTAACTCATTTTTACTCTTTCCCACACACATATCACATTCTCAGAGGGCATCCTTTTTCTGAGAAACATCAATGCTAGGGATCATGTGTTATAGAATATCCCATTTTATTAATGTGTGGGTTTGAATGGGAACAGCCCCCATAGGCAAATATATTTGAATGTTCTGTCCCTAGTTGGTGGAACCACTTAGGAAGAATTAGGAGGTGTGGCCTTGTTGGAAGAGGTGTGTCACTAGGGGTGGACTTTGAGGTTTTAAAAGCCCATGCCAGGCCCAGTCACCTCTCTCTCTCTCTCTCTCTCTCTCTCTCTCTCTCTCTCCTCCCTCTCTCCTCTCCCTCTCCCTCTCCCTCTCCCTCTCCCTCTCCCTCTCCCTCTCCCTCTCCCTCTCCCTCTCCCTCTCCCTCTCCCTCTCCCTCTCTCTGCCTCCTGCATGAAGATCAGGATATAAGCTCTCAGCTACGGCTCTAGTGCCATGCCTGCCTGCCTGCCACCATTCTCCCTTCCATGATGGTCAAGGACTCACCCTTTGAAACTGTAAGCAAGCCCCCAGTTAAATGCTTTCTTCAATAAGTTGCCCTGGTCATGGTGTTTTGTCATGTCAATAGAAAAGTAACTAAGACAGGTAATAAGAACAAATTTTATATTATTCATTTATTACTGATTCATATTACTCAACAGATATACACTGAGCAATGACTATGTGCCACAAGCTGCACAGGGCAGTGGGATACCATGCAGACCAAGTCCCTGCTGTCATCAAACTTAACATGCAGGCAATGGAGTCAGATCATGGAGAGGAAACACCCAAGAGCATTACAGATTAGAATACATGCTCAGACTGGGGAAGTCTGCTATGGACAGGACAGATAGAGGAAACCTGAGAATGGATAGGCTGAACAAGAACTGATGGGCTGGAAAATGGCTCAGGGGGTAAAGAAACTTGCTGACAAGCTTGATGATCTGAGGTTAATGCCTGCCCCCCACATGGTAGAAGGGGAGAACAGACTGCCAGACACTGTCCTCTGATGACCTTCACATGCACACCCTTCCCCACACTGACAAATAAATAGATGATAGATAGATGATAGATAGATAGATAGATAGATAGATAGATAGATAGATGATAGACAGATAGATGATTGATAGATGATAGATAGATGATAGATAGATAGATAGATAGATAGATAGACAGATAGATGATTGGTAGATGATAGATAGATAGATAGATGATAGATAGATAGATAGATAGATAGATAGATAGATAGATAGATAGATGGTTTTGTTTTAAAAAAGAGGGAGAAGAGCTGAGGGAGTGGAAATTCCAGGCAGAGGTTGCAACAGGTGAAAGACACTGAGATAAATGATGAGTCTTGAAGTCTTCGAAGGACAGACATAGGCTGGTGTGCCTGAAGCCAGGTGAGCTGGCTGCTCTGGCAGAGACTAGGCTCTGTAGCTGCTTTCTGATCTTCAGGTTGCTGAGGTCCTGAATGGATGGAGTACTTGTTGCTCCAAAAAGTCCTGTACTTTGATATTCCAGGCACCAAAATTCCCATGGCAAAACTATTACATTCTGCTCACAGCAAGGAAACATCTGTGCCTTGTAAAACTGCCTTGAGGCCAAAATGACAGTCTTTTGAACGTGGGGACCTGAGTTCACTGTTGGCTCATTATTGGGTTCCATAAAGTACAAAGTGGGGTCTGAATGATGACAAACCCACTTTCTATCCTTGGATCACATGGACTCTCAGTATGCCTGTTTGGAGGAACAATGAGCATGTTTTCAAAAGTACCCATTCCATTCAGATAATCACTAGCACAACCCATGATGCCAGATTCTGCACCAGGAAATAGCCTGTTTGTCTTCCTTTTGTATCTTTTGAATCTTTTGTCATGCAATAAAATAAATGTTTGTGAGGAAGACTGAAGGAAGACAACACTTGACTCACAATAATGCACTCTATTTTAGATTAATAAGATAATGCATCTAGACTTCTGTCATAGTCCTTGACATATGTGCCAATGTCCGTCGGAGTTCTTACTGGGTAGGCAGGTGAGCCCCAGTCGGCTCTGAAGATTGTCGATGTTGGGAGGACAAAGCCCTCTTAAGTTTTACTGGAATGAAGTTTCCAGTTACTTCGTCCAAGAAGGAAACTACAACCTTCAAATTGCGCATACACAGGCATTTCCTCTGGAAGCTATGAATGTTCGTGTATTTTCAAAACAAGGCAATCATGATGCCTCCTTAGAATGGCTTCGTTCACGTGCTTGATTTCCTTCCATTCTTGTAGGTCAGAAGTTTTTAGTTTCACAACTCACTGAGGGAAAACAAATCCAAACCCCATCTTTCCCATTCTAGAACCTTCTTAACCACAGCCTCTGTTTCCTTCAGAGAGGAAAGTCTTTAGCTGAGGCATGCTGTCCAAATGGAAGACAGATAAAACCAACAGACGCACATGTTTGGCTCAGAGGGGCACTGCTACTGTACTTTGTGTCTATACACTTATCTGTGGTGGTGGGTGACAGGGACCATCAACAAGTCTGCCCTCCTGCTCTATGCGAAAACATCAGACATCACAGGACCTCAGGAGCCCCACACTGGAGGTTGCAGGCAGGATGTGGGGTTAGCCAGTGAACTCTGATGATGCAGGAGCGCTCCTCTCTCTCTCTCTCTCTCTCTCTCTCTCTCTCTCTCTCTCTCTCTCTCTCTCTCTCTCTCTCTCTCTCACACACACACACACACACACACACACACACACACACACACACAACCCCCACTCCATGAGATGTTAAGGGAGCCTAAGGACCCAGCCAGATTGTATTGATGTCCTATTTGGAACAAGAGATCAAGGATAAGGCCGGGCGGTGGTGGCGCACGCCTTTAATCCCAGCACTCGGGAGGCAGAGCCAGGCGGATCTCTGTGAGTTCGAGGCCAGCCTGGTCTCCAAAGTGAGTTCCAGAAAAGGCGCAAAACTACACAGAGAAACCCTGTCTCGGGAAAAAAAAAAAAAAAAAAAAAAAAAAAAGAGATCAAGGATAAGACAGGTTTTTCCAGTTTGAAGGTCAGGATTAAGTGGTACTTCAATTCATCACATTGTGTTGTGGTTATATTTGTACCTTCACAGTTCACTGGGGCAGGTGGACCATGTGATTCATTCTGGTGTCTTAGAGTTTATCATGGTGTCTATGCTCAATAAAGACAGGTTGAATGAATACATTTTTTAAAAAACAGGGTTTCATCATGTAGCCTTGAACTCATGATCTTCCTGAGTCTGCCTCCAGAATACTGAGTTTACAGAGATATGACACCAGACACATCTTAAATTAGTAAATTGAGCCTTTTAAAATCTTTCCCAAGTGCCTAGCTCCAGGTTAATGGCTCCATGAGAGTGAACTTTCATGTCACCCAGCTTTATGAACATTCCTGTACGCAAAAAAATCATTCTCAGCAAAGCATGTCAGACAATAACAGCTCAAGGGAGCACACGCTGCCCAAAGCCATAAGCATGGCTCCTTATGATTCAGTATGTCACCCAACACCAGGACTAGTCAGCATTCTTTAGCCCATGGTGCATATACTAGAAATGAGACTTGAAGAGCAGCCTTGGAATAAGTATAGGCTGCTTGTGGCAGGAGAAGATTCGGCTAAGGGTACAGGTATCCCAAGCCCCACTGGCCTCCAGGAAGATTGTGTGGTTCTGCATGGATATACTTCAACCTATCCAGCAAGCTTGGTGCCTGGGACAGCTGAGTAGCCAAGAAGACCTTCTATACTTCCTGCACAACTTATTGGGCAGCTGTGATTCCTTAATATAAGATCTAGGACCCTGGCACAGTATCTTCTACATTGCAGGTGCCAGCTCCCCATGCTCACCCAGAAATAAGATAACCAGTGTGTGGAGAGGTGCACCAGATTACGACATAAACATCCCTGAGAATACCACATGTCTTCATACTTGAATAACAATTATGATTTATGGAAAGCTTTCTCATATGAGGCATTGATTGATACTAAAGCATGGAGGTGGTCGATCTTGGTTGTCAACTTGACTGGTTCTGGAGTCAACTAAGATGCAAGCTGCTGGGCCCACTTGTGAGAGGTGTTCTTGATCTGGTTACTTGAAGTGGAGGGAACTAATCTAAATGTGGGCAGGGCCTGCCGGCGGCAGCCAGGTTAAAAGAGGTCAAAGACAGAAGCTCTGCTTTTGCCTGCTTGCCTTTAGTCTTGCTGGCAAGTTCAGCTACTCTGTTGCTGCTGCTGCTGCTGCTGCTGCTGCTGCTGCTGCTGCATGCCATCTCTAACATCAGAATGCAGCTTCTTCAAGTTTCCAATGTGGACTGAAGACCAGCAGCTCTCCAGGAATCCTCCAAGCCTTCAGTGACATACAGGGACTGCTGAGGCACCTAGCCTGGACACTGAGAAGCTACTGGGCTCTCAGTCTCTCCAGTGTGAGACCGCCAACATGGTACTGCCCAGTTCACATAGTCTGAGCCAATCTAATAAATCTCCTAGTGCATATTCATTCTATGGTTCTGCTGTTTCTAGTGTTCTTTCTAATTTAGGCATAGTTCAGAATAAAAGACATTGGAATAACTGAAATGTCTTTTTAAAAAATCAAGGCCCATATCTATTCCTCTTAAGCCCTCAAATGTTCATTTAGAGTAAGTTTACTTTTAGTTTATATGTTAGTGACTTTTCTTCCCGCTGTGACAAAACAGAAGTGACCTAATGGAGGGAGGGCTATCCTTGGCTCATGGTTCAGAGCACACAGTCCGTCACTGTGGGGAAGACATACCACCAGGACCGGTTCCTGTCCATGGTGATGTGACCACGGGGCAGCTAGTCACACGGCAGTGGCAGACAGGAATCAGAGCTCAGACTGGAACCAGAAATGTGTGTCACTCTAAAATGGGCCCCCCAGTGGCCCACTTCCGATAGCTAGGACACACTTACGAGGGTTCCACAACCACCCGTCACAGTGCCGCCATCTGGGGACCAACTGTTCCAACATGTAAGCCTGTGAGGCTCATTTAACATTCAGATCGTAACAGTCCACAAGTAGATTTTTAACAACTTGGTCCTGACTTAGCAATCACTGAGAGTGATGAGGGGCACTAGAGACGGGCAGCTGTCAGAAGCAACATCCAGGCAGAGAGAGGAAAGTGACATCCACAGATGTCTGGGACTACTTTAAAGGCAGTTGGCTGCAGGCACCTAAGCTGATATTGAGAGCATCATCACATCAACAAGGGAGTCTACAATAACTAATATTAATATAAATTCATTGACACTCCAAGTCAGAAAAGGGTTAAACTCTATTCTTCATACTCTGAGAATTTGTAAAAGCATGCGATCTTTTTAAAGACCATTCCACTTAAAAATCCTTTTAAAAAAAATTTGCTTGAAGATATAAAGTCAACTATTTCCTCCTTTCTAAAGGGCTCCAGGATAATCAAAATTTTACAGTGTCTGGTTTTATTTTTTGCTGTATTTGTTGAATGGCATTTTATGTACTGTGTCTTTCACTTTAATAGCCAATATAGAAAATGATTTTGATTATTTTTCCTCTGCCTTTGGATGAACTCATTACATTTAGTTGTCCTTTGTTTAAGTAAACCTTGATTGACTTTGAATGGGGTACCAGCTAGATATTTTCTTTATAGAGTGTCCTTACCCCTGCTCAAGATAACAAAACCACAGTATCTTATCTAATTTTAGCATCCACTGGGAAGTCAGCAACAACAGCTCTCTGATCTCTCTCTAACACAATTCAATTCTTACCACAGAGACAATGGGCTCTTGTGTGTCTATTCAATTTCCTATAACTTAGACACACTTATCTGGCTGACAGATCATTTTTTTCCCTTTGAGATAATCAAGTCCTCCCAATATTCCTCCCTGAGAGAGGTCAAATGTTCAGACTGCTTAAAAAATAAAGGGTGGTGGATGAATGCAGGAGTTTGTGGGTGATGTATAGCCACACCAGTTGCTTCAGAAAATTCTATTAGAAGACACCAATAGGAGTTGGGAGTGGAGGAGACTCTCAAGGGTGCTTCACCGCAAAAGAGGGATCAAGAAAGGGATAAAGACGCACTAATGACGGCTTCAAGATGACTCAAAGATAAAGGTGCCTGGAGTCATGGAGGAAAGAGAGCACTCACTCCTGAAACTTGCCCTCTGACCTCCACATGTGTGCACATACATACATACATACATACATACATACATACATACGTACATAAATAAATATTTTTTGTTTTTTATTAAGAAATTTTTATTCATTTTACATACCAATCACAGCTCCCCTTCTTCTTCCTCCCGCCCCTTCAGCCTCCCCCCCAACCCCTATTTTCTCCTACAAGGAGGTAAGGCCTCCCATGGGGAGTCAGCAGAGCCTGGTACATTCAGTAGAGGCAGGACCAAGCCCCTCCCCCTACCTCAAGGCTGTGCAAGGTGTCCCACCACAGTTAGTGGGTTCCAAAAAGCCAACTCATGCACCAGGGATGGATCCCGATCCCACTGCCCCTTAAACAGATCAAGCTACACAACTGTCTTGCTTATGCAGAAGGAAGAACTATGAATGAGCACATACTGTGTACCAGGTGGTGAGACTTACATCAATTTCTACAACACTTCTGGGCAGAGGTATGAATATACCAATTTTATGCCTGAGGAGCTAGAAGTTAAAAGAGTGAGTGGGGAGAATCATTCCCAACTAAGCAACCAGAGGCAGAGCCCTAAGCTCATGGAAGACCGGGTGGGAATCTCTGCTCACCCCATAGGCATGAAATGCCAGCCCCCAGTCAGTAAGACTCCCTCCAACAATGTGTCCACAGCTATCCTAATGGACCGATGCCCAGATTTTCCCCAGATATTGTAAAAGAACCAGCAGAATGAAAATGTGGGGGCTCCTAGAAGCTCTAGGAAGAACAGCAGGGCCTGTCGTGGGAAACAACCAGTGAGATACCAGCACTGGGGGAAGATTGGGAGGGACACAGGGGAAACATCTCTTCTCTGAGGAGACCTTGATAAGCCCATTATTTCTCCCCTGGAAGATCCTCAACTAACCAAGATTTTTGTGCAGTTGTTCATGTGCAAATATTAATAAGACCTGATGAAATAGTATTTGATCAATGTGGTCCACTGTCAATAAAAGATTATTCATATTTGTAAGAAGTCTTCCAGTAATTCTCTCTACTCACGAGACCTCCTAGACATCTCTCTCTTACTGAAGCACTCATATAAAGTCTAATGCCTTTGCTTTCATTTTTGATAAGTTGATATGTGGTTTGCAGCATCTTCAAATTTCTCATGCATAAACTCAGGGCCTCCGAGTTGGTAATGTTCTCTGTGTTTCCATAACGGGACTCAGTTGTTGGCTCAAGTCTAATGTTTTCTGAGGCAGGAATGACTTGCTCTGTTTATACAGTTTTCTCAGTCTTCAATGTCAAACTCTTTCCATTTAAGACTTTGGCACGCCAGCTAAATTCACAGAAGTTGATTTTTAAAAAAGTCAAGCTCCTGAGAGAACCCTCACACACACCCATGGCCTGTGTGCGCATTGGCATCCGCCAGGTCACGTGCAGTTGCTGGCTGGAGTGCTCCCCCCATCTGTACTGTATGGTCTCCCAACCCTCTATCACCTCGCCTCTTACTTTGTCCCTTCTAAAGTTCCCAAGCAAATGCTGCTGTCCCTGTCCTGGAGTTGGGAAGAGTCGCTTCCTCTAGGTTATTTTCTCAGTGACTGGGGCCCTGCCAATTTAATTGACCGAGGAGAGATCAACAGGAATGAGCATGCATGATTTGATTTTCATGTTTTAATTCTCTGTATGGGTGTATAGGGTGTCTTAGACTAGGAAGTGAAAATGAGAAGTAGTGGTGAGGTTCGGGGGCTTACGTACTGTTATAACAAAGAGCAATCAATGTATCTGTTGTAGAGATGAGACAAGGGCTAGGGTTTCCAGAGGCGGTAGTTACGGGAAGGCAACACTTTAAGTTGGGTTGGGGCAGAGGTGTGGGGGCAGTAAAAGACAAAAATTTATTTCAGTAAGGCTGGTTGATTTAGATCTAATTCTACGTCATCCCAATCTTGAATCCTTCCCCCTGCATCTGGTACAGGGACGCCTTCTCCTTCACTTACGTTCCTCAGGTGCCTTCAGCAAAATGAATCATTATTCCAGTGAGGCATGCTTTTGGGTAACACGTTCTAGTCTCCATCAGCCCAACTGGCCGTCTCCAGGGAGTTCGTGCAAAACTATCTCAGGCCCGTCTTTCTGAGAACCCTGGGCTGTCATATTGCCTTTCTTCTCCTGGGTCACCACAGAGCAGGAAACAGAGTCCCTGAGGCTACCCAGAGTCCCAAACTTCAAAACCGTGGCACCCTGCCATTCATCCACACTGAGCCGAAGGCAGCAGGACCAGCCCACTGTCACCACCTCTACCTAGTTCTCTCACCCTGACCCCAGACAGGACTGAGAAGTTAAGCCCCAGGAACACTGATTCACAACCTAATGATGACGTGTTTCCCTCAAATCTGTGCTTTAGGCAGAACCATTTGCTTTTAATGCCCCAAAGCCAGGCACCAAGGCACAGAAGCCCTTTCTGACAACCCATTCTATCTGTGCAGAGTTCAGAAATCTCTTCAGAAGCTCCTAAGCTAAAGGGATATTCTGATTTGAAGTTATTCTTCCACAGCCTTCCTTCCCTGAAGCCTTGAGCCTAGACTGCCTGAAAAAATGACTGTCTCTAATCCTGGTGTGAGATTAGCTGGACTATAGAAAAAATAACCCAGTAGAAGATGTACCCAAGTCCAACTTGCCATGAACATGAGCCTTTGGGTCCACTGGGGACTTCCAGGGCCTCTCTCCAGCTTCCTCTACACCTTTCCCTATGACTGTCATGGAAGTGAACACTCATTGGTTCCAGTAGGTAGAGTGGCCACACAGAGGTACCTGTGGCTTCCTCTTCTGCTTTATATCATATTTGTTCACACTTCATACTGAACATGTTGCTCCCCTGCATGCTGAGAGATCAGGAGCCCACAACCATCTGGGGACATGTTTTTCCATAGGTCCCGGCTGGTACCTACTCATGATGTTGAAACCCCCAGGTGCCTTTGGCTGATGTCATTATACAGCTGCCTCTGTATGAAGTTGCTCTTTCCATCGATACTATAGCCTCAGGATCACTGGCCCATCATTGTAAGAAAATCATTTTGGACATCAGGCTAGGATGCAAAATCAAATGATAACCTGGTCTAAGAGAGACTTCAAAAATTAACTCCAACTCTTCAAGAAAGCAAAATTTCATCCATGCCAAGCACTATGGACCATATACATATTCCCCTCCATTCTTAAAAGGAAACTCCTACATATTCTTTGGTTTTGGTTTTTTGAAGATAGGATCTCATCACATGACACAGGCTTGCCTCAAACTTGGAATCCTCTTGCCTCAGCCTTCAGAGCACACGGATTATAGGAAGGTGCCGTCATGCCTGGCTAAAATTCCTGCTTTTTAAATGAGCACACATCCCTCAGGCATAGGGACTGTATTTTCCTTCCTTTCTTACCATCAAATATCACAAAGTAATTAGATTCTGGTCAGGGCTGGGGGTGAGGTTCACTGGGGAAGGCTTGCCTAGTATGCATGAGACTCTGAGTTCAGGTCCCGATGATGATGATGATGATGATGATGATGATGATGATGATGATGTACTCCTCAATGATTTTTAGCACAAACGCTGTGTGGCAACTTCCTCAAAAGAGCGGTAATTCCTTCTGCATCTTTCTTCCTTTCTGTTACGTGGAATGAGGCTTTGATGGCAAAGAGGCATTCCCTAAAGAAGGCAGAGTACTTTATTGGAAGGAGTCCTATTTCCTTAGAGTCTTTGGTGATGAACCATGATGCACAAGGCTGCCTTCTTCTGGATTATTTTACACAAAATGCTTAAGCCATTACTCCTTGTATTGCCTGTATGACACTGCGAGACCAATGTCTGAGGCATCTGGATGACAACCGGGTCTTACTCTGCTTGGGCATGGGGTGAGGGGTAGGCAAGGAGAGTGTCAAGGAACATGCAGAGTTGTCCCTTGTAGGCAGCAGTCTTTATGAATGGCTCTTGACCTCGGTAGCGGCACAAAGAACTGGGCCAAGCACAGAGAGGATTTTGACCTTCGGTTCTGGAATGTGTGTTTGAGAGTGTCTCCCGCCTTATTCTACCTTGCAGCCTCAACAGGAATGGATATAATTTAATGGGTCTGTCTCTTGTGCTTCAAGATGTCAAGTGCCCTTTTCTTGTGACTTGTGGGGATTCGCTCACAGTTGCCATAGAGACCAATTGAATCCAAGTTCAGCTACAACAGCTAGGCCTTTTTATTCAGAGACATATTTTGAAGAGGAGACCAATATGTAAGACAGTAAAGTTACTCATCGTTCACTGTTAGCACAGAGGAGCATGCTGGAGTCTTCCTTCAAAATCTTAAGGGCTGTTATCCCAAGAAGCCCATATTTGGGGTTGAATCACAAAATGATTAATTAAATACATTTTCCTCACCCACTTAGCACCTGTCCTCGAAGAATGCTCTTCTTCCAAAATCCTAAATAGGAAAATTAAGTCATCAGCTTCCTCTCTGTAACTTGTTTTTTAGCCTTCTTGCTCATCCACACATTTCAGATCTGATCTGGAAGCAGTGATTTGTAGCGGAAATAGTGCTGGATTCGGGCAAGGTGAAACCTGGAGCTTATCCTTGGCTTTGCCCTTAAGTAGCTGGTCGGGGGCTTGGGGGAGGGGTGCTCTATGCTCTGGTTCCTTGATCTGCAACCTGAAGGGTAGAGGATGACCTCTGAGATTCTTCACCACCCTGAGAACTTAAAAGCTTTTCTGATTTATTTTTTTATTTCAGTTCTCCTCCTCAATCATGCCGGCTGCCACAGTCATATTTCTATCTTTATCTCTGTGACCGGAGCACAGTTGGTGTGATAGGTATTCATTGTGTGAGAGCTGATGGTGTGAATGAATGGGTGAGTGAGTAGAGAAGGGAAGAAATGAATCTTCTTGAAGAGAGATTTACTTAAACATTAAATCGCTATGTCCAGATTTGGTGGTGGGGGTGGGGTGGAGGTTAATTTGGTTTCTTGTCTCATTCTGTCTTAATAAGTCAAATAAATCTACAAGCTGATTATCAGATGGGAAGTGACTTTGGAATCAAAACTTGAGGGCCACCTCTTGTTAACTGTATGTATCCCCCTGCCACTCTTGACTCAAGTGCACACATCCCTCACAGACCAAGAACCAGAAAGTGATGATCTAGTCAGCAGTTACACCCCTGTGATCTCCGTAGTCTGCTGCAGACAAATTTCTAAGCAAGTTTCTTACCCTGTTGCAGACTGAGATCATTCTTAGTCAAAAACAAAAACTAAACCGAACACTACCAAACACAAAACAACCCAGGAATCTAAACTCCTTCCCAGCAGATTCTGGTGAACCCCACAAAGGAGGAGAAACTCCGAGGAAGAGGGAGCAAGAAGACAACATAGGTCAGAGGTGACTGGTTTATATTATGGGTCCCAGGGCAAATGTTCCTGGGACACTGCTCTGCTCAGCACACTGCCCTGGTGGGTGGCCTCACCTGGTGTTTGCAGAGGGGCTGTGTGTGTGTGTGCATGTGTGTGTGTGTCTAAAAGCAAACATGGTGCTGTGTGAAAGAGCCAAGCACAACTTTCAGTCACTCCAAGCAAAGAAGCTATGATGTTTGATGCTCAGAGTTATATGAATTTACTTTTCTGTTGTTGTGATAAAACACCATGACCCAAAGCTGGCTGTGGAGGAAAGGGTTGATTTTTTACTTATGGTTCCAGAGGG
This sequence comes from Peromyscus eremicus, assembly GCF_949786415.1. NCBI lineage: Eukaryota > Metazoa > Chordata > Mammalia > Rodentia > Cricetidae > Peromyscus > Peromyscus eremicus. The sequence continues at coordinate 18,433,352 of NC_081420.1, forward strand.
ACAGAGTCCGTCATGGTTGGAAAGGGATGGCACGGAGGCAGGGACAGGAAGCAGGGTGAGGTGGGGGTGCAGAGAAGGGGGTGGTGAGGGGGAACAGGAAGGGAGGCAAGGCTAAAATCCCTCAAAGCCATCCCTCAGTGACATAGTTTCTCTAGCAAGACTCCATCTCCTCAAGGCTCCATAGCTTCTTGAAACAGCGCCACCAACTGGGGACTGAGTCAAATACATGAGCCTGTGGGGGACATATTGCATTCAAAACGCCACAGGTGCATTAAGCTTTTATGACCCTGTCTATATGGGGTCATTATATGAAGTGTCAGGTACTGAGCCAACAGAATGGATGGCTGGCTCAACTTCTGGGTTGTTTTCCAGTCTCAAAGTGAGAAACAGCTCGGTATAATTTTAATCAGAATTCCTCTTACTGTAAGTCTGGTTGAATATTTTAAAAATTGGTTTAAAAGCCAGTTTCTTTTTCCCCAGTGAATCGTCTCTTTGTGCAATTTGTCTGTTTCCTATCAGTCTTGTTGATTTATTTTTAGAGTGCTTTACCTAACGGGGAGAGAGTCAAGCCCTCCCTGGCAGACGTCGCAAATGATTCTCTCAGTTGGTCATTTGTCTCCTGACTTTGCTTGTGGCATATTTTGCCACTGAAAATGGTTTCACGTATCCTAGGACAGGCTTATTGATCTTTTCTTTTACTCTATCGAGTCACAGAAAGGCTTTCCAATGAAGAAGTCAGAAAGTCACCCAAGTTTTCTCAGAAAAATAAACAGGTCCATTTATTACACACAGCTCTACAGCCCACTTGGACTTGTTCCTTTGTTGTTGGGTTTTTTTTCCCTTCTTCCTAAGATACAGTCTCATTCTGAGTATGTCTAAAGGCATGTCCAGAGAGGATTAGCTGAGAAGGGAAGGACCCCCACTCCACCCCCAGAGGTGGGCAGCATCATCTCCTGGCCTGCAGTCACAGACTGAATAAAAGGGGGGCAGTTAGCTAGGTACTCAGTCAAGATGTCGATGAAATTAATCAGCACAGTAGAAGAAGTCTGCTTATCTTCCCCCCATGACAGGCATCATCTTTCTTACAAACAAAATTAGTACTCTTCCCAGATTTCTTTGGCTGAACCAGATCCCACAGGCTCCAAATGATGTGGGACTGGAGTGGACCTAGGGTCTCCATCTTATTCGGTGCTCATCAAACATATTCTTCACTGTGTGGAAATCCTTGTCTCCCTCTCTTCTCATCTTCCTAACCTTCTCCCAGCACGTGTGTCCCTCTTCTCGTCTTCCCATGCTTCTCTTGGCATGGGTGTTTCACTCCATGTCTCATTACTCTAATGTTTCAATGAGATTTGTAAGGAAATCTCTCTCAGAGTCTCTCCTGAACCTCTGCTCCTCAGCAGATCAAACAGAAGGCTCTGGGGTGAGGGAGTGGACTGCTAGAGGACCAGCATCTGAGGCAAATGAGAGCTGGTTTTTCAACCTCTCACCACCCTCGTGTTTAGCCAGAACCTTCCCACTAGCATCCATTCTGTTCCCATCCTGTGCATTCACGTCCTGGATTGTTGTGGGCCTCTTCAGCATAAGGTGACATCCCATCCATTCTGGAGTTCAGTTCAATCTCTTCCTCCTTCAGGAAGCCTGGCCTGTCTGGACTGGAACACAGTGGCCTCTCCCACCTCTGCATTCCTGCAATAATCTCTGTACTTCTCACTGCTGCACGTAGCAAGGGGGAGAAAAGTTTATTGGATAAATGTCTAATAAACGCGTAAACTGTATAGAGTGCAATGTTTTGAAGGAGCAAATGACAAAGGCTGTAAAACCTTGCTGTAAAACCATAGAGGATAATTATGTTCACGCTACCCTAGCATCTGTCTTTAACTTGTTCTTGCTTGTCTTTGCCCTCCTCCCTGGAATCTGGAGATTAAGATGGAGGCTAGTATTGAAGGTTATGCAAATAAAACTTAAACTCATAAATGTCTCATAACTCGGGTTAATTAAGACTGCATTATCTGGGGAAAGAGAATAACAAGGTGACTGCCCCATGACTGGGTTGACGGTCAACTGTTGCAGAAGCTGTTGCTGCCAGTGGCCATTGACAGATTGCTTAATCTGCTCAAAACATGATCCTGTGAGAAATGTGTCACTCTCCCCAAGAGGCTGAGGCCTCAAGCTTCGAGTCATGGCCTTCATCACCTGCCTGGCACGGGAAGTAACTGGGAACTCCACTGCAGGCTGTTTTCTGCCCAGACCATGCCTGTAACTGTGCTGCTTTCATCATTAGGGAGTGACAGAGGACAAGACATGGCAGATCTTCGGCCTTTTCAGACCCATAGTTCTTCCATTATAAAAATCAGCATGGCCTAGGGGTATTAGGTCAGTGGTAGGAAGAAAGAGAAAAAGGGAAAGAAAAATAAATGAAAGTTAACATTTCTCTTTATTTCAGAAAAAAAAATCATAAATGATCTATCAGCTGGATAATATTATTTGAAGCCATTGAGAAGTTTAGGCCTCTTTAGAAATTCTCCTAGACTGCATTGATCAATGGCAAAGACATATGGAGGATGGAACAGTCCATCAGAATGTTGAAAACAGAAGAAACATTTGATGACTTGAAGACGTTTCTGGAAACTAGAAAGCAAATAGTGCCCACTGACACTCCAAAGCTGAGCTCTACAGAGGCCAAACACATGCTACTAAGAAGACTTCAGTCACAGGCTTTGGCTAGAGGGGCGCCAAGCTTAGAGCAAGTAGGTAGGAGGAACAAGCATGAGTTTGGGGTGGTATCAGGGAAGTTTATCACACAACACACCCACACTATCCACACTCCATGTGTAGACCAGATGTTTGCTTCCAGCTGCAGCATAATAACCATAGTCTTCAGAGGACACATTTTCCAAGGAGGGGATAGAGAAACTGAGTGGAGACAGACATATTTTTTCAGCCTGAAAGGCTTTAGAGCCTCCACAATAAACAAAAACCAGTTCTACTCCAAAGTTGAATTCCATGACACAGATGTTGCCTCAGGTAATTGCGGTAGCTGAATTTGCTGAGTACATGGAAGCTTCACTGAGACAGAGCAATCAACCTTCTCATTGAGAGAATAGCCTTCTAGGTAAACACACCTACCAAAGAAATCCACCTCCTTGTGTGCAGAAACATTATGTTCCATGCATACTTTAACAACTACTTAGGTAAGCCAGGCGTGCTGGTACAAGTCTGTAATCCCAGCACTCGGGAGGCAGATCTTTGTGAATTTGATACCAGCCTGGTCTACATAGTATGTTCCAGGCCAGCCAGGAGGCCCTGGTTCAGACAGAAATTACTTAAATAGGGAATGGGAAGATGGCCCAAGTGAAAAGTGTATGCTAAATGAGCATGAAGACCTAAGTTGGATCTCTATCATGTTTATAAAAACCCAGTGAGGCAGTCCACTTCTAATCCCAGCCCTAGAAAGTTGGACCCAGAAAGATCCCTGGAGACTGCTGGCAAGCCAGTCCAGCTGAATTGGTGTACTCTAGGTTTAGTGACAGATCTTGTCTCAAAGAATAAGTTTGAGAGCAATTGAAGAAAACTCTCAGCATTGACCTTTGGCCTCCATGTGCATGCATACAGATGTGTACCTGTATACACACGAATTATCCCACCCCCACAAACAAGTATGCACATATACACACACGTAGACACAAACAAGCATGTGTGTGTGTGTGTGTTGCATGTATCACACAAAAATTACTTAAATATGTGTTCTAATGGAACAGAGTGGTGGTTTGTATGAGAATTCCCCCACAGGCTCATATGTTTGAGTGCTTGGTCCCCAGTTGATGGAACTGTTTGGGAAGGATTAGGGGTGTGGTCTTTTTGAGGAGATGTGTTCCTGGGGGTGGGTTTTGAGGTTTCAAAAGACTCCTGCCATTCCTAGTCTTCTCTCTGCCTCTCTTTCTTTCAGTTTGAGATGAAACTGAGCTCCACCACCATGGGCTCTAGTCCCTTCAGAAACCATAAAGCCAATTAAATACTTTCTGTTATAAATTGCATTGGTCATGATGTTTTATGACAGCAATAGAAAAGCAATTAATATAACCAAGAATCCAAGAACAAGATTCTGAAGTATGGGGTGCTGACCCAAAGAGTGCCAAAATGAATTCCCAGTTTGACAGCTTTGGAGCAAACCAAAGTCAGTATGGCAAGGTAGAAGAATGGAGAATGTCTTCAAGAAGGAAGCAGATTTCAGTGTGAAAGTCAGAGCAGTTACCTTTATGGATAATAAGAAAAAAGAAAACTAGTGAGAACTGAGAAAATAATACAGTTGCACAAACTTTTCCTGAGATGCTAAGATGTGGTATAGTTTTGAATAGTTGGTGTAAGAAGTGGCATTGCCAATGGGACCTCTTGAAACTGAGAAGCTTTTGTAGAGCAAAGGATACGGTCAACAAGGCAAAGCGACAGCCTACAGAATGGGAAAAGATCTTCACCAACCCTACATCTGACAGCGGACTGATATACAGAATATATAAGGAACTCAAGAAATTAGACATCAAAATGCCCAACAGTCCAATTAAGAAATGGGCTATAGAACTAAACAGAGAATTCTCAACAGAGGAAACTCAAATGGCTGAAAGACATTTAAGGAATTGCTCAACATCCCTAATCATCAGGGGAATGCAAATCAAAACAGCTCTGAGATACCACCTTACGCCTGTCAGAATGGCTAAGATCAAAAACACTGAAGACACCTTATGGTGGAGAGGATGTGGAGCTAGGGGAACTCTCCTCCACTGCTGGTGGGAATGCAAGCTTGTACAACCACTGTGGAAATCAATATGGCGCTTTCTTAGAAAATTGGGAATCCATCTCCCCCAAGATCCAGCTATATCACTCTTGGGCATATACCCAAGGAATGCTCAACCACACCACAGGAGCACTTGTTCAGCTATGTTCATATCAGCATTGTTTGTAATAGCCAGAACATGGAAACAACCTAGATGCCCTTCAACTGAAGAATGGATAAACAAAATGTGGTACATATACACAATGGAATACTACTCAGCAGAGAAAAACAATGACATCATGAGGTTTGCAGACAAATGGATGGATCTAGAGAAAATCATCCTGGGTGAGGTAACCCAGACTCAGAAAGACAAACATGGTATGTACTCACTCATAGGAGGATACTAGATGTGGAACAAGGATGACTGGACTGCTACTCACATCACCAGGGAGGCTACCTGAAAAACAGGACCCCAGGAAGGACACAGGGATCGCCCAATGACAGAGAAATGGAATGAGATCTACATGAACAGCCTGGACATGAGTGGGGGTAGGGAAGGGCGAGGGTCGAGGGAGAGAGAGCTTGGGGGAGTGGGAGATCCCAGCTGGATCAACAACAGAGAGGGAGAACAAGGAACAGGAGACCATGGTAAATGAAGACCACATGAGAATAGGAGGAAGCAAAGTGCTAGAGAGGCCCACAGAAATCCACAAAGATACCCCCACAACAGACTGCTGGCAATGGTCGAGAGACAGCCTGAACTGACCTACTCTGGTGATGGGATGGCCAAACACCCTGATTGTCGTGCTAGAAACCTCATCCAACTACTGAGGGATCTGGATGCAGAGATCCATGGCTAGGCCCCAGGTGGATCTCTGGGAGTCCACTTGGCGAGAATGAGGAGGGTTTGTATGAGCGAGAATTGTTGAGACCAAGGTTGGATAAAGCACAGGGACAAATAGCCAAATGAATGGAAACACATGAATTATGAACCAATGGCTGAGGGGTCACCAACTGGATCAGGCCCTCTGAATGGGTGAGACAGTTGATTGGCTTGATCTGTTTGGGAGGCATCCAGGCAGTGGCACCGGGTCCTGTGCTCATTGCATGAGTCGGCTGTTTGAAACCTGGGGCCTTTGCAGGATCGCTTTGCTCGGCCTGAGAGGAGGGGACTGGACCTACCTGGACTGAGTCTACCAGGTTGTTCTCAGTCTGCAGGGAAGGCTTTGCCCTGGAGGAGGTAGGAATAGGGGATGGGCTGGGGGGAAGGTGAGGGGGGCGGGAGGGGGGAGAACAAGGGAATCCGGTGCTGATATGTAGAACTGAATTGTATTGCAAAATAAAAATTAAAAAAAATTTTAAAAAAAGGAAAAAAAAGTGGCATTGCTTTCATTTTGTGAAATAGAATATTTTTCTCTAAGGAGCACACTTTAATGAAACAGAGCAAGGTTCATTTTTTTTTCTTTTTTTTTTTTTTTTTTTGGTTTTTCGAGACAGGGTTTCTCTGTGTAGCTTTGCGCCTGTCCTGGAACTCACTTGGTAGCCCAGGCTGGCCTCGAACTCACAGAGATCCGCCTGGCTCTGCCTCCCGAGTGCTGGGATTAAAGGCGTGCGCCACCACCGCCCGGCTCATTTTTTTTTTCTATTGACTCAATCACACTAACTGGTTTTACAGGAAGTGTTCCAGTGATCCTGCTACATGACAAATTACCCCAGAATGTAACGGCTTAAAACAATAATCATTCATTGTTGGTCATAATTTCTGTGACCACGAAATTTGGGGACAGCTCAACTAGGTGGTTCTGGCTCAAAGTAATATGGGAGACTCTGAAGTTAGACGGTGGCCGGGCCTGGACTGAACTTCACCGCTTCTTCACTCTCAAATCTGGGGTCTGTTCTGAGGAGGCTGCAAAGCTAGGCATCTGGGGGTGCTGTGGCCCTCTCTCTCCATGTCAGTGTGACCTGATAAGATGGTTTCTCCAGGGTGGCGGTTCAGGGTAGTCAGACTTCCTCCGTGATTGCTAGGATTCCAAAACTCCCTCTCCTAAGGATGGAGCTATAGAATCTATATCGCTGTTAGGACCTGGAATAAGACAACAGAAAGTATCATTTTTGCTGGACTCCATCAAGAAAGATAGTCAATAAAATCCTACTGAAGTGCAAGGGAAATTGAGATGATTCTAGTTTTTGCTACAGAGTGGCAAGGTTCTAGAAGAATAAAGGACTGGAGGGTTTTGGTTTGGGGTTTTGTAGCTATATTCCAGTGTCAAACCTGTCCTCCTCATTTATTTGAGTTTTAAATATCAGCTTACAGATAAAATATGGAAGGTAGCATAATATAAAGCAAAATGTAAATTTTATACATCTTGAAAATGAAGACAATTATATTGTGGACATAGCAAAGTGATGTAGAAGTATGGATATAATAATCCTTTGGGGACTTTCGTTTGTTTGATTGGTTGTTGTTTGTTTTGACTCTAGCTAGTCTGGAACTTGCTATGTAGACCAGGCTGCCTAAAACTCAGAGATCCACCTTCCTCTGCCTCTGGAGTACTGGGATCAAAGGTGTGCGCCACCACACTCAGCCATTCTTTTGTTTTTCATTGGCTTCCACCTCTGGAACACTGGAATTACAGTCATGCACCACCATACCTGAATTATACAGTTCTGGGACGCAAACACAGGGATTTTTGCATGCTAGGTAGGCACCAACAGAATAACATCTCCAATATCCTTTTTACTTTTTTATTTTTTCCCTTCTATCCTTTATTTAACAAGTATTTGCTGAATGTCTGTTGTGTGCTACAGATTCTTGTAGATTTTATAGACACAAACACCTACACACATACATGCTCACAAAAGGAAATTGTCTATGGCCTTACCACCCTAATAACATGGGCTTCATTTTTTATAAGTTAGGGAGAAACCAACAGTTTAAATATAAGTATGTATATGGATACAGATGATAGACATGGATACATGTGCACCTATAAATAGACGTACATGCTACAGAATTGGGATATTGGCACATAGAACCAAAGAGGCTGAAAATTCTGCAGTGAACATCTGGGAGCTGAGAGACAGAGAAGTCAGCAGTGTGACATCCAAGAAATCAGAAGCTCCCGTCTGAGGGAGGCGAGCAGTGTAAGACTGAAGGAAAAGTGCCCTTCAAGTGTCAGAGCCTGAATGTGGGGGAACCTGGAATCTGAGGGTCAGAAGCAAGAGAAAGGTGCTCTGTTCCAGAAGGAAGAGCCAGATGGCATCTCCCTCCTGCCTTCCTGTTCTCTTTCATCCCTCAGCTGACTGAAGGATGGCTCTTGCTCACTCGGTTAGCTGACCCACCTGTCAAGCTTCTTGGAAACACCCTCACAGAAGTGTGCTTTACCATTTTCCTATCACTCCTCATTATAGTGAAGGAGACACCCCAAAATTAACCATTACAATAAATAAACTGAGATGTCCATGCTTCATAGTGAGATGTGTCCATTCTGTCCTTCTGTATACCTGTGCACTTTGAGCAAAGGAAGCTTTTAGAGAATTTGGAGAAGAGAAAAGTGCTTGAATGAGAATGTCCCCAGGCTCAGGTATTTGACCACTTGGTCCCCAGCTGGTGGCACTGTGTGGGGAGGTCGTGCAGCCTTGCTGGAGGATGTCATCTCTGGGAGTGGGTTTTGGGAGCTCATTGCCTTGCTCCACTTCATGCTCTCTACTTCATGTTTGGGCTTAAGCACGTGTTCTGTCAGCCTTCCACTCCTGCCGCCATGCCCGCCGCTTGCTGCCATGCGTCCCTGCCATAATAGACTCTAATCCCCTTGGGACCATAAGCCAAAATAAACTTTTTCATAAGGTGCTTTTGATCATGGGTATTTTATTACATCAGTTGAAATGTTAACTAATACAGGAAGTAAAAAAGTGGCTCGTAAAAGTCTATTATACAACGGGCAGTGATGGCGCACGCCTTTGATCCCAGCACTAGGGAGGCAGAGCCAGGTGGATCTCTCTGAGTTTGAGGCCAGCCTGGGCTACCAAGCGAGTTCCAGGACAGGCACCAAAAATACACAGAGAAACCCTGTCTCAAAAAACAAACAAACAAACAAACAAAAGTCTATTATACATATCAAGGAAGAGACATCCAAACTGAAAAAAAAAAAAAAAAAAACCCACGAGATTTGGACAGACAATACATAGGATGTGGTGGGAGGGGGGAAATGTCCAATAAATATATAAAATGATGTTCAGCATTGTAAGTTACCAGCGAAATGCAAATTAAAACCAAAATACAACGCCTCTACACATTTCACAAAAGGGCTAGAAAGACAGACAAAGCTGAGACCAGCATCAAATTTATCTGTTTGTGGAAAAAAGGAAACTTCCTACTCAGCTGGTGACATTGTGGGCGGAAATGGCAGACAGCTAGCATAGCCACCTTGGAAATCAGTAACGTACCAGAGTGAGTCATACACTTACCTTTTAACTTTCAATTCATCCCCAATGTATACATGTACACCAACAGACATGTTAAAATACTTATGGAAATGATAAGAGCTCTGGACAGAACCAATAGCATAATGCTGTTGTACAGTACCAATCTGAAACATTCTGCCCCGAGGGAAGGTCTTGAAGGCAATGGAAATCTCTCCCTCTCTGCTCCCTGCTCCCCTTCCTCCTCCCTTTTCCTTCCTCTTATTATCCTTCCTTCTTCCTCATGCTCCCTCTCCTCCTCCTCTTTCTCTTTTTCCTTCCTCCTCTCTCTTCTCATTCTCCTCCCCCTGCTCTTCCCTCTATCTGTAAATCAAACCCAGGGTTTCAAACATGCTGAACAAGCCCTCTACTAATGAACTACACCACTAGCCCCTTATTTTATTTTTCAAAGTTGGAGGTTGAAACCAGGGCTTAACTCCGTTTTTTAAAATGACATAAAAATTTGGATCAAATGATATATTTATTATGTTACCATATTTCATTTTAGACCTTAAAGCTTTAAGGACTTTTAATGTTTGAAATGTGTTTATATTACATCAAAATATTTGAGAAGCCTCTGGGGAAGAGAAATGAACAAGTCCAGGCCCAGAGGTGCTTCATTTAAAAAAGGAAACCATTTGAAATCACAAAAACAGAGATACCATGCAGATATAATTAATGTATGTCTTCATTATTTAAAGTAAATAATATTTCACAGCAAAATGCACAGGCAGAACAATGTCTTAAATAGGTAAAAGGAAACTCAACATCAAGGATTGGGGCATCACTGTTTTCTAAAATACAAAGCATTTTCCTTACCCCCGTCCTGTGAAAGAGGCAGTTTATACTGAGTCCCGTGGAGTGGCACTATTCTAATTTTGTACAAACACTCTTTGAAGGGCGATGAATAAACATTCCGGCAGAGTGGACTTTATAACAGTGTTAGGAGACCAACAGGTTAAGTCAACATTTGCTCAGTTGGGGACACGCTGTTGCTGCCTGGGCAGTAATGGAGTGCCTGGCCAGCTGCAAAGTCAATAGGTCAAAGCAATTGACCAGTAATGGTAGTGAACAAGCCTGTGCAAGCCGCCCTTCGGCTCCCAGGGCCCAGCTTAAACAAATTCAAGACCTGTACTCTGAACCTCTTTACTCCCATGCCATGCTGTAGAGGGGAACAGAGGCACATCTCTGCAGTCACCCTGGATGCTGTCACCCAGCCAAGGCGACTTTTTCAAAAGCATCCATTTTCTAGAGGCAACAATGGCACAAGGACACCCAAGAGGCAAAAATCGTTGTCTTGGGGAAGAACACCTTGAGAGAATTAATACAGGGTGGAGTGGCTTCTGTCCAGTTTTCTTCTCAAAGTTCTGAGGTCACACTCATTTGCCCCATGGTGACAGGCTATTGGAAGTTGCTTTTGCTAATACCATAGACCCTCCTCTTGTGCCCATGAGGTACCTATGAGCAGTCTGAAAGCTGGGCATCTCTGCCTTCATTTTACAGCTGCCTCCTTTACGTTGGGTCAGCTGCTTACCTCTGCACATAGGCGGGTCATTCACTCATGGAGTGTCCATATGAAAACTGGTCACATATAACCCATCCCATCCCCCTTCAAAGCTGAAAGGACAAAGAGTAACTGAGACCTCTTATCACTTTTTATAAATAAATAAGAATAGATCAAATCCCCAAAAGACATCCAAATGCCTCTAATGATTGTCCTAAATATGCAGTTACCTTGAGTCCCATGCACAACAGAGCCCTGAAGGGAAGACCCCCTTCAAAGAATGGCAGCTCAACCCGAGAAGCAGGAGGATTTCTTGCATTAGAACGTAGACAGTGATCTACCAGACTCCGCCACATCTTGATCATACTGCTAAGTTATGCGTACCTTTTCCCCATTGCCCCGTTTCTTATTCTATCATGTCAGTATCCTGAAGATGAATCTGAGGGTCACCGAACCCCTATATCTGTTTCTGTTCCAGTATGGCCTCACTAATTATACACTGATTAAATCTCCTTGGTCTGCCTTTCACGGTTACTCCTCTATTGGGGTTTTGGGATGGGTGGGTGAGTTGTCCACTGGGACTCCTGGAGACTGAGCCTTTGCTCTGAATTCTATTACATAGCCTTTCTGGTAGAGGGCAGGATAACTTGGGGACCTCTTGTTTATCCCTTGGGGGGAACCCAGAGCTCCCATTACATTAAAAACGAAATCAGATGCAATAAGATGAGTTTTCTTTCTTCCATCCCTACATCAGCTCCTTTTTATTCTATCGTCAAGTTGGGTGTAGAAAGAAAAAGCAGGATTGCTCTTCAGCCAATAAGCCCCTGTTCAACTGTATCCCTCCCACCAGGGATCTGACTGGTCAGTGCTGTCGGCTACATGTTGCTAATGTCACCCACCACCATTGGGGATAAACAGCCTTTTACAGAAGCCCATCTCTGCTTTCCAACTTCAAATAGTCGTGAAGCAAAACTATTTACTAAAGGGTAAAGGAGTGTTCTTCACTCAAGTTGTTGAAATAGAAAATCAATTAGCTCTCTGCAGTAGGAGTGTAAGGCAGAGTTGGAGGTGGTGATGTCTGTAGGTAGGACCACTCGTAACACAGCTGACAGGCATTGGGGGAAGCACTTGGCAGTTCTCCATCTGGGCTGCACAGTGGGTCACCCGAGCAGCTGGGTGAGACCTTATAGGTAAGTACTTCCCAGGTAATTCCACATGCTGCCAAGACAGAGAAATGTGATATATTTATCTAATTATTCTTTATCAATAAAAACTCGGGAGTCAGATATTGGGGTAAGAACCTGAATGATCAGAGAAGCAGTGAAAAAGTAACCAATAACCTCCTATCTCTTTCATTCCTCCATCCAAAAGGGCCAAGACCCTCTCTAAGCCCCACCCTACTACTTTTTGTGTCTATCTGTCCTTAGTCCTCCAAAACCTCTATGGTTAATTTCGGTCAGCTTAATAGCTAGCTCTGCCCTCTGATTCAAAACAAACATTATTGTCAGTCTTGGGAGTGTCAGAATGCAATCAATGTATCACACAACAGAACTGATTTGTAGAGGTGTCTTGACTCAGGGAGCTTGGGGACCACTGGATTGGAGGGACGGATGCATGCATGCATGTGTAGAATGAAAAATCTCAAGCATGTAAGTAACAGTGACTTAGAGACATAGACTAATGACAGAGGCATGGTGTCCTTGCCATAATTGTAGTCCAGTGTCTGTTTATGGCCGTGATAGCAAAAGGTCAGAGAAGGGCAGGGAAGACACAGATGTGTGTATTTAGCCCAACATGAAGCCACCAATACTTGTAGAAATTTGGTTATGCTTTTTAAATTTAATTTTTAAATCTTTTTAAATCATAGATGAATTTTTATATATGCAAAGATAAAATTCACATGTATCCTTTTCCTAGTCTCATCTGTGACTAACATCTCAGATGAGGATAATACAATCATTATGATTTTTTTTTACTAGTTATTTGTTATTGAGACAGTCTGGCTAATATAGCCTCTGTTGATATTGAGTTTACTATGCAGTCCAGGCTAGCTTTGAACTCATGACTCTCCTTCTTCAACCTCCTGAATGCTGGAATCACAAGTATGCACCACCACGTGCTGCTGCTTACCACAGTTACTGAACCAATATTAATGCATTCATATGAACTAAATTTGGTTGTTCCAATTTCCTTTATTTCTACCTAACATCCACTTTTCATGCAGGTCCCATCTGGGCTACCATGCAGTTAGTTGTCATCTGTCTTTGGGCTTTTTTTTTTTTTTTTTTTGTCTGTGACACTTTCTCAGACTTTTCTTGTTTTGGATAGCCTTGGTAGTACTGACAACTGGTGAGGTAGCTTGTAGAATGCCCTTCAGTTGGGATGTGGCTTTTCTCTCAGTTACATTTCGTGAGGAAGACCGCAGAGGCCAAGTGTCTTCCCATCACATCATCACCAAGGTGCACACAGTCAGTAGACATGGCTGCGATGGTTCATCTTCATTGTCGACGGGGTTTGGAATCCCCACAGAGATACCCCTGTGGGTTGTCTGGGACTCTGTTTCCAGAGAGAGAGGCTTGACTGAAGAGGGGAGACCAATCCCACACGTGGGTGGTTCCATCCAAGGCCTGGTGCCACACTGAATGAAAAGGAGCAGCCAGCTGAGGCGTACTCAGCTCCCTGCTTCCTGGCTGCAGATGCACTGTGACCAGCTGCGTCAGGCTCCTGCTATCACAGCTAAAGCCACTGTCAACACCACACCTTTCCCACCATGATGGGCTTTGCCCTCACACCATGAGCCAAAATAACCCTTCCTCCTTAATTCGATTGTCAGATATTTTTGTCACAACATTGAGAAAAGAACTCAGGCATACTCCAAAGGCCATTCTTCCTACTGGGGAGGAGGGAAGAAACCCTTTTAAAAGGCCCATTTAACTCATTCTAGGACCAAGTCAAATTCCATGGCCACATCTATTACCTTATTCAGTGAAACCCTATGGGAAATGAACTATGCTCGGAACTCATGAGCAATAGAACAATCCAATCACCAGCCTACACAGAGACAGCACAGACTCCGGGTGACATTTGTTTCTCACTCCTTGCTACTCCACACACTTCAGATTCAATGTCAGTATGTGTAAGTGTGGTTAATGTATCTCTCTTCTAAATATTGTCAGGTTGAAGGGCATCTCCGTCAGGACCTCTGGGAATCAGATCCTGAGACTGAGATTGTGTGCAGGATGTTTGCTGGGATGTAGGAACTGTTAAAATCAAGACTGACAGGACAGGACAGAAGAAGAAGCCCAACCAAAGTCCACACAGTGATAACGGAGCCCTCATCCAACGCTGTGTGATAACGGAGCCCTCATCCAATGCTCTGTAAGTTCTGAATCCAGGTGATTCCTCAGAGATACTGTGACAGAAGATAAGGGGGCTAGGCCTTTATACATCTGCACTGACCAGTCGTTAAACGAAGGCTGTGCCTGGGAAAGACAGAAGTTTAGCTAAAGCAGCTTGTTTGAAACCCAGGAAGCTCCAAGAGTTTGAGGCTCCGGTGAGATCTTTGTTGACAACATTCCAAGCACTGAGAAGAACAAATCTGAGTCCAATTCTCGGTGATGTCCTACACGGCATCCCCCATTGTTGCTTGCAAAGATAAAAATCTATTTGTCAGCATCTTTTGAGCACCCACTGGATTAAGCAGATCAACGGTAACTAAATTGGCTCCCTGAATTATCTTCCTGGCAGGAAATAAACATAGATGGCAGGCAAAGCTTAAGGCAGACAACTCAGCAGTGAACCTCAGGAAGGGTTGTGCAAGAGCAAGCATTGGGCAATGAACTCCCGGGTCACGTGTAAGAAAGAGCTGATGTGTGCTGCCTCTTGTTGGGGAAACTGGCCCTGGGAGGAGTTGTGAAATAGACAAAGTCGGGCCATTTCCTCTTTCTTGCAGCACTCAGCCAAGCACCTGACTCTTCAAAGTGCAGTTCTGTTTAGTGATCCTAGGCTGCTCTGAGGGTAGCAGCATGCACAGGACTCAGGCTAGCTCACAGGCCCCTCCCTCAGGTGGAATGACTGACTGCAAGGCCTAACAAGTGACCAAGCAGAGATACTCATGGCTCATGCCTCTGATCTACAGCCAACAGGGGAACAGCACCTGCTTTCCACTTCTGTGGAAGCCTGTGATCTCTACATGAGGGCCAGCTTCTCTCTCCTGTCTGTGTGAATATCCTAAACCTGATATAATAAATTGCCCTAAACTGAGTGGTTTAAAAACAACAGCAGTGGATTCTTGCATAGCCTTGGACGTATCCCACGCCGTCTCTTAACTCCAGTTGGTCCAAGGAATCCTTGGCATTCCTTGGCTTATGGATATAGTCTCTGCCCCAGACACCTCATGGATTTGTCCTATATCCATATACCTTCCTCTTCTTTTTTTGCTTTTTTATTTTTTTGTGTGTGGTATATGTGGGTTTTTTTTTGGGGGGGGGTATGTGTATGCATGTGCATGCATACATGTGTGCATACAGGTGGCTATGGAGGCCAGAGGTTAATGTCAGGTGTCCTCCATCACTCTCCTACTTATTTCTTGAGACAGAGTCTCCCACTGAACCTGGACCTCACTAATATGTCTAAACTGACTAGTCAACAAGCCTCAGGGATCATCTTGTCTCTATTGTCCCCCACAACCCCCTGCACTGGGGTCACAGGAGCATACCACCAAACCTGGCTTTTCCTGTGGTTGCTGGGGACCTGGACCCAGCACTTCACCAACTGAGTGACCTCTCCAACCCCTTTTCTCTCTTCTTCTGGAACACTAATCCCATCGACTGAGCCCAGTCCACTCTGAAAGGACATCATCTTAATTTAGTTACAACTGCAAAGACCCTATTTCCAAATATGGTCCTCTTTGCAGGTACTGGGTATCAGGAATTGTTGAAAGCATATTTCAACTCATCATACTGTTGCTAAGGTTACTAAGGTGCCTGTTGCTAACCACAACTCATGTTAGGATGCCCACTCTCATTAATTAATGTATGCTAACGGAAGAAAACTTGACAATTTCCTTAGATCCTCTCAGCAAAATTTTGTCTCCATCCTTGAAAAAAAAATACTCGGAGAAAAATGGGAGCCTCGTGGGAGGTTTTGCAATGCTTTCTGTAAATGGATGCTGAGGATAATCCCATCACATGTAAGAGGAGTGAGGGGAGCTGAGGAGACAAAATAAAGCTCCCAACTTTATTAGGACCAAATCCACCGATTAATTGCATTGATTAAACAAATTATATTGCTAATGTGCCAAGACTTAAATTTGACCCAGATCTATTATTTCTAGATTATATTTCCCTGGTCTTGTTGGAGGCCACACAAAACCCACCCAGCTACTGAGTAAAGAAAGCCAGGTATCTTCCCATGGTATTGGATTGAGGGGATCTTTGTATGGATGGAGACACCCATCCTTTACTAGCCAACACGACTTTAAGATCACCTTTTATTACATTCTTAGATGGCAATGATGATGAGCTACTGTGAAACTCCAGTCCCCCATGTGTTAATAACAATCACTGTGAGGCACTAGAGGCTGCTGAGGGGGAGCTGGAAATTGCAGAAAAATAAAAAAAATTTGCTAGAAGAAAAGAAAAAAAAGCAGATTGTGTGTGTGTGTGTGTGTGTGTGTGTGTGTGTGTGTGTGTGTGTGTGTGTTTGAAAGCCCTGTAATTTCCTATGTAATTTTAGGCTGGCTTAACTGCTTTCTTACAAGATCTTTGAAGGAAGAAAGAAAAGAAAAGAAAAGAAAAGAAAAGAAAAGAAAAGAAAAGAAAAGAAAAGAAAAGAAAAGGAAAAGGGTGGGAGGCTCTGTTCTAAAACCAAATAATGGTTGTGGGAATCGTAGGAATGAACCAATTAGCACTCAGAGATCCTGCAAGTGATAGTATACTGCCCAGGTGCGACCAGGCTCATAACTGTCATGAAAGGGAATAACAGCAGAAAACTAAGTCCACGGGGAGACATCGAACAGCCAGCCAGCTGTACACTGTTCCCGCTCAGAAACCTCCCGCAGGTTAACTAGACTTGAGATTCACTCAAACTCCCATAAAACAGAAATGAGCTGACTTTTCGTAGCAGGCATGGTGGGTCACGGCTAGAGTGTAAGCGTCAGTTCCAACATTGCTCAGACCTTGGACCAAGGAATTACCAAGTGTCTCAGAACCTGATTCCTCCATCTTTAAAATGAAACGTCTGTTCTTATAGGGATTCTGGAGGAACCAAGTGTCATAGAATATGTAGAATGTTTGCAATATCTGATCTTAGATATGCAATTTCCTCTTCCCACTGTGTGGGAGGTAAACTACCTCAGAATCAGAGATACCTCTAGCTGTTAGATCTTTGATCCCACTCAGTGGCATGTCTACCTCCTGGATGCTCGGCTTCACCCAGCACCACTGGCTGCGGCCTTGTGCGTTTAAGGACTTTGAATAGACTGGTTAAGTTAAATGTGGGGGGGGGGGCGGGGAGGGTCCTCACCAATGGGTGCTGGATTCCTCTTGTGCTTATAGGTGACAGATAAAACTGTAGCATAGTTCCAGAAGTGACAGAATGCAGTGTTCCATACCACGATGGAACTTAGCACTAAACACGTAGTGAACACAAACCGGACAAACACCTGAAGGAAGAGGAAAAGCTGCCTCTGACTCTCGTCTATTCAGAATTCCTCTTTGGGGGGCTCTTCAGTGGTGATGCAGAATAAAAGGGAACTCAGACCTCCACGAGAGACAGGATGCCAACGTCCTCACACAAGGCATGCCTACCAAAATAGTCAGCTCAACTCAGCACTTTTCAGGGATAATGGAGTCCAAAGAAAGCAAGAAAAGAGGTTATACATCTGGGTGCTGACAATGACCTTTGGGGGGCCTTCTCTGCTTCTGGTTTGAATTCCTCAGAAGGCCCACCCTTTCAGCTAAAAGATCTGTTCTAGAGCCTGATTTCAAGATTCATGAATACATTAGTGCGTGGACACTAAGGCCTCCACAAGAAGTCAGGAGAAGTGCAGTCACATAAGCTGACCAAAGTCCTTTTTCAGCCCCAGAAAGAAAGCTATTGTTAGCAGACCTTCTCCTAGCTGACAACATTTTTCACACCCACATAGACACACACAGAGAGTGCAAACTGACCTTTACCCCTACTCTGCCCCCGACATGTTTACTTTGGGCAATCATTCTCTGTCTTGGCTATTGGTGGTTTAAAAATCAGCTGTAAGAAGACCCTAATACCAGGCCACCCTTACCAGCCAAGTTTAACCATTTGACATTGCAAAATGGCATTATGATCTCCAGAGTTCACACTCAAGAGCTAGGCAGTCAAGTTTCCTCCCCGCCCCCAACAAAAAAAACGAAAAATCAAAAACAAACAAACAAGAAAAAAACCCCTTATGCTGTCTTAAGTTTACAATGTTGTTTTAGGCCATATTCATAGCTATTGTCTGATGCATGCAGAAGAGTGTAGCTTAGACTCTGGGGGGAGGGGAGGTGTAAGATGTGGGAACAGTTGTTTTCTTTTTTTAAAAAAAATGTAATTTTAATAGTGTGTGTGTGTGTGTGTGTGTGTGTGTGTGTGTGTGTGTACTTGTGAATGCAGTGTCCATGGAAGCCAGACAAGGACATCAATCAGATCTTCTAGAGCTAGAGTTACAGGCAGTTGTGAGCCACAAGATGAGGATGCTGGAAACCAAGGTGAGATCCTCTGAAGGAGCAATAGTCCTCTAAACCTGGGGACCATTTCTATAGCCCCAGGCATGGGTACCTTTTAACTCTTAGATTAAATGGTCAGTCAAGGTTGAGGTCCACTGACTTAGAGATGAAATTGGAGCATAGTGGCAAAGACTAGGAGCGTGAACTCCACCTTATTTGGTCTTGGAGACTATCATTGACCAGTTCCTGAAACACCTGGTTTGGGAACCACAGTGGCTGGATTAGTTAACTAGAACCACTATAACAAAACGACCCAGGCTGGGTGGCTTCAGGAACAAAGATTTCTTTCTTAAAATTCCGAGGGCTAGAAATTTCAGAATCAGGGAGCCAGAATGGTTGGGTTCAGGTGAGGGCTCACTTCCTGGCTTGTAGACGGCCATTTTCTTACTGTGACCTTCACTTCAGGAGAGAGAGAGAGAGAGAGAGAGAGAGAGAGAGAGAGAGAGAGAGAGAGAGAGAGAGAGAGAACTAGGGAGTGCACTCTCTCTGGCTATTTCTTTTAACTGTAACTACTTCCTTAGAGCCACATCTGAGACTATGAATTTTGGGAAGACACAAACATTGATGGGCCAGTAACAATGGCCGTGGCCCTGACAGAACCCCAAGCAGTTAAAGCTTACTCAGGTGCCATGTGTTCTTGCCCCTACCATGGGCTCATGTATGAACAACACTGATGTTCCTTGGGAACTTGTTGGAAGTGCAGAACGTTTGGTCCCAACACAGTCATGTTCCTCCACAGCCGTTTCTGATCCAAATAAGAGTCCCTACAGGGCTGCCATGTGAATCAACACAGGAGAATGCCTCCATGGACCTTCCCCAATTCCAGTTTTCTCCTGCTGTGGATAAAGGGGAATAAATCTCCTGACCATTGACTTTAAGAATACAAGATGAAAGTTTCTGACTGACTATGTCCCCACCAGGAAACCCTTACTTCTGTGACTTCCCACTCCCCCTTGTCCTTTATCCCTCAAAGATTTACCTCATGAAACAAAGTAAACGTTAACTCTGGGCCCATGGCAATAAGCACTGTGATAAGACTTATCTAAGGCAGCAGGCCAAGCTGGCAGGTTGAGCAAGAGAATGGGGCCTTGGGGCTCCAGTAGAGCTAGGAAGGTGTGAAGGGCTGAGGGCGGGGTAGCTCTAGAGAAACAGCTGCCTTGGTCCAGGACCACAACAGAGGGAACAGCTGGCACTGGGTCCTGGACAGCTGGGGCTTTTGAAATGAGGGTTGACGTTAACAGGAGAACAGGGCTGAGGAGTTTTTCACATCTGTCCTGTCACAAGATTTCCTGGAAAAGGTGCCAAGCTGATTAAATGTCTTTAGCAATTAATTTTTTTTTTTTTTTGGTCAACAATAAGAGATGAGAGAATCTTGGGTGGTTAGCATCAAGGATGACCAGTCTTGGCTATATATACTGTGTATGTGTATATGTGTGTATATATACATGCATACATACATATACATGCGTATATAGCAAAGCTTTCCACTAGTCCTCTTTAAAGGCCTTATTTTCTTCCCTTGGAATTTTCAAGCATGGTGAAGGATGCTGATCCCATTAAGGTGACAAAGAACTATAGGTTGTCTCCTGTGATTGGACAAGGGATGGAAGTACCTCACATCTCTTGACGGAAGGTCCATGTGGGATACAGGGAGACAAGAAGACCCCAGTAAAGAAACTGCCCTGTCCTAGAATGCTACCTGTAGGCCCCTGACCCCATCAGCTCCTGTACTTGGCCTTTCATGGGAACTTCCAGCTGAACAGTGGCATCTGTATCTTTTGGGGACTCAATTCCAGCTTGGGTTTGCTCTGGGTTCAGCCTGCCCAGGTTTTTACCGTGTTTAGACAGTCTTGCCCCGCCTCTCCCCACCTCCATACTCTTCATACCCTTACAAACTTTAGTCACACCCAGTTAGAGACAGTTTTTACAGACTCAAATGACTGGGTTTGACCTTTCACTCCTCTACTACTGGATTGGGCTTGTCCTACCTCACCAGGAAATAGTCTTTTTATACATTGTTTTTGTTATTTTGAAACAGGTTCTTGTGTAGTCCAGGCTAGCCTCCAACTCTCTGTATAGTCCACACTGGCCTTGAACCCCTGATTCTCCTACATGGTTCTCAGCAAAGAAAGCCAAAGAGACATTTTGCAGCAGATTTTAAAAGGGGGCAGATTGAAAGGTGGGAGGAGAATTACCATGGCAACCGTGGCCCATTGTTAGTCTGCTGGTTTGTGGAGATGAGATGGTGTAGAGACACAGCCAGATGCCTACCGCTGCAGCTCTCGGACCCTGGCCAGAGTGTCATAATGGGAGGCTTCCAGCCAGAACTGGAAACAGTGAGGTGGACAGAGATTCCAGACTGTCCTGCTCTCTCTAACTCTGTTTCTTCTCTCATTGACCCACTACCCTGCTATCATTAGACGCTAACACCAGATGCCTACAAGAGGCAAAAGCCAACTCCCTGGAACAAATTCCTTAGTCTATGTCACCCTGGCAGTTCTGTTTCTCAGTTTGAATCTCAGCTGATAGGACTTAGAGCCAGGGAAACAGAGAAGTTGCAAAGGTAACTATGAACTTCTTGTGAACCTTAAGAAGCCAGGGCTGGGTGGTGGTGCACGCCTTTAATTCTAGCAGTTGGGAGTCAGAGGCAGGGGGATCTCTAAGTTCCAGGCCACCCTGGTCTACAGAGCTAGTTACAGGACCAGGACAGCTAGGGCTACACAGGGAAGCCCTGTCTTGAACCTCCCCTGCTCCAAAAAGAAAAAGAAGCCAGGGCTGGGAAGATGGCCCAGCCCTTAAGGGTCTTAAGACCTTAAGAGTGTATACTGTTCTTACAGAAGCCCCAAGCTAGCTTCTCAGCACCCACATCTGGTGGCTCACAGCCACCTATAACTCCAGCCAGGAGATCAGCACCTCTGGCCTCTGCAGACACCTGTATTCATGTGCACTTACCCAGGCAGACACGCACACACAAACTTATGGATTATGAACAATCAAAGAAATAAAGATAGTCATTAGATGCAGGTGTGTCTAATTGGTTTGGTTTAGGGTACTGTTCCTAAAATGGTAGTTATGTCAGAGGAAGGAAATCATTACTATTAGCTTAATGACTAAAAGAAATGAATCAAATTCCTCTCTTGTCCTTGTGGGAAAATGAGATTAGAGATCCCAAAGCAAAACCTGTAGCGCAACTTAAAAAGGGATCGAAGCTGCTCAACCCAACTCTGCTGTGGGATGTTCTGTATGGCAAATGTGTTGCTAATTAGTCAATAAATAAAACACTGATTGGCCATTGGCTAGGCAGGAAGTGTAGGTGGGACAAGGAGGAGAATAAAGCTGGCAAGTGGAAGGCTGAGTCAGAGAGACACTGCCAGCCGCCATGATGAGAAACAGCATGTGAAGATGCCGGTAAGCCACGAGCCACGTGGCAAGGTATAGATTTATGGAAATGGATTAATTTAAGATATAAGAACAGTTAGCAAGAAGCCTGCCACGGCCATACAGTTTGTAACCAATATAAGTCTCTGTGTTTATTTGGTCGGGTCTGAGCGGCTGTGGGACTGGCAGGTGAGGAGATTTGTCCTGACCATGGGCCAGGCAGGAAAACTCAAGCTACACAACTCCTATCCCTTCCCCTCTCAGAAACAGAACCACAGTTTGAAGAGGTTTTCTAAGAGGAAGAGACTCACTTTAGTTCTGTCCTTTTACCCATCGTTTTACTGCTGGATTGGGATGTGCTTGCTGGAGCTCCAGCAGCCATGCAGAACCATTGGGTAGCTTAGGAATGAAAGCCACAGGCAGCAGCAGAGTTGGGAGATAAAAATATGTAAAACCAAGGAAAGCTGGAGTACTTACATTTGTTGTTGCCACACTGGTACCAACATTTAAAAAGTTTGCCTTAAATGAGAAGGAGCTGAATATCTTCCGTAGTCATTTTGTTTCGCTTTTCTGGTATATACAAATAAACATGTATATGATGATGAAAGCACACTACTGTTCTTCAATGTAAACATGCGTCACCCTTCAGAAGGGTTCCTGATGGTTTTAGGGTTAGTGGATATTGTTATCCATTTGCTCGATACACATCCGACGCTCCCATTTATCTGTAGATATAAAAGTGCGTAGCAGCCAAGTATGGCAGCTCCGGCCTGCACTCCCAGCATTGAGGAGGCCAAAGCTGAAAGGCTGAAAGTTTGAGGCCAGCCTTGACTACATGGTGAGTACTTCCTTTTGTTGTCATTTTTTGGTTTTTTGAAATAGGGTCTTACATTGTCCAGGCTGGCCCTGAACTCATTAATATATAGCCGAGGGTGACCTTGAACTCTTGACAGGCTGGAATTATAGGTGGGCATCAGAGTATAGTTTCAACACGTGTTTATTCTTCTCCCTCCTGACCCTTGGGTAGTGGTATGCACTTGTGCTATGTGATTTTTTTTTTCAATCTGGACATATTTGATAACTTTCTCCATCTCCTTATAGGCTAGCTAGTTCATTTAACAGCTACAAGATGCTCTGCTGTAAGACCGGACTGACCCACAGCTCAGGGGCACAGAGGCCTCAGTGACCAAGGGTAACAGCATTTACAGGAGACTGCTCCCCAGAAGCTATAGTCTGAGCTGGACTAGAGAATAGAGAGAGGGGTAGCGCTGACTTAAGACTGAAACTTGACCTTTAACACTTTCAGCTGTCAGGCTGGCCCAAGGGGAACCATTACGGAGAATCTCCAAGGACGGTAAGGAATGCCCGTTTCTGTTGGCATGCTGTGTATTCCACCTTGGGAGCACAGAGCACACCTTCAGAAGGAGGAAGGTGGATGCTGAGAGTGAGGTGGGGGTGGGGAGGGAGCAGTGGCTAGAGCCCCGAGGGAAGGACACAGATTTGTCACTTCTGAGCTCTGTGCTGTTTGGAGGTATTGCCTGGTCCAACTCCAATGGCTTCTTTAAAGAATGAGAGATACCACATGAGTGGATCTGCCCGATGTGCCTAAGGAGAGGTGGAGCACACTTGGGCCTATCAGAGCTGGAGTGGGTGGTGAGAGCTGAAGGGGGCTGGAGTAGGGGGTAATAGCTGAGGGGGCTGGAGATTTATCCTAATGTGGATGTCCTGAGAGAGAAGGAACCACAGGGAGGGAAGGCCTGAGTCATTTGACTTTGATTTTTAGTTGTAGTGTCCATCATAGAGATGTTAATGACAAGATGTTCCAAAATGTTTGCCACATTAATGCGTCCTAAGGTACTAAAGCCTAAGGCTACTTTTAGTGGCCTTCCCAAGGTAAGTAAGCCTTGGGTCTTTCTGAAGTTAATGTCCCCCACTGCCCAAGTCCCACCTGCCTTATTCTAGACTCTGCTTGGAGTTAGTGATCATAGCAGGGATGTACAAAGTATGGGGCATGCAGAAAGATTCTAAGATGTAATCCTCAGTCAGCTGGCCACATGCACTCCGAGCTGAGGATGTATGAAGGAATATGACCTGCTGGCATGCGTACAAAGGTGTGAGGCCAGGTTTGGTAAGGGCTGTGGAGGAGAGTCTGAGACTTCACCTTGTCTGTTAGCTAGCAAATGAACCTGATATGGGGTTTTACGGCTGCTGGTAGAAGATAAGAGACACCTAGATCAGAGATAAAAGCCTCCACCACAGGCCACACTGGCTTCCGTTGCTAAACAAGTCCTGTGTGGGCAAGGAAGAGGTGGGACTGGGAGGGTGAATGCTGACATGGCAGGTCTGTGTCGTGGCTAGGGAACCGCGAGACAAAGCCTTCTAACTTGTAATAGAGGCATGAGTAAAGGTACCCAGCTTTTCTCCAGAGTAAAAGATGATGATGCTGTTGATGATGAAGTTTCCATCTTAAGCAGGAAACAAATCTGCTGTCTTCATGGGAGACAGTTCTCTCTTCCATAGATGCTCGCTACCCAAATATTTTTTGAAGAAGATAATCTGGGATAGAAGCTATCATGATATTTGTAGAAGACTGTTGTCGGTTTTTGCTCTTTTGGGAGCCTGCCACTCAGCTCCCAAATAAATCACACACGGAGGCTTATCCGTAATTATGGATGCCTGGCCTTAGATTGGCTTGTTGCTTGCCAGCTTCCTTAACTTAAACTGTCCTGTCTACATTTTGCCACTGGGCTTTTCCTTTCCTTACTTCTGTGTACCTTTCACTTCTACTCCGTGGCTTGCTGTGTAGCTGGGTGGCTGGCCCCTTGCATCCTCCTTCTCTGGCTACTTCTTCCTTCCTCCCAGATTTCTCCTTCTATTTATCCTCTCTGCCTGCCAGCTCTGCCTATCCTTTCTCCTGCCTTTCTATAGGCCGTTCGGTTCTTTATTAGACCATCAGGTGTTTTAGACAGGCACAGTAACACAGCTTCACAGAGTTCAACAAATGCAACATAAACAAAAGTAACACACCTTAAAATAATATTCGACACAGAAGACACCACAAAGAATGGACCCCAAATCATGCATCCTGATCTCTTTATGCATAGTCAGACACAAAGCTGCTGGCTAACCACATGGTCTAAGCTCCATGCTGTACCCTGCTGGACCAGGAAAGCCCGTAGGCCTTGAGGGCTGGACACATCTGCGTTACAGCTTCAGTCTGCCATTCAACTTGCAGATCTAAAAGCTGTTTGCAAACCCCCTGATCCTTACTTTTCTAGTTTGGAAACTGGGCCCAACAATACTTTCTTTGCAGTATTGTTATGAGGATTAAAATGCATTAAATGTGAAAATACCATCAAATGTTAGTACACCATCTGGCAGACCCAACATGCTTGGTTTTCGAGGCAGGATAGAAAGGCAAAGGAAATTAGGGAGACATGGGAAGGGAAAGGGGCCCTTTACTCCAGAGTCCAGAGTCTGTCTGAACCCTCACCAGCTAGAGTCAAGAATTCCAGCACAAATGCCATTCGCTGTGAAGTTTCTGCACAGAGACAGTACTGCTTTAAGAGTGGTATTTTAAATAAGAACATTTAAATAGCATTAAACCACAAAGTAGGCCTCAGCATATAGGGCCTTATTCCATGCCCAGACATTTTCTGGCTGCATCACAAACAAAACTATTAACTTGTTTACAATGAAAACATCCTAACTTCCTGAACACTGTGGTCTAGGATGTTGTCATATAGACTATAATCCTATCCAAAAACCAGAGGAAACATGTTATCATCTCATTTGAATTCCTTAGCAAGCCTTTGAAGACATAACTCCAGAGTCCAGGAAAACCCTGCATATGGCTACTGTGAAGAGGAGGATTAAATGCAACCCACCTTTGAGAAGTCCACAAGCATGCTCTTGGGTGTGTCTTATTCATTCCAACTTCCTCTCTTTTTTATTAACCTGTACATTAAATCTATGTTAAAAACCTCCTTCTGGGGTTGGGGATTTAGCTCAGTGGTAGAGCGCTTGCCCAGCAAGTGCAAGGCCCTGGGTTCGGTCCTCAGCTCTGGAAAAAAAAACAAAACAAAACAAAAAAAAACCTCCTTCTAATGAATTCCAACTCTGCCCATACAGGCTCATCCTGAATTTCTTTTTGGCTTCAAAGTCAGGGATCCAGTTTTCCATGGCTAGAGGTCCCTGAGGGAGAAGAGAACTCAGGCTGTTGGCAATGGTGCTGGGCTGTGTCACCTTCCATCCTTTGGCTAACTTTGGAAAAATCATCGCATTCTGGATAACCAAATCATTGCAATGTCAGCTCTTTTTTCTCCTTTCTCTGAGACTTAGCTCTGAAAACTGAAGACACTGAGGAAGACTTGCAGAAGGCCGTGGGCGCAGCCTGGGTACCTGCACTGGGTTCAAGAGACCAAGCCGCTGTAGAATCTAATTACAGCGCCTGGGTGCGGTTGGTTGTAGGAGGCTCTGCAGCTAAGCAACTGATTAAGCTGCACACGACTAACCAGTGTACACAACTAACCAGTTAAGCTGTAACCAATAGACTGGCAGATGGACTAGGCTGTAGCCAATTTGTTGTGTTCTGGCTCTCACCTCCCCTTTTGTATAAATGCTGTCGGATTGCAGTTGGTTGGAATTCCTGGACCCCTCTTCGGGCCCTGCTTCCTTTGCCCATTGTTTTTATTTTGCTTTATCAAATGAACTATTGGATGTAATTGGTCTAAGGAATTTTCCTTTTTAGCCGAGGGAAGAACAGCAGAGGACATATCTTTGAGCTCCCTTGATATAAAAAGAATCATCTATGCATCTCAGTAACTCCTGATCCCAGAGATCTCAGTTCCTGAAACAGAAATAGCTCCCCGGAGGTCAGAGGTCAGAGCAGGTCATCTTTGTTTCTACTTGTCTTGGTACAAACTGCTGCAAAGCATCATCTTAGCTCTGCCTTCCTCCAGCCTCAGTGTTTACCTCAGCTCTGTTTAATTAGAGGAAATTTAGGACGTCTGTCCTCAATTCAACATAATAAACACTTCATCCCATAGTATCATAGGTTTCTCTAGGGAACTTCAACCTGCTATCTAATTAAACCTTGTTGGGGGGATAATTTCTTTTTCCTGGCAGTTTTAAGCTAAACAGCTATAGAAACAAAAGGTAAAGACTAGAAAGTTCCGTCCTAGCAAACAGTGCTAAAGCTCGCACCTTAATTAGAGGGGAGCAGATAATTTGCCTTCACTGCTTCTTCCTGGGGCTATTCTGTTCTCTGGGAAGTGGCTTTTGAGTTTGCATCCTGGGGGGCGGGGACAGGGTTCAGTATTATATTCCTGAGAATCCCAGGAAGTGGAAATTGAGATTCTTCTGCTACTAAGAAAACTAGAAGAAGAAGAAACAACAATAGTTTAATGTATGTGTGCATGGAGAAAGGGAGCAAGAGCAAGAGAAAGAAGTGGGGTGCATCCATCCCAACGTACCCAAAGAGTCCTGGTGAGAAGCAGGGACTTAATTAACAGAGGAGCATACAGAAAGGTTGAATGACCCCAGTTCTTCTTCTGGTCACTATATACACTGTGCATTTAAATACAGGAAGAACTGGGGTGTGGGGCAAGAGGCATGTGTAGTCAAGAAGTCCTGGTCAGGGCACCAAAAACTCAGCAGTTAGGAGCTCTCTCTCTCTCTCTCTCTCTCTCTCTCTCTCTCTCTCTCTCTCTCACTCACTCATTTTCTCACTAACACTCACTCACTCACTCACTCACTCACTCACTCACTCACTCACCTACCCACCTACTCACTGGTCTTGTAGAGGACCCAGTTCTGTTCTCAATATCCACATCAGATGATCCTCTGGCTTCCAAGGACATCTGCATGCATGTGGTGCACATAGACTCACACAGGTACACACACAGAAATACATTGTTTGCTTTAAAAAGTCCCATGCTGGGTGGTCTGTTTGATCACTGTCTCGGGTCTAGTTCTACAAGGTGGCTAAATGTTCTTATTGTTTGTGAGAAATAAAAACTAATGATGCATTTTCAGAAGTGCCCTGAGGTCCAGCTCTGGATGAATAGGAAAACACTGGGCCCCTGCTAATGTCTGCTAATCTAGCCCCTCACACCTCACAACAAAAAAAACCCCAAAAGTTTAGAGAAAAAAAAAATATATATATATATACATATACATATACAGCCAAGCTTGCTTGCAGATGTGAGAAGGCCAAGTACCTGATGAGCTTTAAAATAAGCCAGGATGGAAAACAGGGCAATAAACCCACACAGTCTTCATTAAGAAATAGACAAATATAAGTGGCAGAGGGAAAGGTGAGACTCGGTGACATCTAAGATGTACCCTCCTGATTACTCAATCAATGAGGAAAGGGAGGGAAGAAACTCCGTTTAAGTTTCTAAAATCCCTTCTCTGCACGCAGTCAGCACTCATGCCGTGCTGGTCTGATGATGCCCGGCTGTAAAATGTTATAAAGTAGAAAGGCTCATGTGAGCTACCCTGCCTGCTCCATATTAGGAAAGCCTTAGTTCCTGATGTCACTGGAGCTGTAGGAACTCCTACTTCAGGGTATAACAGATATTAGTAATTGCCGCTGTCTAGGAAGTGACCTGTCCCATAAGACTTGGCTGTTCCTGGAACGCAAGGTGGCTGTAACTCTAGGACACTGCTGGGGTTATGTGCCTTTGGGAGGTGGATAAGAAACAGGATAGTGTAAGCATGTGGCAGAAAGATGTCTCAATTATGCTTATCTCTGTGTGTCTTTACCCTGGAGGGGGTATGGTCAGCTTTTAGAGGGCTACTACTCCCTGAATGATAAAGATTCCTACCCTGGGGCTGGAGAGATGGCTCAGTAGTTAAGAGCCCACACTGCTCTTACAAAGGACCTGAGTTCGATTCCCAGCACCCTCATTGGGCAGCTAACAGCTGCCCCCAACTTCTGGGAGCAGGGATGTCTAATGCCTCTGGCCTCTGGGGAGTGTACCTGCTCTCATAGAGACACATACACAGGATTAAAAAGAAAAATAAATCTTAAAGAGAAAAGATTCCTGCCTACAGAGTAAGCAGGTGAGCTGAGAGGTAAAGGAGGCAGGAGGATCAGGTTTTACCATGTTTCACTCAGTGGCACAAGAGAAGAGTCGGCACTTTTAAATAAACAACAGTTTTTAGCTGCCCGATGATGCCACCACAGACTAATTTCAGAGTTTATGGACTATCAGAACCACCTAGACTTGTTAAGACTGATAACAAAACAACAAAACTAAAACAAACAGAATCACTCATTGCTAGGCAGATCCAGCCAGTCTCTGATTCCATGGGTCCAGTGCGGAACCTGGGAATTTATATTTCTAACAAGTTCCCAGGCAATGCGGGGTCAGGACCAAGCTTTCAGATCCAGTCAGTACCAGGAAGCAGGAGCCCTGGCTGTATTTTAGAATCACCACACGGAGTTCTCGGAAACAAAGTCGAGATTTAGATATAATTCAGCTTGGCCTGAGCTAGGGCACCTGGGATTTGGAAA
Organism: Peromyscus eremicus; assembly: GCF_949786415.1. Taxonomy (NCBI): domain Eukaryota; kingdom Metazoa; phylum Chordata; class Mammalia; order Rodentia; family Cricetidae; genus Peromyscus; species Peromyscus eremicus. The sequence goes on from NC_081420.1 coordinate 18,462,736, forward strand.
GCTTCCCAGGTCATTTCCCAGGACTGAGAGGCACAGGCATCCAAAAGTTGCCCTGATATGTATGCTCTTGTCTCCCACCAGTGTGGCAGCTGGGGCACCACAGACAGGTGTAAACAAGAGGCGTTCTGGAGCCTCTCTGGATGCAAACAAATCATTGGAAAAGTCAACTGGGAAGTCAAGAAAGAACATTGGACCTGCCTGGTATTTCCTGGTGTTGAGGATGGATGGGGACTGCAGCTCACAGTGACCCAGTTTGCAGTGCTGGGCTCCTGGGCAAAATCTCTCCCCCAGAGCTTTCTTTAATTATAAAATAATCAACTCAGTATTCTCTCCCTACTTCAACAGAGGGGCTCAGTGCTCCTGTGTGGATTATAAGCCAGTAGAGAGGTACAGTGGAGGTGGGCAAGGTGACTCTTGGCTGGGACTTCTCATTTATAAAGAACTCTTTATCATCACCTTCATTGTTACCAAATCTTTTTATAAACAATAGGATTTGTTCTAGCCTGGCTTTACTTGCCCTCAGATAAGGTTTGCTTTGGGTCTTCAATGCTAACTAATTAGACTCTCTAGGACACTCACAGAGATAACCTGTCTCCAACCTCGAGTGACCAATTACTTCTCAGTTGTCAGGGTACTGGGCATCAGAGCTTTAAAAGCATGGAGTGTGGCGGTTAAGGAAGTATCATGACATGTAGCCTGGGTTGAGAACTGTGGGTTTTAGATCATGAATAAAGTTGTATGTAGTATATATAGTGTGCTGGCACTTTCTGGAGATTTGGTAACTTCTGTGTCTATAAGTGTGTGTGTGTGTGTGTGTGTGTGTGTGTGTGTGTGTGTGTGTGTAAGAAATGGGCTCCCTTCTGGCATATGTGATTTCAAGATCATTTTTATAGGATCATTGAAATAATTGTGACATTTCAAGCTCCATAGCATTGTGTCTTCAGCAATCATATGCCCCCACACTCCAAGGTTTTAAAGCTCTGATGCCCAGTACCTTGACAACTGAGAAGTAATTGGTCTCTCAGGGTTGGAGACAGGTTATCTCTGGAAATGTCTGGCCTTTGTATAGTGTGGCACATGCATGTGTACTTGCCCTGACTTCCCGAACACTTCCTAAGCAACCTCAGTAGGTGTGATGGGTTATTCTGGTGTGTAGGTAGAGTAGAAGACATCTTCCTCTAAAAAGAAAAGCCCTTTGTCACTGCCATGTAGATTTAGAAAGTGTTTCATCTAATTAAGTTAGAAATAAGTAAGGCTTCAGCCATGCCCATAAAATGGTGGGTGATGGGAGGTTGGGGTGTAGACGGTTGGTAGAGTGTCTGCTAATCATGAGGTCCATCCCCACGACCACAATAAAACTTAGATGTGTCATTCATACCCATAGCTTGAGTGCCAGAGGAGAGAACCTGAAGTTTAAGGTCATCCTTGGCTACACAAAATTAGGGGCTAGCCTGGGATACTTGAGACCCTCTCTCAAAACAGATAGATGGTAGATGATAATCTCTGGGGTAATTCCGTAAATCTACTTTCCTAACCTAAATTCTCTTGGGAGCTTGTAGAAGGCCTCAGCTTGAGCAACTTTTCTTCAGCGTCAGAAATATTTCATTCCTGGTACAAGTAGAACATTTGCCTCATTGTTCTGTGTGGTATTGTGCTGCGTTCTGTTGTCCAGAATAAGCTCTAGATAGGGGAACTCAGCCCACCCCTGCCCCAAACCCAAGCCAGGCTTGAGCTCCCAAGCAAAGCCTCTCCCCCAGAGTCTTCTTTAATTGTAAAATAATTCTAATCATTGCGCACACAGGGAAGGCAGCCACAGTACCGGTAGAGCTTGGAAAAGTTGGCTCTGCCCCGGAGGTGAATTCTCAAAGACCCAAAGAACAGCTGGCCAGCTGATGAGTAAGAAGGCCAAACAACTGAGCCTCTGTATTATATAGAAACATCAACATTTCTATGCAGAAAAAAATTAATGAACTTTAATTATTGGCTAGCTAAATCCAAAAAGCTTAATTAAAGAACAGTTGCAGGTCAATGTGGTAACACATGCCTGTAATCCCAGCACCCTAGAGGCTGAGGCAGGAGGATCTTGAGTTTGAAGTCATCCTGGGCTAAGCAGTGAGACTCTATCTCAAAAAAGACAGAAGAAAAAAAAATATGTGTGTGTGTGTGTGTGTGTGTGTGTGTGTGTATAACATTTGAAGAGTATAAGTAATATTTTAGTGATAATGTTAAATACACATTTAATTCTGTACATATACCTTTTATGACATGCTGTAGTTTTGTTATTGTTGTTTTGTTTTGTTTTGATTCTGGACTTAGGTTGTCAACATGGACACTGAAGTCTAAACCATGGCTTCCTTAGGAGGCCACTTGACCTCTTTGGGTCTCTCATATTTTCATACAGCGCAGAGTTGTTTCATGATGGCTGAAGTCAATTCAGGTTTAAGCTGAACAAGAGGAATGTTGTGGTCCAGCTGGTGATTTGGACCAGGAGCATTGGGTTAGATTTTCCAGCCCATCACTTACCAGCTCTGAGCTCTCGGGCAGGTCGCTTAGCCTGTTGCTCAGTCTCCTATAGAGAATAGAATAAAAACTATACCCATTTTATTGGGTTGTTGAGATAACTAAATTAGAGACTCTAGAAGTTTCTTGTTACAGGCTCAGTACACAGTAGTTGTGTCCCATTGGTGTTAATGGATATTATTATAGGGATTTGTCCTTTCCAGAATGATTCAGAGGATGGGCAACCACAGGAAGCCTTGAAAACCATGAAAAGAAAAAAAGGAGAAAATTGAAATCAGTTTGTCTTTTTATTATGTATACAGCATGTATGTCTGCAGGCCAGAAGAGGGCACCAGATCTCATTACAGATGGTTGTGAGCCACCAGGTGGGTGCTGGGAATTGAACTCAGGACCTCTGGAAGAACAGCCAGTGTTCTTAACCTCTGAGCCATCTCTCCAGCCCCAGTTTGTCTTTTTAAATATTTTATTTTAAATTATATGTATATGTATGCGGTTTTGTGCATGTGAGTGTAATGCCTACAGAAGCCAGTAGAGGGCATCAGATCTCTTGGAACCAGAACTACTGGCGGTTGCAGGCTGCCTAAGATAGGTGCTGAGAACTTGCCTCAGTCTTCTACAAGAGCCATTGTTCTAGCTCCAAAATCGGCTTTTGGATACAAGGAGCTGACAAAAAAAAATGCGCCTCCTGAGTTCCCCAGCAAACCCTTGTAATGCAATATTTGCAGAGCAAGCTCAGGATCATGTTCTCTTTCTGGCTTCTCTAATTCCACTGTCTCCTCAGATCAACTAAAACAGTTCCTGGTACAAAGAAAGCTGTCAATGCTGTGGTGGTGGTAATGGCTACTTTGAATATTGCCTCTAATCTGGATAAGACAGTCAAGAAAAAAGTATAGATACAGCGAAAATGCTTTGCAAAATAGAAAACCGTTTACAAAGTTAAGTGTTCTCTTAACCACTGGAAGTGATTAATAAGAAGTATTTGAGCCAGATGTGGTGGCACATACTTGTAATCCCCACACTTCTGGGGTGGAGTCAGGAGAATCAGATATTGAAAGTCATCCTAAGCAATATGAAGGAGTTCAAGGCTGGACTGGAGTAATGGTACCCTAAAGAAAAGAAACAGAGAGAGAGAGAGAGAGAGAGAGAGAGAGAGAGAGAGAGAGAGAGAGAGAGAAGAGAAGAGAAGAGAAGAGAAGGGAAGGAGGGAAGGAGGGAAGGAAGGAAGGAAGGAAGGAAGGAAGGAAGGAAGGAAGGAAGGAAGGAAGGAAGGAAGGCAGGCAGACAAATATTTGTAAAAAGAAAGACAGCAGAAACCACATTCAGTTTTGTGTAGAAGGAACTGGGTATCTGACCTTGGCTCCAATGGACTCTGCATCCTGACAGGAGTGATGGGTAGCAGCTTTCTCCCTGAAAGAGTATAACCTGCCTGGGAATTGTGAAGTCTGTCAAACTCCTGACAATCGACTACAGCAATGTTACTGTTCAGTGCACCAGACAGCGTCTCATCCCAGCAGTCTGTTGAAATACTAGGAAAAAGGAGTAACGAAACCTGGAAGGTGGAGGGTCTTGCTCCTGCCCCTTCAGTCCACCGTACACAAGACCTAGAAGCGGAGATCCCTGCACACCAACCACACCCTCCTCCAGCAGCCGCACAGCCACAACCTCAGTGTTGCACACGCAGACACTTGACACAGTGCCAGACAGCATGTAGCCGCTCTTTAAGCTGAGTAATGAGACTGGGTTTATTGGGAGCCTTTAATTACCAGTCTAATGTACAAACACATTTCTCTCTAGAGACAGTCACACAGCACAGGCTTTGTTCCGAGGGGAAAGCAAGCTGCTTCTGCTTCCTGGCAGAGGAGACACGGATCCAGGGTGATACTTATGTAGATGGGTGAAACCCAGCCTACTTCTGCTTGAGTACACCCCATTTCTTGCTCCCACCCAAGAATCCATTGCTGAGTCTCTGACGGTGTCTGGGGGGGGGGGGCTGTTGTCTCACTTCACCTTTATCTGCCTGTATGATGGAAATAATTGGATACTCGACATGGTACTAGGAGATTTAGAAAGCAAGATGGGCCTATGAGATGGCTCAGAGGATAAAGGTGACCGTCACCAACCCTGATGACCTAATTCAAGCCCTGGGACCCACACGATGAGAACCACCTCCTCAAAGTTTTCCTTTGACCTAAATTTGTGCATGCACACGTCCCCTGATACACAATAAATAAAGTAATAAAGTAATAAAAATAAAAAAGAATATTTACAAAGCAAGAAAAGTAAGGGTTCATCACATTGGGGATCACTGAGTATAATATGGAAAGTGAAAACAGTCCAACCATTGGAGCCCAGCTATGTTCACCTTGACAGTGGGAAGGGGCAGAAGCTTCAAGGTAGAAGCGGTTAACACATACCGGGTACCATCTGCAGACCCTGTCCTGAGTGAGCCTTCCTCCGGAAAAGTCTTTTAATCTCACAAAGCCCCACAGGATGGGAGCCGTTTATCATCACTCCCATTTAACGGTGATCTCCTACCTTCCTCAGTGAGTTGGTGCAGCTGGACTCTGCCCCTCAGGCAGGCTTCAACTCCGGGCTCTGTTTACAGCTTTTGATGTTTACACATCAGTTCATTGACAGACTTGTGCATGGCAGGTTGAGTGGACTAGGTGTCGGAACACAGTCCACGAACAAAGCTGTGTGAGATTTCTGAGACCTTGTGAGAAAACTCCAAGGAAATAAGACAGAGTCTTATAACCTCTGTTCCTCAACATGGTTGTTCGTGGAATGTGCTGTTATGCCCTCCCAGGTGGAGAGAGTTTACTTCCGATTATCCATTACAGCTGGCTATTGTTATTTGTATATGTGCCCCTATGGAAAGACATGTTTTTGCCATATGCAGCTCATCCTTATGATTGTGTACTTTATCCAAGTGACTCTTCTTAACCTCAGAGTATAAATTGTCTGATGCTCTGAATAAAGTTGGCTATTGCATGGGACTTTAATCTGCCTCATTTCTAGGCCCTGCTCTCCCAGGTTTACACTCCAACTGGAGCAGTAAACACAGGACATTAATACCGTACCATAAGGATAGGATATTGGAAACAGCAAAGACTCTACAGCAGAGAGATACCCTTCTTACCACTGTGATCCTGGGCTGGAGCCCTGATGGGAAGAGAGTCTTTGAAAAGATGCTGTGCCCCACCCTTCACCAATCACATGGTCACACCTTTTCACTTGCACCCAGTTGTCCACGGGGGCTGTCTGCTCCTGCATGTGAGTGATGTAAGACCTAAGAGACACCCCTGGACATTCAGGTTCATGAACCCATTGCCTCAGTTCCCCCATATTCCAAAGAAATTAGGGAGCAGAAATTGGTAAAGAAACATGGATCTACTTACAGTTCAACCAAACCAGAAGACAGAAGTCAAATTCCATGACTACCACGTCTGTTGGTCACTTGATAATTTGTAGAAAATTGTGAGGGAACATGAGAATGTATATAGTTTAGCTGTCAGAAAGCTTAGCGTGTTTACCAGGCATGCAGGAGACAGAGCCGAAGCTGATGCCCAAAGTAAAGATTCAGAAGCCGAATTCCAAATCTTTCACGGAATAAACTCATGAACAAAGAACTCTGTCAGATCCAGAATGGATGAAGACCTCACCTCCATTTTTTTAAAAAGTTCTTTCCTTTTTCAAAATGGAGGATATTAAAGGCCCCCTTCCTCTCAACCCAGACTTGAATAAAAAAACTAATAGGGAACTGAGGCAACTTGGGGCCCAAGTTCACCATCCCCCAGGAAAAAACTTGATAAAACCCGGTGTGTACAACCTGCCCCATGTGGCTTGGGAGAGTTATGAATGGGGCCTAACACAAAACATAAACTTAAAACATTGTGAGTTTTTATTTTGTGACTTTTTTTTGATACTCGATCACCCCTTGAACAAGAATTTAGCAGATGATGTCTTTGGCAACACCAAAAGGTAGAGCATGCCTATTAGCTGTCTCCCAACTAAATCTACATGCATTCTAGTGCTAGTTTTCTCTAGACCACACGATGGCCACAGGAACAAGGGGCATGGGGGGTGGAAACCGGACTTTCTTCTTGTTGAATTGAATATGAATCCATGTTTTTTTAAAGCAATTTCTGTTTCCTAATATCTTTGGGACATAGAGAAACTGAGGCAATGGATTTATGGACCTGAATGCCCATCAGCATTCTCTCTTGAAGCATGAAGTCTTGTAAGACGAACCACCCTCACGTGGCACCCTGCAAGTGCTTGCTCTGATGAGCCTTCACGACACCCAGAGCTTGGCCAGCCTGCCCTCAATGGGACTCTGCTGGTGGGCGCTCTTTGCTCTGGGACTCCTTACCAGCCTAGTACTCAAGTGTGTCAATCCTTCACCCCAGTCTGAGCCACCCACCGACACACACTCCAGATGCACCCTCCTGGGTTGTCTGCTCCAGGTGACGTCTCTGCGCATGGAGTATCACCTTGGCTTTTGTTCTCAGAGGACTAAAGTGGGGAGTCTCCCTTCATGGGAGACTCTGAAATCAAGGCCTTAGTCACTCACTTGTCTACCTGGTCACAGCCTTTGCTCAGCTGTCCTGCACACCCAGTCTCTCCCCTTTGGTCCAGTCCCTCCCCCTTTGGCCCGGTCCTGTCCCTTAACCTGCCTGCCCCCCCCCACTGTTTTATTTTCTTCCCTCTATTTGACCCAATTAGATCTCATGGTTTCTCCATCAATGGCTATGATTGGCAATGCTGAGGAGATGATTATTTGTAGTGAGGTTCCTTTCTAAGCAGGCTACTTCACATCCTGGACCCAAATAGTGTTCCCCATCATTGTGGCAACCTGCTTCCAAACACCACAGCCATGGAGAACATCTGGATTAGTCTCTTGTGACTTTCATGTGCCCAGTGTCCTTCCATCACAGCAAGCTGAACATACCCCAAGCCTGATGACTAGAGTCGACTCCTGGCTCCCTGCCAGTGACCAGGTGCCAAGTCCTGCTGTCACCAGTTTTAGGGCAAAAGCCTAGTCTCCAGTGGCTCTAACAGGTTAGGCTTGGCCACCCATCCTGATACAACAATTAAAGGGGCAAGTGATGGTGAAAAGTGGAGATTTAATCAACCCACTGGGAAGAACAGATAAAGGGGTTCAGTGACCCCAAGTCTGCCTTCAGGGGACTGACTTGAGTTTTAGGTTTAAATAGAGGAAGAACTGGGACAGGGAACAAGAGGTACGCATAATTAAGCAGTCCTGGTTGAGGTGCTCTTATGATCATTGGCTCAGTTCTGGGTCTGAAAGTGATCCAAGGAAGTCCTTTTACTTGCTGGGCCAAGACAGCTCCGGTAAGATAATTACTCATGCTTCAAGGTAAAGCTTGCCTTCATAGACAATCGCCCTCTTCTCAGCAGTGGTCTGTCCTACAAGGCTCTGCTGTTCCCTCTATCCAGGGTGACTTCACATTTAGGACAATGGCTTAGCTCTGTGCTTCCAGCCTTGAAGGATAATGGCATAGATTAAGCAGATACACGTTCTCTAGGTGATGGACATGCCTAAGCAGGGTCGCATGGGAGTCTAAGACAAAGGAGCCAGACACAAAGTGTAGGCAAGGGTGCCAGCCTTCATCCTGCTTCTTTACCTTGTGGGCCCAAGGGAGGAGACAGTGATGTTTAGAAATGGTTCCCTCGAAGAACCTGTCACACACTGCCAGGAATGATTTCATTGTTCAACAGACCGGTGCTGCCATCAAGTCCTGGTCATTAATCCCAAGCTGGTCCCCAACATGGATGGCGACCTGATGAATTTGCTCTTCTAGTTCCCAGTATAACCATTAAAACCTTTTCTACTCCCCTGAAAACCCTGACCTTTAGCCGACACAAACCCAGAAAGAGAACTCTATGGCTACACAAAAAGTGGGTGCTACCAGTTCATACATCTTCAAACCCCTGTCCACAAGAGTTACCTCCTGAAACACCTGCTCTCTGTGTCCCATTCTCCCTCCTGGGACTGCAGAAAAGGGCTCCTCCCCCTCTTGAAAACCACACCCCCATCTGTGATCCCACCCCCTCTGCTACAGCAGTAAAGGGGCTCCTTCCCCTGTCTAAAACTACATCCCCATCTGTGATCCCACCCCCTCTGCTACAGCAAATAAAGCACTAAAAGCATTCTGTCTCCTTTGTCTCTCCCTTCTCTCACCCCCAAGATGCATGGCATCCTCATTCAAACGGATGCTTATTTCTCCCACATGGAAATGATCATTGTTTAGATAAAATATGTTACACCCCTTCACACAGCACCTTATTAATGCTTCATTCCGGGGGTGTCTTAGCTTGCCTAAGGATTTAAAAATAGAACTTCTCTCCTTTAATCCTACATCACCTCCAAGGATGGTCAAAACTCTTGGCTGCCTTCCTGCGTGGTCTCTGTTCATTATCTCTCCCTCACTGCTGGATCCTTTTTATTTGAACCCTGTTGTCATCGTTGAATCGAAATTGCTCTTTCCTAGGGCACTAAAACAAGATTTCATGATCATGGTCAGTGCTCAGCTTGCCTGACCTTCTAGAAGCATTTGCTATATTGATCCATTCTTAAAGAACCACACCTACCACTTAGTTTCTGTGATCCTAACATGCCCCATTTTATGGCCTGCACTTGACTACCTCCCTGTCAGGGCCAGCTTGTCTTTCTGACTTTCACTTTAAAAATCTGTGTCCAGGGTTTGAAGAGATGGCTCAGTGGTTAAGAACACTTGTTGCTTCTGTAGAGGACCCATGTTTAGTCCTAGCACTGACATGGTGGCTCACAAGCATCGGTAACTCCAGGAAACTGGACATCTTCTTCTGACCTCTAAGGGTACCAGGCATACATGCACATGGTATACAAACATACATGTAAGCAAAATGCTCATACATATAAAATATAACAAACAGTTGTTTAAATTAAAAAAAAAATCTATGTCCAAAGCTTCTATCCCAGGTCCCCCTTTTTCTTACCTTTCAAATTCTTTCCTGGCTATAGCTCTGGGGATGACCACACCCTGTAGAATTTATGTGCTAACAACTCCCCAGTTGGCAGTCCAGTCTTCTCTCCTAAATCAGATTCTTCTATCACCCCTGGGTTTGCACTGAGCTGTCTTAGAGTTCACCAAACTCACAATTGGTTCATCTGTTGAGCTTGAGTTGGCAACAGCATAGACCACCCTAGGCATGTTTTACATAAAACGACTTCCGGTAGGGAGGTGGGGGGCGGGGGGGGGGACACGGGAGGGGAGGTTCATGTTCAAGACTGGTTGAAAAGAATAGAGAAAGCCCTAGGCCTTGTCCAGGAACGTCTTCCAGAGCAATCCTGCAGAATTTACCTGGGGGGGGGGGGTATTCTCTTTGATATAAGCAGGAAGCTGGGGAATGAGAAACCTGATTTCCCAAATAGGACCTGAGTTCAGATGCAGCGCTTGGACAGCTCTGGCCAGGACAGTGGGAGCCAGAGTCATCAACCCCTGCTGATGGCATCAGCACTGTGAGGCTTCGCCTCGGCTGCCTCTTCCCCTCAGTTCTGAATTCAGGACTCTCACAAGTGTAGCTGACTGAGGGACCAAAGCCACATGTGGTTCTCCAGCTGTAAGAGTGTGTGTAAATAGCTGGGACTCCTAAGTGTAGTGCCTTTTGTGGGGCATTCTGCCGTATCCCTCCACCACTTACAGCAGATCCTCATTTCTGCATCCTTTAACTTCCCCCCTAAAGCTTGCATACTGCCTCTGCCCAGCTGCTCAAACCTGAAACAGAGCCAAGTCCTTGGCCTGTTCTCTTCCGATCCATCCCCAGGCCTGCCAGGTTTGCCCCTAAATACCCTTTGATTCCATCACTTCTCTTACATTATCTCTCACCTGATCCGCAGCCTTCTTGGCGGGCTTTCGGCCTCCATCTTTTCTACCCATCTTCGGTAATGTAGCCAGAGCAAGCCTCATAAAACAACAACAACAAATGAACACAACATTTCTCGGCTGAAAAAGAACCCATTTAACACGGGTCCTCTGTTTTATTAGGGGCCTCATCCTGGAAGCAAGCACTGGATCTTACAGACCACCACACGTTGTCTTTATCTTTTTACTTTGTTTCTTTTCTCCCCACCCATCTTCTTCAATAGCTCTTTCCTTAAAGGCCTAAAAGAAACCTCCGGGTCTTCCTTTAGACTTTGATTTCTTGTCAATGGTGGTTTCCTTGTGGAAACGTGAACTGCCCATGCAAGGATTAACCTAGCTTCCTCTCGGTAAGAATCTCTGTCTTCATTTGAAACCTTTGCTCCACACCCCAGATTTCACTGGATCCAGTGTTTCTCTGCCCTCAGATCTGTGCATTGTTTTACTGGCTTCTCCTTGCCCATGCTTGCTGGAAAGACTTAATAAACTCCAAGCATATTCTTGAAATCAGATTCAAAATGTCCCTGGAGGAATAAATAGACTTTGAATGGTTGAGGAAGAAAACCGTAACTTTATTTCAGACATTCTCACTCTTGTTATCAAGACAGCATGGAGTGTGTGTGTGTGTGTGTGTGTGTGTGTGTGTGTGTGTGTGTGTAGCACTACACTGACCTCACAATAGATGGCATATAGATGTGTGGACCCTGACATTCCCAGAGTGAGGGGTACCAGCAGGCCTCATGGTACTCATCAGCCTCCCAAACGGAATCTCTGCCAATTGCTTCTTCTCCATGTTGTCCCTTGGGTTTCTGGTTGGATGTTATTCCACAAGGAGGAAAAGAGAGCGGAAACAGATGGGAAGGACGCCAAAGAAGCCTGCAGCTTTAGTGCTGGGGTTGGAACGTGAAATGTGCTCCCACCCCCAGGCTCAAGTGTGGGAACACTTAGTGCCCGGCTGGTGGTGCTGTTTTGGAAGGATGTCAAGTCCTTAGGAAATAGAGCCTTACTGGTGGAAGTGGGTACTGAGGGAGAGCCTTGAACAGTTACAGCCTGCCCCACTTCCCATCCACTCTCTGATTCCTGACTTCGGGCACCATGAGACACCCTGCCTCCACTCCTTTCCATGATGACCGTATGCCTTCTTAAAGCACGAAACGAAACAAACCCAAGAAAATTACTACAGTTAGGTACCCTCCTGTTGTCAGACGTACTCTCTGTCTGCATGGCACAGACATTTGGGTTCAGTGGTAGAGCACTTCCCTAGACTGTGTGGGGCTTTGGAACTGATCTTTAGTACTGAAAAAGAAGAAAGAGAGGAAGGAAGAAGTGGGATTTTGACCTTTAGTGACTCCTGCTCTCCACTTCTTATAGCAAGAAGCCCGTGTAAGGAGCACAGATGTGCCTGAGTTGTGTATGTGTGTCCTTGTGTTAATGACTTTTACATAACTATGATCAAATGCTTGGCAGAAACACAGGGATTTGGTTCTGCTGCATGGTTCGGTCCATGGTTGTTTGGTCTGTGTGTTTGGCCATGGTTGCATATGGAAAAAGAGGCTGTGGAATGGGACTGCCTGGCTTGTATCCCAGTTATGACATTTGGCAGTGAAGGGACTGTGGTGATTTGAAAGAAAATGGAGTGGCACTATTAGGAGGCATGGCTTTGTTGGAGTGGGTGTAGCCTTGTTGGAAGCAATGTATCACTGTGGGGGTGGGCTTTGAGGTCTCATATATGCTCAAGCCACTCCCATTGACTCAGTTCATTTCCTGTTGCCCTTGGATGAAGATATAGAATTCTCCAGCACCATGTCTCCCGGCATGCCACCATACTCCCAGCCGCTAGGCTCCCCCCACCAAGATGATAATGGACTAAACGTCTGAAACTGTAAGCCACCACCTCGATTACATGTTCTCCTTTATAAGAGTTGCCGTGGTCATGGTGTCTCTTCACAGCAATAGAACACTGACTAACACAGCGACCATGAGAGAGTTAACCCATTGGATGTTTCAGTTGTACTGCTGGTGAATGGGCTGGTAACACGACCTCTGTGCAGAGTCATGATAAGGACCTGAGGATTGCACACACACACACACACACACACACACACACACACACACACACACACAAGAACCTACCACGTGCAAGCACTAGTACAGCACCTGTAGCTGCACCCAGAGTGCAAGCACACTGAAGAGGCTGGTGAGCACAGAATGCTGGTGTTTCACAGGCGAGGAAGCTGGGGTCCTGGAGGCTTGTTAATGCCTATGGTCCCACAGGCAATCAGAGGGCGTACTAGATACCAACCTTAGATCTGGGTTCAGGGCCAGCAGCTTCCCCAGTCTGCTGACTACCCCTCTCCTAGCTAATACATACAAGCCATGATTCACATTCATCTTTTACCATGTCCACGGAAATATCTTGACCAATGTCCCATCGATTACTAGCGACATCTGGGAAGGCTAGGTGTGTCTCCCCAAGTCTCCTTCTCAATCCACTTATCTTGTCCCATGTTGCCCAGTTGTAGCTGATACCACCCCAAATGAGACCTTTTACCAAGGCCCCGGTTCTAACCATGTGTATAACTAGCACCAGGTCCTAGTAACCTGAGCTGACCTGCAGCAACTTAGTTTTTATGTTTTGAAAGTACTAACCATGTTAGGAATTAAGACACAAACAGTGAGACTAAATATTTTCAGTAAGAGGAGAAATATGACAGATCCGTGCCCTCAGGGCATGTGATGGGCAACAGGATAGCCACTCACACAAATACTACAAGCATGTGATCAGTACAGGAAGGGGAACAGGGAGGGGCTGAGTGCTGTGGCCCTGACTCTCTAGGGTTGCCCTAGGATGTAGGTGGGGTATCACGCAGCTTCCCACGTCGGGGGAGTGAAAACAGGATCCTTTTCAAACCCTTCACTGTCCACTGAGAAGCTAGAGCATTCTGGGACCACTCTGGGGCTGCTGGATAGTGTCAAGGACACTGGGGTCACAGAACAATGCCATTTGCCAGATGGCAGGAGCTGCCTGGGGGAGGAGAAAGGCTGCCATCGATGCCAAGCTAGACAGAAAGCATTTTCTGCGTTAAAGGAAGGCATGCCTTGTTCTGTTTGGAAGCAGCAGATGGACTCAATTTTTCTGAACTCCTTCATCATTTGTGGGTCAAAGACCCTTCAGAGCATAGAATGAGATCTGAGGACCAGCAAGTACTGCAGAAACAAAGGATATGGTCTCAGACAGCACATTGCTTGGCTTCACAGGTGCTAATAAACCAACAGTGGATGTCCAGTGGGCTCATAAATCCTAGGATAAAAATCTTTATCGTGGCAATCTCTAAAGATGGTTGCCAACAGGAATATTTTAGGGCAGTGAAAAGACTCCACAGGGCACTGGAATGGTGACTACATGCCATCACACATTTGTCCATACCCAAAGAATGGGCATCGGGAATGAGCCTGAGCAACACCTTGAGGGTTTGGGCGGGAATGGCCACCACCAGGTCCATCTGTTTCTGTAAACGTGCCACTCTGGTGGGAGATGGTCATTGTAGAGGAGGCTGTGTAATGTGGGCATGGGGGTATGCGGGCACCTCTGTGCTTTCCTCTCAATTTTCTTGTTTCCCTAAAATTGCTCTAAAAATGTAAATGTCTGAAAAATACTTTGATACTTCTCCCATGCAGGGGTGAGGCTAATGTCCCTAGCTTGAATCGGGGTCTCTCAGTAAGCATTAACTGCTCACAGCCTAGAGTCGCTTGAAAAGAGTCTCATTTGAGTAATTTCTTTTTTTTTTTTTTTTGGTTTTTCGAGACAGGGTTTCTCTGTGTAGTTTTGTGCCTTTCCTGGAACTTGCTTTGGAGACCAGGCTGGCCTCAAACTCACAGAGATCTGCCTGCCTCTGCCTCCCGAGTGCTGGGATTAAACGCGTGCGCCACCACCGCCCGAGTAATTTCTTTATCAGGTTGGTCTGTGAGGGACTGTCTTGGTCACTGATTGGTGTAGGAGGGCTCAGCCCACCGTGGGCTGTGCCATTCTGGGGCAGGTAGTCCTGAGTTATACAATGAGAGACCCAGAAGCAAGCCAGCAAGTGTTTGGTGTTCCTTCATGGTTCCTGCCATTAGGTTCCTGCCCTCAATTCTTGCCCTGAGTTCCCTCTGATGGGTTATGACCCGGAGGAAGAAGCCAACTAACATCCCCTCTCAAGCTGCTTTTGGTCTAAGAGTTCCATCACAGCAACAAAATGAAACTTAGAGCACAGGGCAACCATGTGACTGTTTGTCAATGGAGTACAGCTTCAAAAGGTGATTCATAAAAGTTCCTATGCCAGGCAGAGAGACACAGGCTTTGATATGCATCCGTGGTCTGTACAGACACTCTGTTGGGTCATCTCCACTGAGCCCAGCTGCTACAAGGTTAACTGCATCTCTCAAAATGCTTATGTCCAAATCCTCAATACTTATGTGTATCAGTTACTTCTCTTGTTGCTGGCTAAAGCACCCTAAAGGGATATTTATCTTGGCTCACAACTTTAAGGGATACAGTCCACACCAGGGGAGGCATGATGTTATGGTGATGTGGTGGGAGCATGCAGTAGCTGCTTGTTTACATTTCAGTGGACCAGAATGCAGAGAGAGAGAGAGAGAGAGAGAGAGAGAGAGAGAGAGAGAGAGAGAGAGAGAGAGAGAGAGAGAGAAATTCTGGCGCTCAGTTCACTTTCTCCTTTTTCCTTCCACCCCAGCTCCCAGCACATGGGATGGTACCACCTGCATTCAGGATGAGTCATACCCCTCAGTTAATCTCCAATTTGCCCTCACAGACACACCCAGAGGTGTGCCTCGATCTCTTAGGAGACTCTAAACCCAGTACAAATTGACAATAAAACTTAACCATCACACTGTGAATGTGGCCTTTTTGGAAACAGGGCCTTATCAGAGAATCAAGTGAAGATGAGGTCATTATCATAGACCCTAATCCAATACAGCTGGTGTTCTTAGAAAAGAGGGAGAATTAAATGGATGTAGTGGCTCATGCCTGTATTCCCAGCACTTGGAGGTGGAGCTAAGGCAGGAGGCTTGTTATGAATTTAATGAGTTCCATGACAACCTATGTTAATGAGTGAGACTCTATCTCAAAAGACCATACATTAATTATTTTTTATCTTTATTTTATGTGCATTGGTGTTTTGCCTGCATATATGTTTGTCTGAGCATGTCAGATCTTGGCGTTAAAGGCAGTTGTGAGCTGCCATGTGGGTGCTGGGAATTGAACCTGGGTCCTCTAGAAGAACAGCATGTGCTATTAACCACTGAGCAATCTCTCCAGCCCCAATTAATTATATTTTTAATGATGAATTTGGATACAGAGTTAGCTAAATAGGCAGGGAGAGCAGCCTGGAAAAATCAATGCAGAAAGCAGGGTGATGCCCCTGTGAACTGCGGCATGCTGAAGTTCACCAGCAAACCTTCAGGAGCTCAAAGAGAAGCCTAGAACACATTCTCTCCCACACCCCTTGGAAGAAACTATCTCTACCAACCACCTGACCTGAGATTTCAGCCTCCAGGGCCATGAGTCTCTGCATCATCCACCTGGTTTGTGGCACTTCAACCTTGACAGCTTTGGAGCTATCCTTGTCCAGGCACCCGATGAAGTAGTCATTCAGGTCTTCCCAGCCGCGGCCACCAACATCACAGGCTACAGACATAACATCGCGACTGGGTCCTGATTAAATTTCTAACACACAGAACCCACGAGCATACTGGATACAGTGGTGTCCTTTTAGGGCATTAAATATAGCAGTGATGAACAGGAGTACCACTAAACACTCTGCTGACCTCCAATCAACCTGCATCACATCCTCTTCTTTTCTTACCTGATGAATAACTTGAGCTGAATGTCCTTGGAAATCACATCACACAACCTGAGAATTTTAGAAAGCAGCTTGATACTCACGCTTAAGTAAAAACAAATTACCCATAGTCCCAACTCCATACAAATCAAACAGCTTTCATTTTCCCTTTCAATCTTGTGCATACATAATTTGCACAGAGTTTATTTAAGATTCATTCAACATAGTTAGAATCAGAACACACATAATTTTGGAGTCTGCTTTTTCAACTTGCAATTTATCATAGCATTTTCCATGTTGCCCCACAATCTTTATACTATTTTAATTGGCTATAAAGAATTTCACAAGTAATTGTACTATAATTTACTCAATCATTGTCCTTTTGACCAACATAAAAACTTTGATGTGAATCTTCTTTAATTGCAACATTTTAATTATTGTTCTAAATAAGGGTTTGGCAAACTATGGCCTGAGAGCCAAATCCACCCACCCATTTTTCTACTGCCAGTGAGCTAATGATAGTTTGCAAAGATTTAAGTGGTAAAGAGAAATTTTTAAAATATAGTATTTTGTGATATTGGAAAATCGTATGACATTCAAAATTTTGTGTGTATAAATAAAGTTATATTGGAACACAGCCATACCTATCACATATTACCTGTGACTGCTTTCATACTGCAAGAATATAACTGGAGTTCGTGTCAGAGCTTAGCCTCTGGCAGCCCTAACAAGTAAGGCTTGGTCATCCATCCCCAATAAGCCAGTTGAAATAACAGTGAAAAGCAGGAAAAATTATTTTACTCAAAGTGGCCACACTGGGAAGAGAAACCAAGAGGTCCAGTGACCTCCTCGCCATCCCCAAGACCATCTTCGAGGTGCTGATATGAAGTTGAGATTACAATAGAAAGCCAGAGGGGTGCACAGCTAAGGGTCAAGGTATGGTCCTGCTCAGACTCATTGTCTCAGTGCCGGGCTTTCCTGCAAGGTGGTCTGACAAGCTGTGAGAACTGTGTGGCATCTCTTCCTGGAGACAAGCCCCTCCCCAGACAGGGACCAGAGCTTCATCTTTTCCCTCTCCCTTCCCAGCATGAGACTTCTACGGAAGTTGTAATTTGAAGGGTCTACTGTTTCAATAGTCTGCTAAGCAAAGAGAGGGACATAACTGTTCATTTAGAGTATCTTCATTCCTTCCAGGATGGTTACAAGGACAAAGCTGGGTAAGCTGGGACAGAGATAGAATGGCCCGCAGATCTTAAAAGATTTGATATCCAGCCCTTTAGAGAAAACATTTGCCCAACCTTGATCTAAAATCATATCAAACCGCTAACTCCCATTGCCCCCAGAATTCATGCCCAAGGTCACCTTGTTACCTGGTATGGGTCTCCACTACTCATCTTTCTACCTTCAATTTATTTAACAGTGATTTTTCTAAAATGCCTGTTTTGTGCTGAATATCTGTCATTTTTAGAGGCTGTGGAGGATTATTAAAGCTAAATAAGACAACATCCTTTCTTTGGAGGAGTTTGAAGTTGAACATGGTATTTGTTGCAGAAATTCAGTAAGTGCATGACAGGTTTGAAGTCTGGGACTGAGGGTATAGCTTAGTGGTAGGGCATTTGTCACCTAGCATGAGAGAGGTTCTTAGTTCCATCTGCAGCAACACACACACACACACACACACACACACACACACACACACACACACACACACACACTATGAAGCCTTAGAGAGACACAGAAAAAAAAAACAAACCCTGGGGTCCAGATGTGATCCTTTTTGGCAGCTGGTAACAGGAAGTTTCAGTTTGGGAGAAGCAGAAGGAAGCCAGAGCTGTTAGAAGAAATAACTACAGGGTAAGCAGAGACAAGGAAGCAGGAGACACTTGGATCTGTGTATGGAACATGTGGCTACATTAAAGGTTGTTTAAGAAGCCACAATGAAGGACCAGATGGAAAGAGAGAGTGGAAAAAATGTGAAGATGGAGATGGGAAGGAGGAGTAGCAGGGGAGTGTGGTCCATGAAGAAGATGATCAAATACCAAAGGCCAGATGTGGTGGCAATACCCACCTGAGGGTCAAGGTGATGGCCGCACCAAACCTTCAACTGAAACCACCAAAAACGAGAGACGAAAGAATCTCTCTCTCCCCCTCTCTCTCCTCCTCATTCTTATCCTCTCCTCTTCTTTCTCTCTTTCATCTATAAAGATTTACTTGATTATTTATGTGTACATGCACACAGGCACACGCGCGCGCGCGCGCGCGCGCTGCGCGCGCGCACACACACACACACACACACACGCGCACACGCACACGTGCACACACACACACATACACACACACACCACGAGGACACCCAGGGTCCTCCTCTATCACTCTCCCCTATTACTTTTGAAGCAGTATTTCTCCATGAATCTGAGGCTCTGATTTTCTCAGCTATGCTGGAAGCCTCCAGCAAACACCAGCCATGGTCCCTTCTCTGCCCCACATGGAACTGAGACTACAGGTGTGCATGGGAGGCCCAGTTTGTTTTGTGGATGCTGAGACTGGAACTCTTATTTTCGTGATTGCGAAGCAAGTGCTCTCCACTGCTGAGCCCTTTCTCTATCCCTCTTTTTTCATTTTTCATGTCTCAGATTGTCTCCTGGATGAAAAGACTTTGACCATGCACCTAGCCCCTCCACACACAGCTCACTGGTGGGCACAGAGCATGCATGCAGGCAGAGCTTTGAAAACAGGCAAGCCTGTCACATGATGTGGTCATACAATCTCCAGTGGGCAGAAGTGCCTCTTCAAGGCAGCCATCTCTGCCTCCTCCCAGGACTGGTGCCTGTAACAAGTGGTCATTGTTTTGATACGCAGAGCAGGTACAAGCCTTAAGGTTGGGTGAGCAAGAAATGGAAGCTATTTTTAAACCTCTAACTGGATTTACCTAATTTCAAGCTTCATCTTTCACCTAATTGAAGAAAACCTCACCCAGACCAACTTCAGGCAGACCAAATTATTTCCCATTTCCTCTGCCGGATCAGATTTCCTCTGCCCTCTGTCTGTCCTTGTCTCCTTGCCCATTGGCATTCCTTGCTCCCATCACCATCATCATGGGTCTTCAGTTGTCAGCCCCACAGTCTGCATTCTTCTCCATGGTCCCCTGTGCCCAGTGCCCCCTTTTATAGCTAGTCCATGCTCCTCTTGTAAGGTTTGTGGCCTTCCAAGTTCTAGAAGCCTGCTTTAAGGGGTAATTATAAGAAAGGAAGTCTCCAGGTTACTATACCAAGATGGTAGGGTATGCAAGATGGCTCAGAGGGCAAGACACTCACAGAATAAGCCTGAAAACCTGGGTTTGATCCCCAGAACCCAGGTAAAGGAGAAAGGAGATAACCAACAGAACCAACACCCCCCCATCTCCTAACACTAGTGATGATGATGATGATGATATTGATGATGATGTTGATGATGTTGATGCTGATGATGATGATGTTGATGATGATGATGATGATGATGATGACGGTGACACCACCATAGCCATCACTAACTACATAACACACAGGTGAGACAAATTCTACTTTTAAGGAGCTTCTCAAGAGAAAACTCAATAATTGTCCAAACAAATATGAACTTAGGCATGGGCATATTTAATAGTTTATGGATTCAGAACAGACCTTACAGAGTGGGAGAGTGTAGTGTCAGGATGCCTTATTAGTTTGAGGCTCTGAAAACACCATATTTCTACTTTTCTTTCTTTGCTTAAAAAGGACCAATCAAGTTGTCTAAACTTCATGCTCTGAACACTAGATCTTTACTTGGGGGCTGCTTGTTAGACTCCAAGGTCACATAAGTGTCTCAGGACCCAGCAGAGAGGAGTCCATCTCAACCATGCTTTAGGCCCAACCCACTTCATTTCCAGGCCCATCTTGATCAGCCATAGTTCAGTAGTAGTTAATCTTCTTTGTCAGCATGACTGAATTTAAAATTGCCATGGAAACACACGTCTGGGAGTGTCTGTAGGGGTGTTTACAGAGAGGTATAACAGGTGGGAAGATGTAGGCAGGGCCATCTCTGTGGGAGTCTGTCGGAGACCAGTTCTGACCTGCTCTCACCTTTCCAAAGGGTCTTGGGTAGAGGAGAGAGGAATGAGGAAATGATAAATAGAAAGATAGTGACCAGCCAGGCAGTGCCGCATGCCTTTAATCCCAGCACTCGGGAGGCAGGGGCAGGTGGATCTCTGTGAGTTCAAGGTCAGCCTAGTCTACAGAGTGAGTTCCAGGACAGGCTCTAAGACTCCAAGAAACTCTGTCTCGAAAAATTTAAAAAAAAAAAAAAAAAAAAAAAGAGTGATGAGGAGAAAGAGACACAGGATAGCTTAGGGAGGGCCCTGGGTCAATACAAAGCTGCCCAGAGCTTTATTCAAAAGGGCTTTTTATAATATGCCAAGGGGAGAGGCAAAAGACCCCCTTGCTAGATCAAAGCACACCATACAGCCAAATGTAGACCCTTCCAAACACCTGGTAGACATGCCCCTGGCCAAATCATCCTATTATGCAGCCCTGCTGGGTAAAGCAGGCCCAGACTCCCTGACCCTGAGTAAGGTCTCACTAGGAAGCCTCTATGGGCCACTACACATGTCCTCAGCTGGGGTCCTAGACTGAATAGAGAGGGCAAAGTTAGCCAAGCAGCTACATTCATCTTGCTGGGCTTCCTGACTGTGGCTGTAATATGATCAGCCATCACACCCTCCTGCCACCGTGCCTTACTCTTGGTGATGGATTTTATATGTGAGTCCAGAGTAGGCCCTTCCTTCCTTAAGCTATTTTTTCTCAGATATTTGGTCACAGAAATGAGAAAAGCACTGGATACATCAGGCAACCATAGTGTTTAATCCTAAACTCTGCCAATGCCTGATGACTTCTTCCCAGACCTGCCCCTCCTAGATGCACCAAAGCATAGCTCTCGGCATGCCTGTTGCTTCTCTGGAAACCTCTGGGCTTGTACAGCTGTCCCTAGATTCAGGTTCATGCTTATCTTGACTTTAAGAATATAAATCCCCTGGCCCAGACTACTTTCTCAGGCAACTTCTTCCCAGTCTGCTGTGGGATGTTCTGTATGGCAAATGTGTTGCTAATTAGTCAATAAATAAAACACTGATTGGCCATTGGCTAGGCGGGAAGTATAGGCAGAACAAGGAGGAGAATAAAGCTGGGAAGTGGAAGGCTGAGGCAGAGAGACACTGCCAGCTGCCTCGATGAGAAACAGCATGTGAAGATGCCGGTAAGCCACAAGCCATGTGGCAAGGTATAGATTAATGGAAATGGATTAATTTAAGCTGTAAGAACAGTTAGCAAGAAGCCTGCCATGGCCATACAGTCTGTAAGCAATATAAGTCTCTGTGTTTACTTGGTCGGGTCTGAGCGGCTGTGGAACTGGCAGGTGAGAGAGATTTGTCCTGATTGTGGGCCAGGCAGGAAAACTCTAGCTACACCAGTCCCTAACACACAACTCTCTCTTTGCAACAAAATCCCACAGATCCTTGGAAGTCTGGCTTACATTTGATCTTGTTTTTTTGAACCCTTCCTTGATCTATGAGGAGTGACTCACACTTTGATTCCTATTCTGTGATGGCTGGAGATCTTATCCCTGGATGGCAACACCTTAAGGACAGGAGCAGTGTCAACCATCTTGTTCCTAGGTCCTTAGATCTGGAAGGCCATGGGCACCTATGGTGATTGATTGTTCTTATGAGCCAATGGGGCTAAGTGAGAGGACCCTGTCCATTCAGTCAAACAATGACCTATTTTCTTCTAAAGTGTTTGGTAGATGTGATTGCTATTTACAATAAATTGATTTCAAGTTGTGGATACTGAAGGAAACCTTAAGTGTGCGAAGTCTTGAGTGCATGTGTGTTGTTGACATAAACATGAACATGTCAAAGACCAAAGCCTCAGACTCTTGGGAAAATGACAAAGCCTTCCATCCTGGTCCAAATGAAAATATTGATAGTATGTGCAAAAACTGTCCACCATAGCTTTCTCCTACACCACCTGCCCCTGGATGTTTATGGTCTGAACAAGAGAGCCTGCTCCTACTGAGAGGAGCTAAATTTTCCTCCTGATTCAGCTGTATATAATAACCTTGCCTCCTGGCTTATCTGCATGTAATAGCCCTGTCTCCATGTTCAGCTATATGAAATAACCCTGCCTCCTTGTTTAACTGGATCTAATAAAATGCTGAGCTTACAGAGAACCCAGGCCACCCAATCCCAGGTTTTCTATATGTCCGTGTATTTGTCTTCCTTTCATCCCCTCACTGCCCCAGGCAGGTCAATCCTTGGAGCCATACAAAGATGAGACACCAAGTAAAGGACATTGACCTTCATCTCACCCCTTGAAACCCTCAAAAGCAGCAGTTTTTCTGAAGAAGGAACTCCACTCAAAAACATCACAGCAAAGTCTGTCGGGAAAGTTTTAACTTGTTGATCTCATGGATTACAAACATTCCAATTCCCACAATAAATAGCATGGCAAATTCCTTGAAAGAACTCTCTTTTTAAGAAATTTCCCTGTGTTTGTCCAAGTGTCTATGCATGTTTGCATGTGTGTGGACACATGTAGGAATACACACATGCATGTGGAGGCTCAAGATGAATACTGGGAATAATCCTTGTCTTAGGGTTTCTATTGCTGAGAAGAGACACCATAATCACGGCAACTCACAAAGGAAAACATTTAATTGGGGCTGGCTTACAGGTTCAGAGGTCTAATCCATTATCGTCATGGCAGGAAGCATGACAGTGCACAGCCAGACATGGTGCTGGAGACGGAGCTGAGAGTTCTGCATTTGGATCGACAGGTAGCAGGAAGACAGAGAGACATTAGGTCTGGCTTGAGCATCTGAAACCTCAAGGCTCATCACCAGTGACACATTTCCTCCAACAGGATCACACCTCCTAATAGTACCACTCCCTATGAGGGCCATTTTCATTCAAATCATCACCATCCTGGAATATTGTTCCATTTTATTCATTGAGTCAGGGTCTCTATCAAACCCAGAACTCACTGAGATGACTAATCTAACTAGCTAGCTTGCTCTGGGGAATCCCCCATCTTAGTCTTCCAGAGCTGGAATTATTACAGGAGGGGTATCATGCTTATCCTGCATTTACATGAGTTCTGGGGGTGCAACATTCTTTCCTCCCATTTGTTTGGCAGGTGCTCTAACCAATGAGCCACCTCACTAGCCCTACATCTCTTTGTGTGGGACCTCTTGTTTCTGTCACTCCAGAGAATCCCAACAAATACAGCCCCTCATACCTGTTTATGGAATTCATCTAGATGCTGTGAATGAGGCTGAGTGGTCCCACTCAGGAGTGCCACCAGGCTGTGACATGCTTTCACAGCCATTGGCATACCAAACACAAGGAAAGAACCTGAACTTGGGGAGTGTTGTGATTTGAGTGTGAAATTCCCTCCTCAAAAGCTCGTTATTGAAGTCTTGGTCCCAGTCGGGAGTTCAATTTTTGAAACTACTACAAACTTCAGAAAGTGGGGCCAAGCGGGAGGAAGATCTTGGGTGACCCACTTGTGAAGGTTATGGACCCCTGCTCTCCAGTCTCTCGTCCTTCTTCTGTTCCCTTCTCCTGGAGGTGAGGAGCTATGGCCACATGCCTCCAGTTCTATGGCACTCTGCTCCCTGTGGCTCTGAATGCGAACTGCCAGGGGACGTGATTAAAACTGTCAGCCCCCAAAGCAAGGCTTCCCTTGGAGTTGTTCCGTTAGGTATTATGTCATGGCCACCAAAGGTCTGACAAATCCAGAGAGGGGTTCAGTGTGGTCACAAGCAAGGCAAATTCACTCCAACTGGCAAGTGAAAGGACATTTGTTGAAGGTTACGGGGATGCTCCCAGGATCCGTGGGCCAGAAGTGTAGCAGTATCTCACAAAAACCAGACCTTGCCAGACCCTCCTTCTCTTCACCCTCTTGCAGGAACACATACTCATCTGTTCTTTTGGTAAATCCCTGGCGCCCTTGGAGAGAAAGCTCAGTTGTATTTCCCAGCCACGGATCAATCTGCCCTCAGAATTCTCAACTCTCTGGTACTTTACAAACCTGGGGGACAGAGATCTGAATGCTGTGAGCCTGCCAACCTCCCCTGGTCAGGGAAAAACAGGGAGAGACGGGGAAAGTGACCCTAACGTGATTCTTTCAGCCCAGCCTCTTTAGCAGAAGATGAAGGAGAGCAGCCTCCCAGAGCCCTCCAAGCATCCACCCTACTGTACACCTGGTATCTTACCCTAATTGGTTCAGGCTGCCATAGAAACCAAGAAACTCCCAGAAACCACAGAAACTCAGATTTCTCGACGAGAAGTCAGAGACTGAGGCCTTAGAAGATTGGCTTTTCTCTGATCTCCTTCTCGGCTGGCAGACGGCCATGCCCTTGCCTTCCTGTTGTGTGTATGAGCTTCTTACTCTTTTTTTCAGTAGGAATATGTTACTCTTCCTCACAGGACACGACACCGTAGCCTTCCCCTACGTGACCCATTTATGTGAAATCTGCTTCTTTAATGCCTTCAACTCCTAATTCCTCACAATCTGAGGTCCTAGGGGTTAGGACTTCAACACATGCCTTTTCAGGGAAAAAAAAAATTTCAGTAGATTTTTTTTCACAAACACATCTCTCTTGACAGAGATACCTAATAATTTTATTTAGTTGAGATTCCTCCCAGAACCAGGTAGCATGCATTTGTAAGCCCAGTCTTTGGGAGGCTGAGGCAGGTGGATCATGAATTCAAGAACAACCTGAGATTCATGGTAAGATAAGGCTCTACCTCAAAAGGTGTTTTCCTTTCCAAGTGAGGGCAATGTTGTCTCATCACATTCGTGAAAAGACTGACTAAGGCCATGAGTATAGGACATACACAGTAGCTACTTTGCTAATTATTTTCTTCCCTAGGTGGGCAGAGGGCCACTAACTGTGCTTCAGTGCCATCCTCAATTTGTGCCCAGTGGCTTTCCTCCTGCCTGGCCCTCCGCTGTCTTTGGTTAAACACCATTGCCGCACATTCACACCTTGCATGGAGTAGGTAGGGGATTTTAACCATCCATTTTAGTATCCAGTTATGTTAATGGTCCGTGAAATAACATGTGAGGAAGCCCATTAAACACTGTGAAAGTTTCCATCTCTTACAAATGAGGGAAGAAGAAGAAAGGCCAACATAACTCATTGCTGAGGAGAGAGGTTGACCTTCATCTTCAGATGTCCTTCTAGGAGAAACAGCTTAGACCACTCAGAATTCTGCATTTCAGGATTTGGGGATGATGCATGCTTAGGCATTAGCAAGCAGCTCAGGAGTCACATTTAATACCTTGTAGTTGAGCTGAGCTTTTAATCTAAATGTTAACTTGGTTTTTCTTTCATCAAACTGTCCTGGTTTCTGATATATACTTCACTGAATGTAGCCTGCTCGCCCCAGGTACAACCTGATTAGAAAAGGTCAAAGTATAAATCCATAAGCAGCTTCCATTTAGATCCTTCCCCTGGCCTGAACCTAACAGCAACCTACCCTAAGCTCTCCAGGAGCTGGGGCTGCAATGGATTCTCAGCCGTGCCTGTGCATGGGTCTTGGCTGGCTGACTATTCATTTCTGCAAACTGTTATACAACAGACTTAGAGATTCCTCTGTCCATCCAGCTACCACAGTCTCCTGGATTTCTACCTCATGGCCCACCACTTCCAGAAAATGTTATAGCTTTCTTTCTTCTCCATGGCCCTTTTCCACTAGAGACCCCAAGCCTTGGGCTAGGATTGCTAGTCTTTCCCCTCTGTGACCGCTTTCTTGGCTCTTGCCTCCAATCTCAAGGATGTTCACCTGAGAAGCATGGATGGAATTTCTAGTATATAGGTATATAATATATGTATATAAGTTACTAGTAACAAACATTTACTGATAAGACAAAAACATTTATTTTAAAGCAACTGTTTGGATATATTATTATTATTATTATTATTATTATTATTAATTATTAAAGACAAAAGCAAATTTGCATACTAATGGGATAAGTGTGCTTGTTCATTCCTACTTAAAGATTTAAATCTTGACTAAATATTGATACTGCAGGACATATAGCATCTTCAACATTTTTCAGAGTTGATTGACATTTTGATTTTATACTTGTCCATGCTGAGAATGTCACTGGGCATAAATAACTAAGTACAGAATGGTTTAGGACCATTTCAGAAGTTGTTGGAAATTCTGTCCTAATCCCTAATTAAAATTCATTTAGTGTTTTTTTTCTTTTATGAAACTCAAGTCAGCAATCTAAACAGTAATTTTTAAAAACAAGCATCTTTACACAGTACAACCCAAAGACACACTGATTTGAAACCCAACCTGCTAAGGAATTATGGTAGAAAGGGGTCTAGAGTCTTTGTTTTCTATAATTAGACCATCATGTTTCTATAAGAACAGAAAACTTGTATGTGCAGAAAAAACCCTGCCATTCCTAACAGCAGTCTCAAAGTCTGAGCTGAGGCACCTAGGGTAGCACTCCACAGTCCAGTGAGGCCTGTAGGTATGCTCTGTACAAAGTGAGCAGGCCGTTGAGAACCAAGGCTGCAGAGAAGTCACACAATACAACCCAGGGGAAAGCTGCTGGAAATCCCCCAGAGACTCATTACACATTTGGTGACTATGTGTTCAGAAATTTTTTATTGTTGACGAAGTTTTCATGACCCCTCACATTCATTTGTACAACTGCATATAGGGTCATGATCCACCATTTAAGAATCCTAGCTTTAGACAACCCTGCTTAATAGAGATGAGGAGGAGAACACTGGATTCTTTTCAATATTCATGAGGAAATGGAGTCTTAGCAGAAAGTGGATGGATCAGCAATTCAAGTATCAAGGGTTATATAAGTCACATTATAGATATCATTTAATCCATCACTCATTAAAGCATTTGAAGTAACTATCATTGTAGAATTCTTCCTATTGATGAGAAATAGAGGTTGGGGGGTATCACTGTCCCATGGCAAGCTGGCTATCAGAAGACAGAAGCTTTGAACACAGTTGAACAGAACCCCAAAGCCACAGACATTCCCTATTCTCTACTGAGCAAGCCCAGAAGATGGAGTTCTGGAGTAGAATTTTCCATTTGACTCAACTTCCCTGGCTCCATTTTCCTCATGAAACAATTTGAAGTTTCAGTTAGGTGTTCTCTGTGCTTTAACATTATACCATTCTAGTTTTTACCCACTGGCACAAAGGCACTGAATGGAAAACCTGAAGTCCTTGCCTTTTCCCAAGACAGGAGACAAGGGTGAGAATGAGTAATGGCTTAGAGCCCTTGTGATGTATAAATTGATCAAAGCACACACAGCATAGGGAAGTGGGGGATGATTCATTTTTTGCTGGGGGGCAACATTCCTTTCAGACCTTTTAGTCCTTTATGGAGCAAATGACGTCACACAGAGAGGGCCATCTTCACCCATTACCAAGCTGGCAGTGATATTCCTCTTCTGTCTATCATACAGGCTTGGAGCAGAAACGGGCCATGGGATTGGAGCATCTGCAAGGTAAGAGGAAGAAGGGTTCAGAGCCCTGTGTCTCTCTCCCATTGCAGGGTCCCTATACCTGTTGCCATGGCTCCTCTGGAATGAAGTCAGCCTTATCATCTTAAAAAACAACAACAACAACAACAAAAATTTAAAGTACATTAATAGTGTTTGAGTCAAGTAGACTTCAAGCAGGCGCATAGTGAATAGATGTTTGACCAGGACCCAGGGCACAGAAAGTTCATTGGCATAAGAACACTAATGGGCATATCTCTAGTAAATGTTATTAGCATCTCTGCCCTCTGTTCCAGAATAGCTGGAAGTTCTCTTCCTGGGACCATCATTCTCTTTGTCTGAAAGTCAAAGACACTCAAACCAAAGTCAACCCAAGCAAAAGAAGGAAAATGCAGGTTCCAGAGCCACGGGATCGTAAGGAACAGAAGTGGACTCGGCCTTGGAATTCCCATGGGTACACTCCATTGTCTCCCAAAGAAGGGAGGCATTTCCATCAGCAGCTCCAGGATGATTTCCCTGTAGCTTTGGGAGTCTCCGGACAAAATCACAGTAGGTTAGGAAGTTGGACGTAGTGTAGTGAGGGACTCTCCATAGCATATTCAAGGCCCTGGACCTGATCTCCAGTACTGCAAAGAAAAGAGAAAAACAAAAACAATAATGTGGCTTAAAAATCACAATTGGCTTTTATTTTTATTCTAGAATTAAGCAACACTCCATTCCATCTTACAGAATAAATGTTGTGAGTTGCTAGGTAAAATGGTGCTGGTTCATAGCTCTGTTTTCGAGTGGTTTTGCTGTTGCTTTTGAAGCTGGTTTATAGGAAAGAAGGAAAGAAGGAAGGAAGGAAGGAATGAAGGAAGGAAGGAAGGAAGGAAGGAAGGAAGGGAAAGAAAAAGTAAGGAAGAAGGAAAGAAATAAAGAAAAAAGAAAAAACAAAACAAAAAAGCAGACTGACCATTCCAAAGTTACTTTTCTTCCATGATGATGATAGAGAGAAATATAGGAAAATAAGATTTATCATCTGGTTGCTTTAGATGACCTCTTTCTTGTTTCATTTTTGAGACATGACCTCAATATGCTGGTTTGAACTCAGGTCGTATTGCCTTGGCCTGCTGAGTGCTATGGTTACAAGTGGCTTCCGCAGGTCACCCTGAGTGTGTCTGAAGGTTAGAGAAACAGGAGCTTCATTCGCAGCCCACCTTGCCAACTAAAACCAGCAGGCTGGGAAATTTGGCCATTGTCTCTACTCCTGATTTCTTACAGGGTCAGGTAAGCAGCTCAGTTACAACTTAGCCTGAGGGATTCCATTTTGAAGTTAGCCTGGGCTGTTGTGGATACTGCGCAAATGTTTAGTATAAAACGACGGCTTCCTTTAATGTCAGTTTAATAGAAGAGGGGAAAAAAAGGTATAATAGTCAGCCTAGGTTGCAAAATCTGGAACCAAGAGAAACTGATGGGCCTCACAGAGTTGGCATACCTGTGTTCAGAGAGCACTGAAGGCCAAGTAAGGGGAAGCTCTTCCCTTCTAGCCAAAGGAATGGAAGCCACCTCTGGAGGCAGGCATGCTGTTGTTCCTCCCTTAAAGAGCTAATCAAGTTGGGCGAGCCGATCACCTGGCCAAAGGACCATCCATCAGGAAGACAAGTTCACCTTCAATCAAGCTAAAGAGATAGAAGGAATAATTAGCCCTTTAATGACATTCTCTACTTTTCCTTCCCAGAATTCCCACTCTTCAGTGAAGTCCCTGACTACAGAGACGTGGAAGGAGCTTTTTTTTTTTCTTTTTTCTTCTTCTTCTTCTTCTTCTTCTTCTTCTTCTTCTTCTTCTTCTTCTTCTTCTTCTTCTTCTTCTTCTTCTTCTTGTCTGTTCTTTGGATGCTGGCCAGAGCCTAGGCATGGTTTCCTGTGGTACTCTCTCCTGTGACAGTTTTTCAGCCTGTGGCTGACTCACATGGTGTGGTTTATTTTCTTTCTCTTCTCCTCCAGGTAGCTGCCAAGGTTTGCAGCTTGCCTGCCCTGGATTATTTCTCTTAATTGCTAATAAAATTGTCCTTGAGTTCATGTTTGAGTCCATTCTTAAATTCTTTCCATCATGAGATGGGGTCCCAAGAAGGGAACCAGGTTTCCCTTGTATCATACCGTGACCCTGGTAAAACTCACCAACATGTCTGGTAATACCTGTTTCTAAGCACTGGTGGAGGCCCAGGAAGGCTAACCTTTCCTCCATGGTTTCCTTGAGTCTTTATTCAACTGTCCACTTCTCGGTAAGGCTTCTCTGGCCATCACCTAAAAAACTCGAAACCCTTCCTTTCCAATTAATCCCCAGCTTCCCTTATCCTAACCGTACTTACCTCCAAATATGGAATTATTTACCCATTTGTTAAGATTCTCATTTATCTCTATATTATATGCACCACGCCACAGGGTTATTGTATGTTTTGCTTAGATACCCCAGTGTCTATAGGAATGCCTGGCACACAGAGCCCCACTGTTTGCTACCGAATGAATAAGTGAATAGTTTGACTTACAGCCTCCCCTCACTCCTTCCCATAGCAGGGATTTGGACTGCTGGTTTATTTTTTTTTGTTGATAGTAGTAGTTTGTTTTTAGAGAAACAAATAAACTTCAGTCCAGATGCTATGGACTGATGCTTGTTGACTTGATTAATCAATGGCTCTCTATGGCCGCGTTGGTGGCCCACTCATAGCCCTCTCTGTCTCCATGGCTACAGTGATTCATTGATTTGCTTCCCCTAAGTGGAGTTTGCCTGCTGTGCTTCCCTAACCTGGAGTGAAGTAGATCTGGATGTCAGATTCTAATACAGTAGAAGGCGGTAGGTGACGTTCCACTTTCCTGACTGTTGATAAAACACTTTGACAAAAACCATCCTAGAGGAGGAAGGGGTGATTTCATCTCACACTTTCCAGGTCACAGTCAGTCATCACTGAGGGAAATCAAGGCAGGAACCAGAAACCAGGAACCATGAAAGAATGCCGTTTGAGGATTCACTCACCGGCTCATGCTTTCTTTTATAGCCCAGGACCACCTGCCTAGACATGGTGCCACCCACAGTGAACTAGGTCCTCCAATATCAACTAACAATCAATACAGTCATCCACAGACATGCCCACAGGCCAGTCTGATCTGGCTAGTCCCTCAACTGAGACTTTTCAGGTGACTCTAGGCTGGGTCAGGTTAACAGTCACAGTTAATTAGGACATCTGGGTACAAAGCAACACTTCATGGCTACTCTCCACATGTGGACACTGCCCTATACAGTGTGAATGAATATGATGGAGTTCTGGACATGACATAAAACACCAGACTTTAAAGCTATTCTCTGATCTTATGGGTACCACCTACACTCTGCCAGCATCCTCTGAACTTTTTTTGGTTTATAGTTTAAGGAAAACACAGGTTTCACTTAATGAACACTATTAGAGCGATGTTTCTAGGCTTCTCTTGAGTATTTACTTGTCTTCGTGTCTTCCATTAGAGACATCATAGTTGCCTTCAATTTTCCTTTCCTAAACCTCCACATGTAAACCTTCTATTACACGCTAAACCTTTGCTCTTCCCTCACTCTGAATGCCCTGGTTACCATGGAAATGATCACATATAACTCAGTTAATTGCGTCAACACCGTATATTTCTGTCCCTCTTAATCTTATCAGTAGGCAGTTTCATTTCCCCCCTTTTTGCATGGGAAGTTTTGATTTCACCGTGGGTGAATCAGGAGCACAGTATTAAAAAGTCAGATGCCAGATGTTTCAGCAATGAAATTACAGTGCTCTTGATGAATTAACTGCCCTCCTCCCAATCCAACAGCCAATTAATTCAGAGGTACAAGAGGCCATCATTAAGAAGCTAGAACCTGAATTCACGGGATCAAAGTTTCAATTTCAGTTTAATTATCAGAAACTTAGGGCCACCTTATCATAGCTAACATGACAAAAAATGTTTTTTATTTGTTTGTTTTTAGCAAAAAGTGTTTCTTGGGAACCAAATCTGAAGATTATTCCATGTCTTCCTCTCTAACACTGCTACAACAGTCAAACACCCCAGAACATTTTCTGTTCTTATTTTACTTGAATAAAGTCCCCTTTAAAATATAAATATTTAGAACATACTCTTACTGAGAATTATTTGACTTTATCTGAAATTCAGACTTAACTAGATTCTGTATTCTTAGTTGTAAGTCTGGCTGCCATATAGGCCATACAATTGACCAAATACTTCCTGAACCATTCAAAGTCTTCCTAACCGCCAGGGGAAATGAAGCAATGTTTATTCAGAAAACAGGCGAAAGGGTCACATAGGAACCAATGGGTCTGAGGAGGGATGACTTGAGGATGCTGGATCCTCAGCACTCTAGAGGATCCCTGAAACACAGCCTAGCATCCAGTTGCACACGGGATGGGATGAAGAAACAGACATTGGTCTTAAGACCTTGTCACAAGTGGTCTTTGTTTTCCTAAGAGGACTGGGTGCTGTCACTTTGCTCTCTCCCTGTGGGCAAGTGACATCCTGCAGAGTCCTCTTATTCTCCTGCTTCCTTTTAGCTTTGATGCAGGACCAAGTTCTAACTTTTGCTCCAACTCCCTGGGTGGGCTTGCAAGTTCCTGGAACTTCCCAGCTCTGGGAGCCTCCTTTTACAATCTCCACCTAAAAATGACAGCAGCATTGACTCTGATAAACTTGGGTTTGTGTTGTTCCCAGACAGTGGCAGGATACGATGATACTGTATGCAGCCTGTGCAAACATCACATGCCCACAGCGTATCGCTGCTGCTGTCCCCTGTGAGTTCTAGAGGTTGTTCAATCCCGAGTGTGACAGGAAAGGTGGGGTGGGGTGAGTCTGAGTGTGAGGGTGAGCCACCTAACAGGACAGAAAGCCTCCTTGTCTTTGAAATTTGAATCTTCCAAGAGGTGCCAACAGGTTTGGGTCTTACGGAGGAGAGTATGTTTCACAGGAACGGCTTGCAGCTGACTCTGGAATTGTCCTAGGGGAAGAGCCCTGGGACGACAACAGCTGCCATCCCAAGAGAAGCCTGTCTACAAAGCCACCAAATGGCACCTCCGTAGGGTGTGTTGAAATAATTACAGTCCCCAAAGTGAAACCAGATCATGTTTCAAACCACTGTCCCAT
The DNA here is from genome assembly GCF_949786415.1 of Peromyscus eremicus. Classification (NCBI taxonomy): domain Eukaryota; kingdom Metazoa; phylum Chordata; class Mammalia; order Rodentia; family Cricetidae; genus Peromyscus; species Peromyscus eremicus. The sequence continues at coordinate 18,495,727 of NC_081420.1, forward strand.
CCAGAGGCCAGAAAACAACAGACTGTTGGGAAGAAATGAAAATGAGACTTGTAGCCTATCATACCTAAAAAGAGAAGAGAGGCTAGGGGACAATTGTTCTTGCTTACAAGTTTTATAAAATAATTGAGAGGAGGTCAAGATATGGTCTCAGCTGATGTTTGGACTCAGAGGTCTCCTGTCCTTCATCATGAGGGGTGAAGGGTCTGCTGGGAGCTGGCTGGCTTCCCATTGAGAAAAGAGCTGAGGGCCAACACAAACAGCTCTCTGCTTCTGCCTCATCCACCTTATTTATTTTCTGTCTTTACCCATCTTTGGTCAGCTGGAAACTGGAGAGAGAACACATTTGCCCAGTAGCACATGATGTGTGAAACGTGATGCTTATTTTTTCATTTTAAAACAAAAAATAACTTCTACGGCTCCTCCTTGAAACAAACAAACAAACAAAAAAAACATCATCTGAGGGATGGGGGGGCACAGTTCAGTTGTAAAGCGTGCTCAGTGAGTAAGAGGTCCTGGGAGAAGAAGAGGAGGAGGGGGAGAAAAGGGGAGGACTATCTTTGCTTATGAAAAACTACTTGCTTGATTTTATTTATGCATGGGTCTTATCTTTTCCAGTTTTTGTACCCATGACCTTCAGTAAAATTGGTATATAATAAGCTATATTAGATACATGTGTGTGGGTGGGAACATGCATATATATATATATATATATATATATATTTCCTTTAAAAAGGTTACGTGCACATCAAAAGCATTGATTTTTATGCTTCATAGAGCACAATCAAGAGAGGAAAACCTGTGAAATGAGAGAAAACTTTCAGAAACCCTGTAAGAGGTTAATGCCTCCAATTCACACAGAATTCCTTCAACTCAACATGATTAAAAGGCAGAAAGAGGCGAAGGATTTAGACATTTCTCCAAAGAAGATTCACAAATGGCCAGAAAGTACATTTTTAAAAGAATGTTTCCTATCCCTAAGCATTGGGGAAATTCAAGAAAATGCACAATGAAATACCATGTCATATTCATTAGGATGCTGTTCCAGTTTCATTTCCATTACTGTAGTAAAATCTCCTGACTGAAAAGCAACACAGGGGAGGAAGGGTTTATTCAGCTTATGTTTCCAGGTTATAGTCCATCGTTTTCAGGAAATCAAGGGAGCAGCTAGTCACATCCACAGTCAAGAGCAGAGAAAATGAATATGCGGTGCTGCCTGCACTTTGGCTGCTTAGCTCGTGTTCTCTATTCTTAGGCACGCCAGGCCTCCTGCCTAGAGAATGGTGCCACCCACAATGGGTTGGGTCTTCCCACATCAGTTAATAATCAAGACTCTATCGCCGGGTGGTGGTGGTACACGCCTTTAATCCCAACACTTGGGAGGCAGAGGCAGGCAGATTTTTATGAGTTCAAGGCCAGCCTGGTCTCCAAAGCAAGTTCCAGGAAAGGCACAAAGCTACACAGAGAAACCCTGTCTTGAAAAACAAAATAAAATAAAAAAAAAAAAGACTCTAGATATGCACATGGACCATCTTGAAAAAGACTATCCCAGGTGCTTCTAAGTCCAGTGAGTGGAAAATCTGAACAACATAGTACTGGTGTCTGGTAAGGGTGCCTTGGCTATTTTCACAACATAGTTGATAAGTAGGCACATGAAGGTAAGCATGTGTGTGAGACAGGACTGAAAATGCATGGTTCGCTCCTAAGAGGGAGCATAAATCCATCCCTGAGAAAATATGCCCTGTGGTCTACTTGACTTCCACTGGGCTCTGCTCTTAAAAATCTGCCACCTAACAACACTTTATTCTAGGGACCAAGCTTCCAGACCATGTATATTTGGGAGGTAAACTATAACCTAACCAAAGCAACTAACAACCACCTGCATAACTGGTGGCTATGGAAACAGACCTTCCAGGCCCCAGAAAGCCTCCAGATAATGTCAACTCTGCCCTACAGCAGTGTCTCGACCTCAGCATCATGGGAGATGCTGATAGATGCACCACCCAGATTCCTGACCCTCAGAAATAGCACAATAGCAAGTGTTTACTGCTATAAGTGTTAAATACGGGATAATTTGCTGCAGTGGGTAACAAACACAATCCCTTGACATTCTTGGTGAGATTTATAACCTGCCTGAAATGCTAGACTGTTTTCCAAACCCAGTCTGATTCTCCACTAAATGAACTGCCGCTCTCACCCCGGTAAAGCCATGCAACTCTTCTCAAAATGGCATAGCCTTCACAATTAGAGGGAGCAGCCCATTTACAGAAGGCACTTCAATTGATCCCTTTTCTGGGAACAAATTGCCTTTTTTTTCAAAGAATATCAAAATTCCCACAGCATTTTGCCATTTCAATGTTTCATTCCAGGAAGCACATTTCCCTAGATTTCTTTAAAGTAACTAATCAAATAGCTTATTAGAAAAAAAAATCCCATTTTTCTTAGGGAAATCTGTACTAAGCATCTCTTTAGATAGAAGAGTATTAGTCTTATTCAGGCTTTGCATGAAATACTTCAAATCTTGTTACTCTGAAACTCCAGAATAATAGTCCCAGACTATTTAATGTCTTGGGTGTGAGGAACAGTGGATTTTGACTATGTTTTAAAATGTATTAAAACTTGAAATGTGCCACTGGATTTTAATGGTATTTAAGTTAAATATGTTTAAGTCCATATTGATTTAAAATGCCTGTATTGGGGCTGGATAGATGTCTCAGCTGTTAAAGACTAGGCTCACAACCAAAAAATGCCTGTATGTATGTATGTATGTATGTATGTATGTATGTGTGTGTGTCACATGTATGTGGTACCTATGGAGACCAGAAGAGGGCATCAGATCCCCTGGAACTGGAGTTGCCAGCTGCCATGTGGATTGAGAAAACTGAACCCAGGTCCTCTGCAAGAGCAACAAGTGCTCTTAACTGCTGAGCCCGCTCGCCAGTGCCTTGAGACTGTTGTAACCTTTGAGATCACTAGAGACCTCCTGTAGTGTTTGTTTGTTTGATATTCGCTCTCAAATTACACATTAGACACAGAAAAATTCAAGTCAAGACATTAAGGTGTTCCTTTGCCAAGGGACAATTTCCTCTCTGTCACTCTGCTTATTATCTAAGGAAGGTTTCAGCCTACTGGGGCCTTGAATTAATGCCTGAAAGCTGAGTAGAGTACCCATATAGCACCAGTACACACACTGTCTGCTCATGGAATGGTGCCACCCACATCAACGTGGGTCCTGTTCCTTTGGCTAATCCTCTCTGGAAATCCCCTCTTAGACATGCCCAGAGCTATGCCTCCTTGGGGATTTTAGACCAACGAGGCTGGTAATGAAGATCAACAACCAATCCATGAGAGGTGACCTAATCACCTCTTAAGAGCCTTACCACTCAATACCATGCATTGTGGCTTTAGTTTCCAACACACACACACACACACACACACACACACACACACACACACACACACACATTGGAGAACACTCTAATAATAACTGGCTGCCTTTGCTTTCTCTTCACAGTAAAGAAAATGAGGCTTAGACCCTCATGAAATGCTCCAGATCACCCAGTCAACAGGTAGAGGGGGCAGGATTTGCACTTAAGATACTCACCAAACTGCCTCAAAGACCAACTGCTCCCTGGGGGCTTCCTAAAGTTTCCCCTGAAGTTACATTTGCTGCTAGGGCATCCTTGGCGTGTTTTCTCTACATGGGCTGCCAGAGGCTGAGTAACCCAACATCCTCTTCAACCTTTTTGCTGGGCTCAGCTTTGTAGCCCTTGTTCCACTCCCAGAGCTTACTCTACTTCCTGCCTTATTCCAGGAGGGCTCTCATGATGAGAGATGAAAAACGCCGCCCTCTTCATCTGAGGGAGGTTGGTCCCTGAGAAAGCTAGCATCTCAATATAGCCTGCTTTTCCATACAGACCTGCTTATTTCTCCCACCCTCGTGTTCCCACTTCCTACAATGGCTGTATGCATCAATTTGTAGATGTCATCCACTGCCACACAGACTACATACATACCCACACATATACCTCCGAGAAACACATACATTTACACATATACACACACCACATACATACCTGTATACCACCTCAGAAAAACACACACACTTCACATATACATACACTTCAGAAAAACATAAACACAAACCTTACATACACCCCACATATATGATTCAGACAAACACATACATATATAGACCTTGTATAATAAACATATAAACCACAGATATGCCTCAGAAAAATACATAGATGCCCACACCTACATAATACACACAACACATATATACCGTAGAGACATAAACACACACACACACACTCACACACCGTATGTGTACCATCCCTGATACTTTGTCCGCTAACCCGTTTATCCTTCCTAATACAGGTACCTGAGCGAGTTGGAGGATTCTCTAGGCATGCCTATGGATCTTCCTGCCATACTCAGTTTTTCTGTTGTCTGGGTTTGTCTTCCTCAGCAGAAGGTGAACTCTCAGAGGCAAGTTATAGCATCCAACACTCAGTAGAATTTCAGCAGATGTTTCTAGAATGAACGGGTAAGTTCTGCTATTTTGGTAATTAAGAGTTCATTGAATTAGTAAACCAGAATAGCCTACTGACTCCAACTAATTAGGCCAAATGTTAGTTGTGATGAACTAATGCTTACCCACTCCCCACCAGGATGAGATGGAGACGTCAGCTGGCCGAGAGGGGTCGATGAAGTTTTATGTGCATACATACTACACAGATGGTAATGGACAGACCCCAGTGTTTCCAGTCCTGACACAGCTTCGCTAGGGAAAGCCCGTCTGGTGCCTGATGTAACCAGGTGCAATGGTGATTTCTCTGCTTCCCAAGTAACTCCTGCATCTTAAGCAAATGAGTGCCCCAGCACCATGGTTTCAAGAGAAGACTTTAAATACAGTTGAACTAGCCAGGTATCTTCCCGCCATCTGTCCCCAAGAAAACGGAAACCTGATAAAAAGATGTTCCTCCCAGCTCAGAACCACAGAAGTGTGGTTACTTGTGTTTATCCCGGTGGTCTTTGTCCCCAATCCATTCCAGCACTGGTTTAATCTTTCTAACGGATTGTTTCTCTCTGTGATGTGTCTGTGGATAAGTAAGAGGCATTTCCCCATGGCCTGCCTGTTACAGTTCCTTTCTGTCCTCTAACTAGGGACACTTTCAGACCTCTCTGACTACATATACTTCAATATTTGAGTTTTTTTCTATTAAAATTTTCCTTTTGAGTCAAAATGGGCATAGCAGGAGAAATTAATGGCTAAGGGAGAGGGAAGACAGAAAAACCTTCAGTTCTGTGACTAGCATAAGGGTGGAGGCGCACCACCTTTAAGATCCACACAGGAGGGGCTAGAGAGATGGCACCGTGATTAAGAGCACCTGTTGCTCTTGCAGAGGACTAGGGTTCAATTCCCTGTACCCACAGGGTGGTTCACAACCATCCATAATTCTAGTTCCAGGAGATCCAGTTCCCTCTTTGGACACCAAACGTGCATGTGGTACAAATACATGCCCACAGACACAACACTCACATGTAAAATAAAAGCCATGAATCTAGTTAAATTTTTAAAAAGATTCTTGTAGGAGAGCCAGGCAGTGCTAGTCTCAATGTGGATCCCAGGCGCTGGATGAAACCCCCTCCAGTTGGTCTGGGCTTATGTCTTCGCAGAACAGTACCCCAAGTCCCTGCGGAGGAATCTTATTCACTGTCACACATTATAGTATAGAAGAGAGGGGAGAAGGAAAAAAACCTCACAGTTTCCCCACTAAAAACCGATCCTGGCAGGAGAGGAGGTACTCTAGGGTGCCTTGCCTGTTGGCTATCACGGAAACAGTGGACCACAAATCATCCGTTTCAACCCTTCTTCACTTGCAAGGCTTGCGCAATCCTAGCTCGGCCATGAAAACACCAGAAACTGGAGACGCTTCTGCTGCAGACCAAGAACACAGCGCTAACATCAGGCACATCCGCCACCTTTGTCCTCGCTGTGATGAAGCGACTGAAAAGGAGAGAGGGCTATCCTGCCGGAGGTTGGAGGGGGTGCGATCAGCCATCACGTGAGGAGGGAAGGGAAGGGAAGGAAGGCAGGCCTGACACAGGAAGGCAGGTGGTTCCACAGAGGCAGGAGTGTGAGGAGGCCTGCTCACACTTCAGTGACTCGGGGAGGACGGACTTCAAGGTAGAACTAGAGCAGTGCTATAGCTCTCCACATTTTTAATCATTATCAGAGTGTGTTGTGTGTCTGCGCATGTGCGGAGGTCAGGACGACTTTCGGAATCCGGTTCTTTCTTCTTCTACCGTCAGGTTTGGTGGCAAGCACCTTTACTGGACGAGCATCTCTTTAGACCCTGAGCTGTAGTGTCAAAGCTCACACCCAGTGACCTATTTTTTTTTTTTTTTTTTTTTTTTTTTTTTTTTTTTTTGGTTTTTCGAGACAGGGTTTCTCTGTGTAGCTTTGCGCCTTTCCTGGAACTCACTTGGTAGCCCAGGTTGGTAGCCCAGGCTGGCCTCGAACTCACAGAGATCCGCCGGCCTCTGCCTCCCGAGTGCTGGGATTAAAGGCGTGCGCCACCACCGCCCGGCTCCCAGTGACCTATTTTTGCCACCGAGGCTTCACTACTCCTTCTTTGCATATGTCTGTATGTGATGTCATGCACATGTACATGAATGGAGTGTGTGTTTATGCATATGTCTGTGTATGTGCATGCACACGCTTGCATGTGCCTGTATATGAGTGTTTACATGTATGTGGGCTCACATGGTGTGCAGATGCACAAAACACTGGAATTACAGGCAAGTGACTTGGTGTTTATGTGGGTGCTGGGGATCCAAATGTTGGTCCTTACACTTGAGTGGCAAGTGCCTTATCCACTGAATCATCTCCCCAGCCCCAAGGCCCTACCTCTTAAAAGTTCCACAATCCTCTCAAATAGCACAATTAACTGGGGACCAAGTGTTCAAACACATGAGCATTGTGGGGAGGGGTGGGATTTCTGGCTCAAACTCTTAACGCCGTGCTTTAACAGAGAGAGCACACCGGGAGTGTCTTGTATTAGCAGTGAGTGGGATTGGTTCTTTCCCCCTTGCCTTTGCATTCAGTGAAGCCCTTGAAAAGGCAACCAGCCTGTCTGTCAGCCTGAGTCTGAACACTTCTGAGGGGTTTCTACTGAGGTAGTAGGCTTCCCTTTTGTGTGCAGAGGGCCCTGCCTTTCATGTGAGTACTGTAAACAAGATGAATTCTGTTTTTTCAGTGAGCAGAGGCTAAAAGGAAAAATTGTTTCTCCAATTATAGACTCGCTGGGCAAAGATAATCTGCTTGGCTTCTTTGATATGAGATGAAAGATAAATTGCTTCATGTAAATGTGTTTCTCTTTGAAGAGTCCTCCAGTGCTGACTTGGGACAAATCATGAGGCAGCCAGGGGTTGTCATGGCAATGGGTCATATCTCTAAAATCCAGATGCAAGTTGGCTATTGGGACTTGTCAAAGGACAAAATTATGACAATTTAGTTTCAAGATCATAGCTGGCTTTGTTTTCTATTCTAGAGTCAGGCCAGCCTTCATTTCATGAAGTAAGTGTTGCAGTAAGCTGAGCGGGCTGGCTGATTTTATAGAAAAATATGGGAGGAGGGGCTGAAGAAAGCAGAAAAAAAGACAACAAAAAACAAAATCAGATTGGTCATTTCTTTCTTTCCTTTTTGACAAGGTGACCTTCAATTCCCAGTCCTCTTGCCTTTGCTTCCTGAGTGCTGGGGTCACAAGTATGCAGCACCACATCTGGCTCCAGATACAGAGAGAGCTCTGGGAGACCTCACAGTGTGGCAAGGACAGGGAGACAGACACTAGGAAAAGGTTAGTGTCAGGTTATCTTTTGTGTAAGAGTTAGAGCAGGGAATGAAACTGGCCTGCTGGGAAATCTGTCTGTTTTCTCTCTAGTCCTCATTTCTCAGGAAGTCAGGTTAAAGTGTGTGTCCCTCTTCGTGAGAAAGAACTTTGACATGACTGGTGCCATTTTGGTGTTTAGCCTGCCTGTTGGGGCCCAATAGAGGAAGTTAGTCAAAACCAATGGGCTCCTGTAATTTTTAAAGGACTTTAGCACACAAAAGGAGACTATGTTTATAGACAACCCCTTCCTCCCCAAACACTTCTGTGATGGTTTGAAAGACAATGGCCCCCACAGGGAGTGGCACTGTTAAGAGGTCTGGCTTTGTTGGAGGAAGTGTGTCACTGCGGGGGTGGGCTTTGAGGTCTCATATATGCTCAAGTTCACTTCCTGGTGCCTGTGGATCAAGATGTAGAACTCTCAGCCCCTTCTCCAGCACCGTGTCTGCCTGCATGCTGCCATGTTCCACCAAAATGAGAATGGACTAAACCTCTGAAACTGTAAGTTACCTCAATTAAATGTTTTCCTTTATAAGAGTTGCTGTGGTCATGGTGTCTCTCCACAGCAATAGAAACCCTAACTAAGACAACTTCCCTGTCTCCAGTATATTTTTACCTGATATTCTTAGCCTCAAATTTCCCTCTTCTAAGCAAAGTCAAAGGCACAGTCAGAATGTCACTGGTATCATTGGCTTTCCCAGTGCCAGGACAGGTCATGTAGACCAATGTTCATTTGGAAACAATGGCTATTATAATCTTATGGCTTGGTGAGGAAGGATATAGGCATGAAGAAGAGGGAGACAGTTTCTTTAAAAATTGAAAGTGCAAGCCAGACATGAAGGTTCACATCTGTAATACGCTGCAGCATTTAAAGGATAGAGGCAGAATTATGAGTTCTGGGAAGCTTGGTCTACATAGCAAGACTATTTCATTAGCAATTATGTACAACATGAAGACCCAATCTCATAAGAACAAAATAAAAATTCATGATGTACAGGAAATCCTATACAAATCATTGAAACATTGCTGTAATCCCAGCATTTGGAAGGCTGTAGGCAGGGGGATTGCCACAAGTTTAGGGTCAGGCTGGGTTCCAGCCTGTGTGAAATTCTCTCTCAAAATAAATGAAAAAATAGGTAAATAGACAGACAAACAGATAGTTAGGTAAATAGACAGATTTCCTCCTTTATTGTCCTTCTCATAGTTTATGCTAAAGATAATAAATAACGATAATAGCATTAGTAATGCATTAGAAGATATTAGCATTTACAGAGGGTTTAGTAGGCGTCAGCCATTCTGAAGTCCTTCTAATCACATATTGAAATAAGTACTAGGATGATTCCCTCCTTTTTTCAGACTAAGAAACTAAGGCCAAAGACACATTGCTGAATTCAGCCTCTGTAGTCATCTCTAAGCTCACACTCAGACTGTCCTCTACTTTTGTATTCTTCTCATGCTGTGGGATCTCTTGAAATATTTGAGAAAGAAAAGAGAAGTTCATGGCCTGGGGATACTCACCAGAGGCAATTCCAGCTGCAGGGGCAGTGGGACAATGTCCCACTTATGTACAGACAGTATACCCTGTGGACAGGCAGGCTCTGTTAGAGTACAGTGACAGATGATGGCATCTCCTGGACAGGCTAATTTCAAAGGTAGGAGGGCAGGAGGCGGCAGAGACTCCTATTAAATGGTCACCCTGGGGAAGACTAGGGTGTGTGGGTAGGGAAAGTTCTGGAAACCCAGAGGCCAACAGTGGGTCCAGGTGTGGATTGCTGCTGACCATCCTTATCACTGAACTAACTGATGAAACAAGAGGCCTTAGCTTGGGAGGAAGCTCCTCCTCAGGGCTTGCTCTACTGGACCAGACAAAACTCAAAATGGAGTCAGTCACTCACACTAAAGTCATTGTGCTGGCTAGTCTTATGTCAACTTGACACGAGCTGGAGTTATCCGAAGGGAGGGATCCTCAACTGAGAAAATGACTCAATCAGACCTAGCTGTGAGGCATCGTTTTAAAATCAGTGATTGAGGGAGAGCCCAGCCCATGGTGGGTGGTACTATCCCTGGGCTGCTGGTCCTGGATTCTATAAGAAAGCAGGCTGAGCAAGCCAGGGAAAGCAAGCCAGTAAGCAGCACCCCTCCATGGCCTCTGCATCAGCTCCTGCCTCCAGGATCCTGCCCAGTTTGAGTTCCTGTCCTGACTTCCTTCAGTGATGAACTGTGATGTTTAAGCCAAATAACCCCTTTCCTTCCCAACTTGCTTTTTGGCCGTGGTGCTTCATCAGAGCAATAGAAACCCTGCTAAGACAACCGTCAAGGAATGCAGCTTCCAACTGACCTTCTGAGAAACTGGATTAGGGAGATAACAGCCCAGTCCTAGGACAGGTCAGTGTCAACTGGCGTGATAAGGACTTTTCTTCTGCTTAATCCTGCCACAGTGTTTGAGTAGACAGCCAGACACTTTTCTACTGTCCTGTCTACCCAAACCCACCCTCCAGCGTAAGTGACTTTGAAATGACCCTTCCATTTCCCAGTCTTTTGTCTTGGCCTTTCTCCAATCTCGCTTTGTCCTCAGCACCAACCTCTGCCATGCAGTCCATCTTCTCCCACCTAACTGCCCCCCACGTTGCCCCTGGATTTGGGGAACTACAGCCTCCCAGGATTTGCTCCAAACCTGTGGGTGAGAAGCAGAGGAGGGATGCTGGGAATTTGGGCTGTGTGGAGCATTCAGGTGAGGCTTACCAAGGAAATGCAGGAGACACTGAAGGAGACCACCCAAAGCCTCGAAGCCACACCTGCCTTCCCAGGAATGAAGAAAGGCTGAGCCCCGAGGAGCGCACGGGAACAGGAGTAAGAAAGGATTCATGGAGTGGTCCAAAGAACTTAGGGTCACCAAATGCCCCACCTTGTCTGAAACTAAGGACATGTCCTGGGATAATTTTGAAACCTTAACAATTCTAAGCAAACCTTTCTATCCCAAGTCCACGTCCATGAGAACCTTATACACACCTCACGTGACCCCAGAGTTCTAAACCTTCAGATGGTGTTACACACGCACACACACACACACACACACACAGACACACAGACACACACACACACCCCGCCCTGCCGGCTGATCCAGCTTCCCTGGGCATCGGAAGGGAAGGACTGTGGAATAAAGTATTGCATCTTGAATTGAGCTAAACCAGCAACTCCATGGGCTCCCTGAGGTATCTGCATCTTTTGAAAAAGAGAAGCCATAATTTGTTTTGCCTCCTACATTTCCTTTGTAGCTGAAATTGCTTTTCAGAGTTATCTTCAAAACCAAGAGCAAAACTCAGAGCTGCACTTCAGAAAAGCAAACCCTGCCTCGTTTGTCCCTTACGTTGGCTAGAGAAAATAAAAATTTCCACTTCTCTCTCCAAACAGTGCCTTACTTGGATTTTTCACTGTCCTTTCAAACCCGTTCTAATTTCTGCTTGATTTCCTTTTCCTATATTTGGCACTGTGACTTTAAAAGAAAAAAAAATATTTTTCTACATCTATCTGAAGTCATGTGCTTGGGGCCTGTTAGGACAAATGAGAAAAAACAAGATGGATAAATAAACTATATATTGTATGTAGAACTAGCCCAAGTTCCAAAGCAGTGGGCTTTGCCAAGAAATTAATTATGATAAAATATACATACAGGAGTCATGATGGAGACCTATGACCCAACATTTGCTAGGGAGTTAGCCTCACAGCAAGTAATAAAGAAAGCATCTCAGATAGGACTTTCCCCCAGAGCCATGAAGTCCACAGCTGAGCCTGTAGACAAGGAGGCGGGAAGGGACCTGGACCCTGGAGCCCAAATCCAGCTGGAAGGGGGAACAGGGCAAGTCTGGCCTCTATACTCATTACTGGCACTTAGTGCAGGGTTAAAGAGGAAGGCAGCTGGGGAGAGGAAGCCTTTTACAATGTAGGAACACTATGTGCTCAGACCTGATCTCGAATCTAGGTTCAAGTCCCAGCTCTGCCACACATTAGCTGTGGTGAGTGAGTTTGCTAACGCAGCCATCTTCTGTCACGGTTAATGTCTGTGTTGTCAATTTGACTGAATTTGGAAACATCCAGGAGACACACTTGCTGTGCATGATATGGTGGAGTAGGTGGGTAGGTGTGGGAGTGGGTAGGTGAGTGGGTGTGTCCAGAGAGCTTGAACGGAGGAAGAAAGGTCTATCCTTAACATGGATGGTACCATTCTGTGTGCTGGGGTCCTAGATTGGCTAAAAGGGGGAAAGGCTAACTCAGCCCCAACATTCATCTCTCTGCTTCCTATGGACACAATGTGTCTAGCCACTCCCACCCCTGCCGCCATGATGGACTATGAGACAAAGTAACTATTTCTTAAGTTGTCCTCAGGGAATTTGTTACAACAATGAGATAGAGTAATGAGTACACTTCCTTACAAGGTTACTGTGAGGATAATTCATGAATATACATATACGAAACACCCACTTAGAGCTACGCCTCCTACCTAAGCAATGCTTGCTATTTGCTTACATTCAGTTGGAGACAGAAATCTCCAGTCTGCCTCTTGAACAGATGAACTGATTTTTAAAACTTGCCATGCAATGCAAGCTACACAGCAGGGCCGAATGCAATCTGCTAAAGCGCTCTGAGGGCGTCCCAAGGTGTGGTGCTGCTGTCTGAATTAACGGTGCAAGTTTAAAAACCGGGAGGTGAAGATGCAGGTCTCCAGCTATTTTTGAAAAACAGAAAGATCAGGCTATCTAAGGCTCACCATCTTCCTGCAGGGCCATTGCTAACTGGAGCTGCATGGAGCCAAGCAAGCAGCAAGTGTGTTAGGGGCTCCCCCAACCCATCAGATTCCATCAGCCTGTTTTGCTACAGGCAACTGTATTTGCAACTGTTAGTTAAGGCAGAGATCCACGTAGTATAGTCAAGGGTCAAATCCGGGATGGGCTGGGTTTTTATTTGTGTGGTGTGTGTGTGCGTGTGTGTGTGTGTGTGTGTGTGTGTGTGTGTGTGTGTGTGTGTATGAAGCTTTGTGGGACTCTAGTGGCATGCACTCACTCATAGGACAATGCAGATATACCCACAAAACCTAAAATATTAGTATCTGAATCCAGACAGGAAAAGGTCATGGCTGTTTGCAAGACATTATCCTTCAGCAAAGAATTTGCTCAAAAATAGCATATTTTATTATTCATTCATTTTGCTTTTTCTGGTTTTGTTCTTGTTTAAAATTTTTATTACATTTTGTTTATTTGGGGTATGTGTGTGTGCACTCGTGTGTGTGTGTATGTGCATGTGTAAGCGTGTTGGGGGGTGTACCATGCACAATCAGAGGTCAGAAGACAGCCTGAAGGAGTTTATTCTTTTCTTCCACCATGTGGTCCTGGGGTTGAACTGAGGTCATCAGGCTCAACCTGTGAGTGAGTCCCTTATTTTTATTTTGAGACAGAGTCTCACACTGTAACCCAGGCTGGCCTCAATTTTAGCTGTACATCACAAACATTAGAAGCAAATGTAAAAGGCATCATAATAGCCTTGGAAGAACAGGAGTTCACTATGTAGCCCAAGCTGGCCTCGATTAACAATCCTCCTGCCTCAGCCTCCTGAATGCTAGGATTACAAACATGAGCCACTGTGTCTAGATTTAGCTTTCATTATTAATATATATAATCTAATTTAAAAACATTTTGGTGTATGTATCTTATGCAGGCATATGTAATTAACTCTGCTACAGATTCATACAGTACACAGCACCCTCCTCATATGCTCACATAAACACTCAGATGACCCTGACATGGTGCTAGAAATATCCATGTAATCATTCTTGTGGAATGTAGCAAGAGGACTTATGTCACACAGATAGAAGACCCCAAATGTTACCTGGGACATCAACGCAATTAGATTCCAGGCATGGTATCTATCAACTCCCTTTCCCATTAGTTCTAAGGGAACTAATTTAATTTAATATAGTTCCCTTCCTATTATCTCTTCCTATCAAATAAGAATTTAATGAGAGTCTTTACATTTTTTCCCTTGGCAGACATCTAAGGAAGGAATTAATATTGATATTTTGCTAGATGCTTTCCATCCTTGAGAGCATATTTTATATCATAAACATGATATATAGATGTGATATAGAATATATTGACTATATATTTCCAATGTGCTCTTGCCTGAAGATGCTGGCACATTAAAAATGTCCAATAAATATTTGTTGAATGACTTTATACGCTGGGAACAGGGATGTGGAAGAGGCTAAGAGCCGAGGCCAATCCTGCAGGGAGTTGTGAGCTTGGGACAAGCTTTCCGAACTGCCATACATTGGAGGAAAGGAGTTATGACTCTGCCACCCTGCTTAATGCATCACAAGGTGAGAGTAGCCATAGAAACAGTTGAAGGGGAAACCTTGGACACGATGGTCATGTGGCTTTTGAGGCATAGCCTCAGGGGAAACTATAGTCTCAGGCTCCTTATCCAGGGCACTTCCAACAGCTGGTTATTACTAGTCCTTACCCCTAAGGACGGATCTGGGCACATATTACAGCATTCACCACATAGTGACTGCTCAGTAAATGTTAGTGTCTACTCCATGACTAGTTGTCCCATAAATGAAGTCACAAGTGACAGACTCCTAGATATCTTGGTAACTGACATGATTAGTCATTCTAAGTTGTATTAACTTATAGACATGTCCTGGTTAGATTTTGTTTTTTGTCAACTTGACATAGCCAGGGTTGTCTAAGAAGAGAAAATGCCTAAATTAGATTGGCCTAATAGGCAACTTTGTAGGGCATTTTCTTCACTAATGAGTGATGTGGACGGTGCCATCCCTGGGCAGGTGGTCCTGGATTGGATAAAAAGGCTGAGCAAGTCATGGGGAGCGAACCAGTAAGTGGCATTCCTCCATAGTCACTGCTGCAGTTCCTGCCTCGAGTTCCTGCCCCGAATTTCCTTGTTGATGAATTGTGGCACAGAAGTGTGAGTCAGATCAACCCTTTCCTCTATGGGTTGCTTTTGGTCAGTGTTTGTATGGCAGTAATAAAAATCTCAACTAAGACAGGACATTTGGGGAAGGAGAGCATGTTCCTTCCCCACATCCCATGTAGATCAGAGCCTCCATTCTGGGCTGACCCAGAGCTGGTGATGGAGGCAATGTTATTCTATGAACACAAACCAGAGGACTTATGGGACCCTAGTGGCCAGATGCAAAGAGCAGGGCTATCTTTAGAGAAGATAAAATGTTCCCAGTGTTCTTGACTGGATCCAGTTAAACCTTGGTTACACCCTAGATACAGGAATCTTCTATTTCATGAATTGTCTTTTGAAGTGCTGCACTCAAATCCAGGGTTTCAATCATGCTAAGCAAGCCATCTATCACCAAGTCACATCCCATCCCTTATTCTTGAGACAGGATTTTTCTGTGTAGTCTAGGCTGATCTTGAATTCACAACTTTCTTTTCTCTGCTCGTGAGTATACAGTTTTGTTTCTTTTTCTTTTTTCTTTTTTTCTTTTTTTTTTTTTTTTTTTTGGAGTGCTGGGGATTGAACCCAGGACCATGTTCATGTTAGGTAAGTGCTTTGCCATTGACCTGTCTCCCAAACCAAATGACTTCTAGGCTCTTCTAACTCTACAATTATGATTCTATAATACAAAAATGAAGAGGCATTTTCCCATTGACTGCTCAGCATGTATTTTGTAGATATTGCCTCATGAGGAAACTGGAAGTGACAATAATAACCCTTCCTAATATGCATGGATTAAATGAAGTGACAGGTGAGGCTCATAGAAGCCAGCCTGGCACGTGGAAAGTGTGGTAATGTTAGCTATTATTATTAATCATCGTTATTACTCAGGACTCACTATACCTCACTAAGGTCTACTTTTCCTCAAGATTTATAAGCAATACATATTTATATTCCCTGACTCACCTGACCTATCTTCAGTATCTTTACTTTCTTCATGATTTCCCAGACTGCACTCGTGTGTGTGTGTGTGTGTGTGTGTGTGTGTGTGTGTGTGTGTGTTCCAGAGTGTACAGAAAAGTGGTTTGTTTGTATGTCATTGTGCTTTGTATCTATGCTATGGTTTTGATAGAATTTGAGTGTCCCTCAAGGGTTTGTGTGTTGGAAGCTATCTTTAAAAGTATGGCTATCTTACCAAAAAAAAAAAAAAATCAGTTAGCTGGGCGGTGGTGGCGCATGCCTTTAATCCCAGCACTCGGGAGGCAGAGGCAGGCGGATCTCTGTGAGTTCGAGGCCAGCCTGGGCTACCAAGTGAGTCCCAGGAAAGGCGCAAAGCTACACAGAGAAACCCTGTTTCGAAAAACCAAAAAAAAAAAAAAGTATGGCTATCTTAAAAATGAAGTGGTGCATGCCTTTAGTCCCAGCCCTCAGGAGGCAGAAGGCAGGCAGATCTCTGTGAGTTTTAGGTCAGCCTGGTCTACAGAGAGAATTCCAGGACAGCTGGGGGAGGGGGAAGCAGAAGAATCTTTAAACTGTAGATCTTAGTAGGGGGTAATTAAGTCATTGGGGGTGATGCGCTTGGGAGGGATGTAGCTCTCATGGGAACCTTTGTTAGCTTTGTTAAGAATGAGTACTGGAGGAAACCAAGCCTGATCCCCAAATCTCTGGCTACCTGTGTGGCTGAGTGATCACTCTCACGGGGTCTCCTGCCCTTGGGACACCTTTGGCCTGGAAGCCCTCACCAGAGTAGAGCAGAGGGCAGAGCTATCCTCGGACTTCCAGATAGTGACCCAAACAGACTCCCTTCTTTACAAGTTACTCAACCTTAAAGCTGAGAGTAGTGACTCAGGCCTGTAATTCTAGCACTCGAGAGGCTGAGGCAGGAGGATCATACATTCTAGCCAATCCAGGCTATATAACGAGACCCTCTGTAAAACATAAGATCAAACTATGCATGTCAGTGCATGTCTATGACCCCAGTACTCAGGAGGCTGAGGCAAGAAAATCATCATAAGTTTGAGGCCAGCCTGTGCTACATAGTGAGTTTCAGGCCTGCCTGGGGTACATAGTGAGATGCTGTATCAAACAACTAAACAATTAAATAGAAAGAAAAATCAGTTACCCAAACTTTCTTATAGTAATGGGAAAGAGGCTAGTACAACACACACCCCAATAAAACCTGAAAGCCAGCTAGTCAGCATCTTTCATTACAGCATGTGTTTGTCAATCTCCAATCTAGCTGTCCAATAAATAAACTTCAAAATCTTTAGCTTCCTGCAGAGCTCATATGCCAGTAAAAGTTTATAGTGAAACTAATCACAGACACATTAGAAACACGTGTTCCAGACTGAAACTGTAAGACAATAGCTCTAGCGTTTGACCAAATTTTAGGACAGAGGAGCTGGTTCAAAAGTTGGTAGACAATTTTCAAGTGGCCCAAAACAGTCCCCAGAAACTCTTCCCCAAGGTGCCTTTGCCCCGTCTGAAGAAAATCACAAAGCATACTTTTGATTTTCAACTTTGCATCTCAACATCACCTAAAAAACATTAAAAGTTCAGGTGCCTCGGGTCACACTCCCACAGGTCCTGACTTGACATCAACGTTTTTAAAACTCTGGTGATTCAAAGGGCAACAATGTTTGAGGAACTTGCCAAATGAACACAGCTGTCGAAATGGCTGAAATTTCATGCTTTAACACCGATAGTATGCCTTGACCCCGAAAGATTTATAAGAATACCTTAAAACGTTCAATAATTATAGACTATACTACATGCCCAGTCATGTGATCTCATACATATATAGAAGGTACTTTGATAATGTTCGCCTCCATTATTCTCCACCACCCCTCCCCCCCCCCCACTGTCTACTGCTGTAGCCCTTCTTTCTAATGAGTCCTGTCTCTTCTGCCATGTCTTTCTGGGGACAGGCCCACTGAGTTTCATTAGGGCTGCCTGCCTGACACGGGTGGGGATTATTTACTAGAGCATGCGCACCTTACCAGTGGCTACACCGCTGCGGAAATGACTGCTCCTCCTGCACCAACCATGAGCTGCTAATAGCTCCTTGGAAAGGGGTGGAGCCTGGGGAGGAGTGCTGATGGGCCCAATCAAGTGTAGGTCGTGGGCAGGTACTCACACCTGCTGTGAGCTCACAAGTGCAGCAGCAATCAGACATCATTATACAGCTCAATAATGAGTAAGAAATACTACAGGGATCCACGAGAACTACACTTATCCTTCCTAAACACAGGACCCACCCACCCCCAATGGCCTAATTACCTTGCTCCATTACCTTTTAATATCCCTACAGTAGGGAGCAAGCTTCTAACTCATGAGCCCTTGAGAAAGAGCACATTAACAGGGGATGGGGAGGGAGGGTTTTAAAAGCATAAAAAGTAAATAGTTCTTGAGTCAGGCACAGTGGCACACACTTGTAATCCCAGCACCTGGAAGGCTTAGGCAAGGGGAACATACGATTTCAAGGTTAGCCTGAGCCACATAGCGAGGTCCTACTATCAACAGGCAAAGCCAGTTTTTACTGTGCAATTTCTCAGACACTTTAACATATTAATGGAGTATACTAATGTAGATATAGAAGTTCTTAAGTTTTGTATCTGGCAAGAGGAAGCAGATGGCAGGAGAAGGAAGTACAGACCGTAGACCAGATCCTCACGAGAGCGTGATGCCACTTTAAGAACAAAGGTCCTGTCTTCTTGGGAGCTGATTTCAGGAAGAGGCAGGTCCGACCTTCCTGTCGGGATTGGATGCCAAGCTCTGCCTTAAACAGGATGTGATTGTTAATCTTCTTCGTTGTAAACTTGGCTGGATTTAGAGTCACTATGGAAACACACTTTCAGATTTGTCTATGGGGGTGTTACCAGAAAGTTTTACCTAAGGAGAAAGGACTCACCTTTAATGCAGGAGGCATCTTCCCAAAGGCTGGGGGTCCTGGGCTAAAGGAAATGGAGGGAGTGGAGTCCCAGCATTCACTGCTCTCTGCTTCCTGACTGTGAATGCATTGGGACCAGCTTCCCTCACTTCTGTGGCCATGCCGTCCCTGCCACAAACCCTCAATTGTGACCCCAAACAAACCCTCCCTCCCTCCCTCCCTCCCTCCCTCCCTTCCTTCCTTCCTTCCTTCCTTCCTTCCTTCCTTCCTTCCTTTCTTCCTTCCTTCAGTTGCTTTGGTCCAGCGTTTTGTCACATTAAGGAACAAAGTCATTAATACACAAGGTGAGTCATGTCCTTGTCTATTGCTTCTGCGGACCACGAGGGGTTTCATGTGTGAGGGTTGAAAGTTAGTGGTTCTAGACACTTGGTCCCCCTGAAAACAGAGCTAGGGTCAGTGTGAAGTGTTGGGTCTCTTCCTTGGCAGCAGAGAGTAAAGCTAAGGAGGATAAAGGGCATAGTCTTGCAGAGACCTAACAATTCCTAAGCTTATTCTACTCGCCTCTGCCTAATTCAGCCACCACGAGCCCCTGCCAGACTCCTATCTATAATTAAACATGTCTACATAAATGAAAAGGCGTAGAGAAGCCATAATGGCGTGACCTATGCTAATATTAGAGTTGTCCCCATCCCTAGGATACTCTAAGTTTATGTGAATAATAACCCAGGAGAAACTTGATTGGAGAATCCATAAGCATATAAAAACTTACTCTACTTTTCCATAATTTTGTAAAGCAGAGGAAGAAAGAGGTTCGATAATGGGAGATCCATCCAGTCTGTCTGAAGTGCTCCTCTGTGAAACCTTGGGTGTGAGCTGAAGGTTCACATCAGTCCACTGGTTAATAGCCCATGGTTTCCTCCTGTCATCCCAAATGTGTCTTGCTGACAGATGGCTCCCTGGGGGAAGCAGCTCAGTGATTAATTGGGTAGAGCTCCATTCCACTTGCAGGAGGCTGGCACTGGCTGCATCCAGCTAAAGTGAGGCAGCCCACAATGAGTGGACAAACAGGACCGTGACTCAGCTTCCTTTCAGGTCTAACTTATCGTTTGACTTCTGTTTTTGCAGGCATGGATGTTAGGGGAGAGGGCAGTTTCACCCACCCTATCCACACATCTCTCTAGTTCTGTTAGTTGCTCCGAAGCTAAATTGTAGCAGCCTTTTAAGTAATGTTTCTTTTCACTCTTGATCTTTTAGAGTTAAAAACAACAACAACAAAACCTAACTCAAGGCGGGGAAAGGGGTTATGTACACATGCACGCAGGTGTCACGGAGACTGGAAGAGCCATCAGATTCCCCTGGATCTGTAGTTACAGATGGCTGTGAACTGCCTGACAGGGGTTCTGGTCCTCTGCAAGAGCAGAATGATTATTGATTAAGAAGAAGACCAACATGAATTGGGGCAAAATCTGGGAAGTGTTTTCTCCAGGACAGCACATAGAAATTATGCTTCTGACGGGCTCAAGGCTGTACCTTATGCTGGCAGCTGAATTTGATAATGTGTAAGAGTTTACCAGGTGATACTGATTTTGAAGGCATGAAGGGGTCCTAGAGAGCCCCTGAGGCTTGACACCAAGAAAGGCCAGGAGATGCCATTGGCGAAGGTAAGGCTTCACTTGCGGTAGAAGCCCCAAGAACGAAGGGTTCGTGGACAGAAATTGAGGCATGGCATCATGAGGCAGGAGAGCATATTGGCAGAGTTCCAGGCCAGTTGCAGTGAAGACCCCATCGTTTTGGAGATGACAGTTCTAGGGGATGACCACCAAGGACGACAGCAGCTATGGGGTGGAAGAAGCCAGTAAGCAGTGTTCCTCCAGGGCCTCTGCTTCAGGGCCCGCCCTGACTTCCCTGGACAATAGGCTACAAGCTGTAAGGTGAAATAAACCCTTTCCTCCCCAAATTGTTTTGATCATGGCACTTTATCACAGCAAGAGAAATGCTAAGACAAGCAGGAAGGGGTCTTAAGTGCTGAGCCATCTCTCCAGCCCCTCATAATACTTCTTGGTTCACTCTGTCTCATCTTGCTCCTTTTGCTAATTTGCACTTCATCTATTGGCACTTATTGATATTGTTCTTCATATTGGCAGGGCAAACTCTCTGTTCTTCATGTTATTGTGCAACTTCATGTTTGGACATGTTTGGTGTCCTCTAAGCGGTTCTTCTCTTTTCCTCCACCTATCCTGTACCCATCTCTGGTGCCTGTCCCTACAGCTATCTGTCTTTGATGGGACTTCTCTCAGGATCTCTCTCTCTCTCTCTCTCTCTCTCTCTCTCTCTCTCTCTCTCTCTCTCTCAAGTCTCCTATAGTCTCCTGTAGTGAAGTGTTTGGTCTAACAGGCCCCAGGCCTGCCTTGAGCAATATAAAAATACACGTGTGATTTAAAATGGGCCCTGTTTCCAATACACAAGAGACTTGGCTCTTTCTGCTTAGTAGAGGTGTCCACGCTGAGTGTCCCTGCCTTCCCAGCTTGTCATAAGAGCAGCAGAGCAGTACACTTGCTTCATTTGCATTTCACTCCCGATGCACCAGGAAAGGTGCTCAAAGCTCACCTTGTGTACGGTCAATAGGAGGCCAGCAGTGGTCCACAAAAGCCTCGACACTGTGAGAAGCACCTGGCTAATATCCTCTATAAGACGTAAAGAAGGAGCTGGAGAAATGGCTCAGCCATGAAGGTTCAATTCCTCACCCAGGTTCAATTCCCAGAACCCTTTGGGTCACTCACAGCCCCCTGTAATGCCAGCCCCAGGGCATCTGATCCCCTCTTCCAGCCTCCAAGGGAAACTGCACTCATGAACACATACACATAGTTAAAAATAATAAATCGTCTAAAAGGTCTTAAGGAATTAATTATCAAATGTAAATAGCAACATGACAGCTCAAAATAGGCTTGGAATTAAACACAAATGTGCATGCAGAGACAAGAACATCCGGCCCAGAAACAGGCCCTTCTTTCTACCCTGATGCCTCCACAGTCTCTCCTTCCCTGCACTTAAACATCCTCTCATCAGAGAGACCCCTCCTCTCCTCTCCTAAAGGAACGCCGGCCTTGTCCCTCCTTCTCCTTCACCTTACTCTTCCCTTAAGCACTCCTTTTTCTGTCTTCAAGATAGAAAAATTATTTGTACGTGTTTGTGTATCTGTGTGTAGGCATGTGGACATGAGTACGGGTGCCCAGAAAGCCTAGAAAACAGCAACAAATTCAAGATTTATTTCATTTTAAAGTTATGTGTATATATATATGGGGGGGGCATGTGAAGCTGAAGTTACAGGTGGATGTGGACCATCTGACACAGGTGTTGGGATCTGAACTCCATTCCTCTACCGTCTACAAGAGTAATACACGCTCTAACCACTGAGCCCTCTCTCTAGCTCCCTATTCTACTCTCCTTAGTAAATATTCAATACCCCGTTAAAAGTGGCAAAGCTCATGACTCAAAAATAATGAAAAGTACTTCTTAAAATGATGTGTTGGGGGCAAGTTTAAAGAGTAAGATAAAGGAAAACTTTTCTAAAGGCTTTGTGCTGTGTCCTTCACTGAGCTGTTATCTGAGATGCTATTTGCTATGGGGGAAAGAAGCTTGCATTTGTGGAGACAAAAACTGTCTCTGTCACGTCCAAACCTAGTGACTGTGATTTAATCCTTTAGCCTTTGAACCTCACATCTTCATCTGCAAATGGAAATAATCATTCCTGCCTTTGCAGAATTATGGTGAAGATCAGTAATAAAATCTACAGTGTGTCTGGCACATGGTCAACCCTCATTAACTTGCAGTTACTATTATTATTTCCATCTAAATTCCATGAGTGACATGCTTCCATATTTAATTCGAGTAGGTGGGTAGCATTTAATTTGTAAAATCAGTGTCAGGAATGAGAGCTCAGTAACTGAATCTAATCATTGTAGAAGAATGAGCTCGTACACCTTGCAGTCACAATATTAAGGCAGAGCACCCGTAACTTAGAAGCTCTTCAACATTGATGATACACAACAAGAAAAGTAAAATGAAACACAGGAACAGCGGCATTGAGGGGAGGAAGGGAAGGAAGAGGAAAAGGGGTGGGGATAGGGAGAAGGGAGGTGGGAAGAATTGGAGGAAGACAAGGAATCTCATATGCCTGAGGTGCATGCCTTCCACTACAAGGTAGAAGGGAGAGTGGCTGGAAGCCAGAGAATCATGGGAAACATATTTGCTTACTTACATATTTGGCAAAATTCAGGAGGTTCAAACATGCACCACCTGGCCAAGAGAGCAAAGAGGCAGGGAGTAGAAACTGACATGCTCTCTGTAGAAAGCAATTTGTCAGCACTGATCACCAGGAAAGATTCACACACCTTTGATCTAACGGCTCCGCTTCTTTTACAGCTATGTTTGACAAATAAGCTTACACACCCAAGAAGAGATGTGTGTACATGATGTGCAAGGGGTGCCCAGAGAAGGCCCTTTTAAAATGAGTCAGACCATTCTGTGTAAGCATAAGAAGGGTACTCGGAGGTAGATGTGGTAGCACACATCTTTCATCTCAGCACAGGTAGGCAGATCATTGTGAGTTCAAGGTTAGCTTAGTCTATATAGCAAGCACTAATCTATCTAAGGACTACATAGTGAGACCCTGTCTCTAAACGAATAAATAAATAGAAAGAACAAGAAAAACATGGAGAGAACTCACTTCCACAAATTATCTTCTGGCCTCCACAGGTGTGACATGGCATCTGTACTGGCTGGTTTTGTGTGTCAACTTGACACAGCTAGAATTATCAGGAAGGAGCCTCAGTTGAGGAAATGCCTTGATGAGATCCAGCTGTAAGGCATTTTCTTATTTAGTGATCAATGCCCAGCCTATGGTGGGTGGTGCCATCCCTGGGCTGCCGGTCCTGGGTTCTATAAGAAGGTGGGCTGAGCAAGCCATGTGAAGCAAGCCAGTAAGCAGCACCCCTCCATGGCTTCTGCATGAGCTCCAGCCTCCGGGATCCTGCCCTGTTTGAGTTCCTGTCCTGACTTCCTTCAGTGATGAACAGCAAT
Organism: Peromyscus eremicus; assembly: GCF_949786415.1. Taxonomy (NCBI): domain Eukaryota; kingdom Metazoa; phylum Chordata; class Mammalia; order Rodentia; family Cricetidae; genus Peromyscus; species Peromyscus eremicus. The sequence goes on from NC_081420.1 coordinate 18,519,550, forward strand.
GCTGAAGTAAGTTGATTTTTGGTCACAGTGTTTTGTCACAGCAATAGGAACCCTAACTAAGACACCATCTTACACACACGTAAACACATACATGCACACTAGATAATTATAATCAAAATGTCAAGTGTATGATTACTGGTGAATCATTGATAGCTCTGTCAATCCATAGATAAATATTTGGAAGGAAAGGTTTGTTGCCTCTGAAGAGAGTCTAACATGGAAGAAAAGACTGAACATCTGCTTTTCTTATATGCAGTTGTGTAGACATTATATACTTAATTGCATTATATTTTACTCTTTCATGCATAGATTTTTGTCTTAACAGAGTCTCATTATGTTGTCCAAGTTGACCTTGAACTCACAATCCTTCTACTCCAGCTTTCATAGTAGCTGGGGTTTCAAGTATGCAGCAGGACCTGGCTTTTGGACACATTTTAATATGCTATGAATTCATCATGTACATATGTTATTTTTAAAAATAAGCACTGTGGAGATTTTGTGTGTACTGGCTTACAATGAATGTTCTAGTACTTGGCAAAAATAATGATGTAACCTGTCCTTCCTCAGCCAAGCCTGGCAGCTTTTCCATCCCCAGAGGTCCTCTTGCAGCTGGCTACGTGCTTCACAGCCGTCTATGAAGATGCTGCATTAACTGTTCCAGGGGAGATATGAGCAAATGTCTACTCACCCCAGATAAGGCACGGACAATGAGCCAAATCAAAGATTCCACCCAAGTCTAGCCTGTGAACCCATGAGTTTGTTGGGCTTGCTAAAAGGAACATGAATGATGGGTCCCTTACAGGACCACAGGAGATTCCAAACCACTGCACACTGAAGAGTCCCTCCCCGCGGTGGATTCCGACCTCCTCAAGCTGGGTGAAAGGAGGCATCAAGAAGTTCTCCCCAGCCCACCCCTTCCAGTTAACTTTCCCCCTCCTAAATATGGACACGTGAACACCTCCCCTAAACAAAGCACAGCAGCGGCAGGATTACGTAGAGCTGGGAGGGGCGCACAGGAGGGAACGACTCCTCCTCCTATGAAGAACCTCAGCAAGCCTGACCTTGTTGAGAGCCTCTTGCGGGTCAACCCAGCTGCTCTGAATAATATGGCAATGGCTGCCACGCTCAAAGGAGAGGGCTCCCCAACAGAGGAGGGAAGAGGAAGCAGAAATGGCCCGCTTTGGAAATCCAGACGGTAGGGGAATCTAATTATAAATGCTGTGCTAGCCATGATTCTATTCCAAAGACAGACAGTCTTTCATATCCTAATCCAACTGTTTCCTGGTCACACATACCTTGCTCTAAGAAAGTGTGAAGCCTGCCACTCTGGGTGAACCCTGAGAGAGCTGGACAGCCGGTAGAGGGCTCCCTGCCTATCAAAGGCCAGCCCACCCTCTTGGTCCCCGCCCTCCATTGGCTGGCCCTCCCTCGCTGCAGTCTTAACTGAGAGAGCAAATGTCTTAATAGCGCTGTAAGATGACCAGATAGTAGAAAGTAGACCTGGAGAATACATGCAGGGGCTGGGGACGTGGCTCCGGATTGGAGTGCTTGCCCAGCATGCACGAGGTCCTGGGTTCCATATGCAATATTACAAAACCAAACCCAAACACGATACACACAAAATGTCTACCAGAGAACGTTTCCACCAGACTGGTAGACAGAAAATCCCAACCCTCTTAAGGTTTCCCACAAGCCTTCCCAGCAGGTGAACCGAGACCCCTGCTGGAGAATTCATTTTCCTGATGGTCTAGACGGGGAGAACCGGTTTGGAATCCAGCCCATCCAACACACTGTCTGTCCCACTCCCCCAGCTTATTCATAAAGAGCTCTTCATTACTAATGTGCTGCTGACTTCAGAATACTCCAGGGGACTCTGCTCTATCTTCCAGCCGTCAAGATTCTGAATAATTGAATTTTAAAGTAGCTCACAGCATATTTGCTCTACAGAGGATGGCGAGGAAGAGTGGTATTTATTTAGAAGGGCTGTTTTAAGTGGGCAGAAAGACAGGCAAGCAAATGTTTTAACATGTTCTAGAAACCTCGAGCACATGGACACGTGGGCACGGGGTAGCTGATGCTGAGATGCAAACCTGGCTGAGCAGCAAATGAGAAGGAGCTCATCAACAGACACCCACCACAGGACCTCCTGGACCGGTTTTTTTGTTTTTTTTTTTTGTTTTGGTTTTTTTTTTTTTTTTTTTTTTTTTTGGTTTTTCAAGACAGGGTTTCTCTGTGTAGCTTTGTGCCTTTCCTGGAACTCACTTGGTAGTCCAGGCTGGCCTTGAACTCACAGAGATCCTCTGGGATTAAAGGCGTGCGCCACCAGGTTTTACTCAGACCAGCTTTCAGGTTGTTACGAAATACAGGCAGATGAAATGGCTCATCAGGTAAAGGTGCTCTCAGCTAAACCGGATGACCTGAATTCATTCCCTAGAACCCATATAGGGAAGGGGAGAACTAGTTTCCATACGTTGCCCTCTAACCATCCTCTCTCTCTCTGTCTCTCTCTGTCTCTCTCTGTCTCTCTGTCTCTTTCTCTCTCTCTCTCTCTCTCTCTCTCTCTCTCTCTCTCTCTCTCTCTCTCTCTCTCTCTCTCACACACACACACACACACACACACACACTAAAAACAAGACATTTTTAAGAGGAAATAAACAGCCTTTTATGTGGAAAGGAAAATATGTTTTGCAGGCCTCATCTGAAGATCTTGATTTAAAATATAATATCAGCTATAAAATTTGTATTGATTTTATTAACCTCAATAACACATGTTTTAACTAAATAACTAGAAAATTAATGCCCTTGTTAAAAGAAAAATAAAGCCCCCCCCCACCTTTGTTTTTCAATGAAAATAGAAGATAAATCCCAGAGAATCCTCAGATTTGAGTTTGGGAAACACCAGTGTTTAAGCCATGCCCATGATCTTCCCGGAAGTGTGATTCCTGACTAGGTATCATTGCTCTCAGCCACCATCCACACTTGTACCTTTGTTCTCAAGGTGGCACTTCACCAGGAGCCGATCGCCTGCATGAAGGCAGAGTGGCAGAAAGAAAGACTATGAGTTCTGGGGCAGACAGGTGAAGAACTGTCCCTTGGATGAGACCAGAGTAGGGTACAATCATGGAGTCTCCCAGGCTGTCAGATTGCTGTGGCCAGGGGTGGGAGAGAGGGGTGTATTCAATTCCTGAGGCTGCTTAACAAGGGACCAAAGACCAGATGACTTAAAACAACAGATGCCCTCTCTCTCACTGCCCTGGAGGCTGGAAACCTATAACCAAGGTCTCTGCCACCTTCTTTATGATGGTGGATTCTGGGATGAATCCTTCCGACTTCTGCTGTTGGCATGCATCCTTACGTCCCTTAGCTTACCAGCGCCATCCTCTAGCCACCTCCCCTGTGTGTGTTCACATCCTCTGGGCTCTGTTTGGGTGCTCCTGTGTTGCTTGCCCTCTTAAAGGAGACCAGTGGGTTCAATTAGGACCACTCATGTGACCTTATGGAAACTTGATCACCCCAACAGACCCTTTTCCTCCAGGGTCACATTGTGAGCTACAAGGATTAAAGTGGCATTTTTTTTTTTCCAGGACACAATTCATCCTGTAACAGCAGAGAGTTGGGAGAACCCTGCATGGGTACTGAGGGAGGATGGCTCTCAGCCAGAAGAAGTGGAGAAGGTCAAGTCTACTTTACATCTGCTTTACAGCGGTCAGGATTCTCTAGGCCTATCCCAGTAGGACAGAAATGAAAACTTGGGGCTAGGGAGATATCTCAGTCAGTAAAGTGCTCAAGGACTTGAGTTCAATACCTGAGAACTCTTGTAAAAACCTGCAGGCATTGCGGCATGTGTTTGTAATCCCATGGCTAGGGAGATGGAGATAGGTAGATGCCTGGTGCTCACTGGCTCTCCAGTCTAGACTGCTTGCTGAGTTTCAGACCAATGAGAGACCCTGTCTCAAAAACCCGAGATGGGTAGAGCAGCTGAGGCACTCCTTTGATCTCTGCTGACACTGGCTCTTGCACAAACATGTGCAAACCTCCACCCCCACCCCCACACCCATGCCTCACACCCGAAGAAAGAAAATGGCTTTTGAGAAATTGATTTTTTTTTTGAGAGCACAAAACACCACAGAGCCCAGTCTCTCCTTCAGACTATTGCATACACGAGGTTCAAAAGCAAAGGGCAGACAAAGCAGAGATGAAGAGATTCCTCCTGTGTTCATGACATTAAGAGAATTCAGAGAGCATGTCCAGGTGTGATAAACTCACAGGAGTGACAATGTCCTCTGAGGAGTGATGGCAGAGCTGGCGGCCAGCCAGGAACAGCACATCTGGTCGTGTACAGCAGGATACCCGGGGTGGGGGGGATCGTTAAAGTAAAATACAGCCCCTCTGAAGGCTTTTCCACGGGGGTTGTTTGGGAAATGGATGGTTTTGTCGGGGTGGGGAAAAAGAGGAGGGTGGGGGAAGGGCGACATGGAGGAATAGACTGGCACAGTGGGCGTGAAAAGAGAAGCCTGGCTGCCAGGGACAACAGGATGACTGAAGTCAGAATGCCGATGTGATCCAACCGTCACAGGAAGACCTGGTTCAGGATTCCGTAAATGCAAATATGATTTGACTTTATAGAGGCAATTCAGACTGATGCCAGAAGTGGGTTAAAAATGAACAATTATATTTTTAACTGAGTGTCCAGATAGGGATGCAGTTGTGATGGAGAATTCAAAACTACCAGCTCACCCGTGGCCCCTCCTCCCATGTAGACGGATGTCTGTTTACGTTGGGGAGCTGCATGAGTTGCCCACGAACCTTACACCCACCTCTCCTGCAGAAAGGGCACACTCATAAAAGAGGAAACCAACCCAGCTGCCTTCCTAGAGGGCCCAAGAGCCATCTGCAGTTTGTAAGATTTAAGAAAAAACAAAAGAGCTCTAAGCTCTTTTTTTTTTTTTTTTAAGCAGGAGGCTAGGTACAACTAATAAAGAAACAAATCTTACAGCCTTAGCTCTAGGAAAGCTGAGACAGGAGGACTGCCATGCATTTGAGGCCAGCCTGGGCTACATAGTGAGCTCCTGGGCATCCTGTGCTACGGAATGACAACCTGTCTCAAAGAAGATTTTTTTAAAGGTCTGTGAGTGTAGCTCAGTGATGCGGTGCTTACAAAAGGAAAAGAGGGAGGGAGGGAGGGAGGGAGGGAGGGAGGGGCAGAGGGAAAGAGGGAAAGAGGGGAAAAGAGAAAGAACATGGAACTTTTCCTCTAAGTACCAGTTCCAATAAAGAAAGAGAAGCCACAGGCTCAGGGCTGGGCATCAGAAACACAGAAGGTGACACACGTCCTGATTGAAAGGAGTCTGCTCTCATCCTCCACCAACCATTCGAGCAGCAAATATCTGTGGAGAGCTACCGTGCACCAGACACAGTCTACCAGGGAGAGGGAGCTAAAAAGGAAAGAAAAAAAACCGCTTCTATCAAGGGGGCCCATGGCAGCTGAGCAGAGAAACAGGTGACAGTTACGCTGCTTCATGAACGTGGGAAAAGTGGGACCGTGGGGGCCATCAGCGAAGGGAAAATGACACTCGGTCTGAAGCCAGTGCCGAGGGCCAGTGTTATCAAAGACTGAAGACAGGCACAGGGAGACGCTGAATGTGTCTGAATTCTGAGTGTATGGGAGAATACACTGGAAAGTGTAAAGGCCTAACTATTGGGATGTCTAAGGAATTCATCGTAGCAAACTACTATGGAACCACTAGCCCCACCTCGCATAATTAGCCAACTGCTCACTCTTGCTTTTGGACAGTCAATTTTTTTGTTAATAGATATTTTCAGTCCTCTCTATTTCCTATAATGAGAGATGGATGACAGCCCTTGAAATCCATGTTCCATAAACAGGCAGGATTGTTAAAATTAGACAGTAATCCATGAGAAGGCCAGGGGAGCTAATGACTTCCCCTTGATTCAGCAAAAGGCTGAATGGGGTGTGGTTTTTAAATAGAGGGACAGAATAGACAAAAAGGCCAAATAAAACTCCCCAGTAAGTTGGAAAAACTATGTTCTACAGACTATACAGTGTGAATGATAATGAGGACTTATTTGTTTATATTATATGGGGAGAATTGTTCTGGAAACTACATAAAGGTGTGAAATGGGAAGAGCTGAGAAAAGGGTGATCTTGCATTAGTCAGTGGGACAAGGGCCTCAGTTGTACAGAAACAATGTAAACCTAGGTTTCAATTTTTCTTACTGTGCCTGTTTTAATCACTTTCATAGTGCTGTGCAACTCTGTTGATGTCTTCATGTTGTTTCTTGTGATTTATTTCCTCTGTATGTGTTGCATGTACATGTTCATGTTGGTACATACGTATATGAGTGCGTGCATGTGTGTGGAAGCCAGAGGCCAACATTGGATGACTTCCTCAACTGCTCTCCACCTCATTCTTTGGCACACTATCTCTCATGGAGTCTAGAGCTCATCAATTTGGCTAGGCTGGCTGGCCAATGAGGCCCAGGGATCTCCCTGTCTTTGACTCCCTTCTACAAGCATGGCGGTTATAGACACAAGCCACTGTACCAGCTTTCACACGGGTCCTGCGGATCTGAACTCGGGTCTTCCTGCTTGCATGGCAGGCACTTTATCTGCCTAGTCACCATTTTTCTATAGTTTCCTTCATCTTCTCCAGCTCCTAGGAGCCTTTCCACCTTCCAAGGCCTTCCTCATATAAAAATGGCCTAACAACACTCTCCTGCAGTTATTTCCTGCATACATCCTCAGTACTTCTCTACTACCTCATATATTTATATATCTTGTCACCCCAACTTTATAAGTACCCCAAGAAGTAGGCCCTATCTTAGTAACATGCTTACACATAGCACCTCACATGTTCATCTATCCAACTTGCACACAGCACCTTACATATTCATCAACTTAACCTACTACATGAAGAACAAGCAGGATATTGCTATGGTTGGTGTTCCCCAAGGGTGCATAGTGATTGAAGGATGCACTGGTATGGCCTCTTTAATTTACTCAAGAAGGTTGATCTAAAAAAGCAAAGCTGGCCTTACTTACTCATCCTTTCTCTCTTTCTGCTCTTGCTTGGGATGTGACTGTTTGCTTCTTTGTGGACTCCTGTCGTGATGCACCACCATCCATGCCATTGCCACTGACAGAGCAAATCTCCTCCCTCTTCCTGATCTTGGACTCTGAGCCTTACAAGCTGTGGGTGAGCTAAGTGAGTGCTTGCTCTACTTTACTAGTTACTTTTATTTTTGCTTTGATGAAATACCTGATAGAAGCAGACAGGAAGAAAGATTGATTTTGCTTCATGGTTTTAGTCCATCATGGCAAGGGGTAACTCTCTCCATGGCTGCAAAAGTGTGCCACAGCCCCATCTCCGATCTTGGCATATCAGGAAGTAGAGAGAGCTTGGAACACAACCAGAATCAGATATATCCTTTAAGGTCCACCACCAAGCACACTACTTCTGTTAGCTAGACCACCCATCGCCAAGGTTTGCCACCCTACAGAACAATGCTACCAGCTGGGAACCAAGTATTCTAATACATGTGGGACAATTAACACCTAAGCTACGACATCTGTGTAAGTTAGCTGTCTCAGCATTCATTATAGTAATGTAAAGCAGATTAATACAGATAATACAAAGTAAAACAGTATGTATACCCTGCCTTTGAAGAACTGAAATCTTGATAAGCGTATAATAAGTTCTGGTAGGCTAATTAAACGAAGATGTAAAAGCAGATGGTAAGAACTATATATAATTAGATAATTTTGGTTGAACTGTGATCTGGTTAATCATTATCTCTTGTCTGATTCTATGAGGTTCTGGAGAAATCATCCTTGAAGGGAGATTCAGTTTCTACCTTAAAATGATTGCTTCTATGTGGGGATACTGCCTCAGATCCTGTCATAGGGAGCTTGCTTTTGCTTGGGGGGGGGGGATAGTCTCCTCATGGTGTGACCTACCTGTAAAGCCTACTTTTTCTGGCATGCTTGGGACAATGACAGGAAACTTTTGGATGCCTCCCTAAAGACCTGGAACAGGACGTCGTCCAAGCTGGAGGTTGATTGTTGATTACGAATCCCTATAATCTTGAAAGCACTTGGTGTTTTCACTCTCCTACTTTAGATGAACACTCCTGAACAATTAGCATGTCTACGTACGGAGTTGGAAGTGTAAAGGAGACAGGCCCAACACAAAGGCAAAGATGCCAAGACTTTACCCTGGTTTTAGTCACTCCATGGACATCTGCAGACCAAGTCAGTACTTCTAAACAAAATGGCCTCTAAGTCTTTGCTACAGGAACATAGCCTCAAGCTTTAGGCTTCTGTCTCCTTCACTCAGAGAGATAGACACCATATACCAGACCCCTACTTACAAAAAAAAAAAATCTTCATGAGGTATATGATGATGCAGTAGGGTGAGTTTTCTCCAGAATAGTCTTCCCCCCTCATCTATGAGGCAGAACACAACCATTAACGAGGAATGTACTTGATCCATGTAAGTATTTCCCTTCGCTGAACTCCAGGTAAAAATAACTAGGTGTTTTTCTTTTGTGTGCTCCAAGGACTTGAGGGATGAGGGCTTCCTAAGTCAGTGTGTGAAGAGAGAGTGTGCGGGCCCCAAGGACATCACGTGAATAACTGTCTGTTAGGGTCTTTGACCATTCTGCACATGCCCTACTAATGAGCTGACAAGATAAAATGTCAGACATACCCCGAGGCCACAGGGGTAGACTAAAGATGCCCTACTCTACCTGAGAAGAACAGACATCAAAAGACCAAGAAAATCCACTTTCAGGAACTCCAGATGAAGGTGACAGGACAGAGGAAAGACTGGAAGGAGGCAGATCATTGAGTCTACACAGAGGGCTTCATTAGAAGGAAGAGCTGAGTACCACCGCTTCCTGGCTGACTTGCTGAGCTGTTTCTAAGCTCTAGCAAAAAGTTTTGTAAGTTGCAGTACCACTGTCCACCGAAAGGAGGCAGCAAAGGGGAAGAGTCTCAGGGGCCTCCTGCTTTTCTCCTTGGCTACCTTGCTACCTCCAAAATTTTCTCCTCTGCCTTCCACATGCTGGATCCTCTCACCAAAGGCTCAGAAAGAATCACCCACTTAGCTGAGGGGAGTAGTGCAGGCTTGAGAGGCAAGAGAATCAAGAGTTCAAGGCCATCTGTGGTTGCACGGTGAGTTTGAGGCAAGCCTGGGCTATAGGAGACCCTCCATCAAAATGCATCCATACACATACTCATAAAGATACACAGATATAGGCAGACAGACAGTCTCTCTCCCTCTCTCCCTCTCTCCCTCTCTCCCTCTCTCTCCCTCTCTCCCTCTCTCTCCCTCTCTCCCCCTCTCTCCCTCTCTCCCTCTCTCTCTCTCTCTCTCTCTCACACACACACACACACAGCCATCCATTTAACCCTACCCTTAGGCAATGAACAAAAATTCTGCCACTTCAAACTAATTGAACTGTTGTGAATGACTGAAAGCTACGGTATTATGTAGCTGGAGTTTTCCTGCCTGGCCCACAGTCAGGGCAAATCTCTTTCACCTGCCAGTCCCACAGCCTCTCAGACCCGACCAAGTAAACACAGAGACTTATGTTGCTTTCAAACTGTATGGCCATGGCAGGCTTCTTGCTAACTGTTCTTATAGCTTAAATTAATCCATTTCCTTTAATCTATACCTTGCCACATGGCTCGTGGCTTACCGGCATCTTCACAAGCTGTTTCTCATCGTGGCGGCTGGCAGTCTCTCTCTGACTCAGCCTTCCACTTCCCAGCTTTATTCTCCTCCTTGTCCCGCCTATACTTCTTGCCTAGCCAACGGCCAATCAGTGTTTTATTGATTAATCAGCAACACATTTGCCATACATCCCACAGCAGTATTACTCTTGTTAACTTCTGGGATATGACTCCATTGGTAGACCACTTGCCTAGCATACAGGAAGCCCTGGGTTCAATCCTTAGCACCACGTAAAAACTGGGTATGGCGGCACATGCCTGTAATCCCAGCACTTGAGAAGTAGAGAAGGAGGACGAGAAGTTCAAGGTCACCTTCAGCTATTCTGAGGCCAGTTAGTCGGGGACTTGTGAAATCTCTCTTCAAGAAAAAAACAACAACAAAGGAACAAACCCACTATGTGCAATGGAGCATGCTGGCAGGCAGTCCTGAAGAGGTTAAGGCAGGAGGATTGTGACCTCAAGGCAGCCTGAGCTACACCTCACCTGGGGTGCGACTCAGCTGGTAGAATGCTTGCCTAGCATGCAACGGAGCTGGGGTTTGAAGCCCAGCATTCATCAACCAGGCATGGTGGTGCACACCTTTAATCCTGGCACGCAGGAGGAGGAGGAGGCAAGAGGACCAGGAATTCAAGGCCTTCCTCAGCTACATAGGGACTTCAAATGAAACTACATCTGGAGGAAGAGAAGGAGGAGGAAGAAAAGGAGGAGGAGGAGGATGAGGAGGATGAAGAAGAGAAAGGAAAAACAAACCCAAAAACTTTGGTATAGTTAAATTTTAGAGAGATTTTACAAACAAATGAATCAAGGCTGGAGAGATGGCTCAGTGGTTAAGAGCACTGGCTATTCTTCCAAATGACCTAGGTTCAATTCCCAGCACCTACATGGCAGTTCCACAACTGTCTATTACTTCAGTTCCAGGGGATCTGACACCTTTATACCAATACACATAAAATAATTTTTTAAAGTAATAAATAAATGAATCAACTGTACCAGTAGGCTTGAGGATCAGAGTTGGGAAGACATTCTTATTCACTAGTGTGGTGGTTTGAATAAGAACGGTCCCCATAGACTCATATATTTGAATGCTTAGTCATCAGGGAGTGGCACTGTTTGAAAGGACTAGGAGGTTTGGCCTTGTTGGAGGAAGTGTGTCACTGGCTGTTGGCTTTGCAGTTTCGAAGAGCCCACTCCAAACTCATAGTCTCTCTCTCTTCCTGCTGCTGCCTGTGGATCCAGATATAGAACTCTCAGCTACTCGTCCAGCACCATGTCTGCCTGCATGTTGACATGCTTCCCACCGTGACGATAATGGACTAAACCTCTGAAATGGTAAGCAATCCCCAATTAAATACTTTCTTTTACAGAGTTGCCTTAGTCATGCTGTCTTTTCCAACAATAGAACAGTGACCAAGACAATCAGGATATGCCTGTAGCAGCTGGACATGTCTAGGGAACAATTTAACCAACTGACCACTGATATGTGTGTTAAATTCTATTAAGAATTGACTGTTATATTTGAATTCTTTAAAATGAGCCTAGAATAACAACCATGAGTTTCTTCCTTAGTTGTCTCCCACCTCCCCAAAAACCCTCCGGCATAGTTATGACCTGTGAATCAAACAATTTCCTCCTAATACACCATGTGGCACAGGTGGTGTAGACGGGTGAAATACGTAATAACAGAGCCTGTGTTTCGGTAAAAAGTAAAAATCCAAAGAGCTGTTGGGCTGTATATGCAGCTCTCTGACATCGTTGTTGTGTTACCTGTTGCTATGTGGTATTAAAACAACATTTAGTTTGATAATATTTCTGATCCAAGCATTGGCAAGGGTCTCAGTGGAAAAGCCAATGTCTGATCTATGCGCATCAACTGGAGTAGCCTGACTTAGGCGTTAAGGTCCACCCCACCTTGACTCCTCACCAAAACAATAAGTTTGCATTGGCTATGGGCCAGGACCTCTGCTGTGGCTCTTAGCCAAAGTCCTGGGTTCCCCACTGTGCCAGCCTCTCCAAGCACCATCTAAGCTTCTTCCTAGCACAGCACCGAGGGTACCACGAATGAGGTTGCTCCCAGAGGTCAAGGGAGAGGTAAGTATACAGTCTTTTCCTGACTTGGACATCGGAGTCATGCTGCACAAGTTAACTGTGTTCTGTTGGTCATTAAGACAGACTCAGATTCAGGGCGGGAAGAAAACAGACCAAAGCTCAAAGGAGAAACTGTAAAGAATTTGTGACCATCTTTAACTTACAGTAGACATTTGCAGATAGTGTTTCCCATACAAAGGCCATAAAAATCTTATTTCCTGTGTGATTAAAACCAAACATAAGGCCGGGCGGTGGTGGCGCACGCCTTTAATCCCAGCACTCGGGAGGCAGAGCCAGGCGGATCTCTGTGAGTTCGAGGCCAACCTGGGCTACCAAGTGAGTTCCAGGAAAGGCGCAAAGCTACACAGAGAAACCCTGTCTCGAAAAACCAAAAAAAAAAAAAAAAAAAAAAAAAACAAACATAAGGAAGCTACCTTCTAATGTTATACTTATCTTTCTCCTCTAATACAGCACTTTGTCCAGTGGCCACTGTACCACTAAAACATGGCCTCATATGTTAGAGATTGCTTATTCTTAAACTTCAAGGGCTCCCCAGCTGCTCATCCAGGCTTATACTCCCACTACTGGGGTAGATTATTTATTTTCCCTACAATCTATCTCAGATGTGACAGATGAATTTTAAACTTTTTCAGTTTTATGAGCAGATTGGCTTTGAAAGGAAACAGGAACCATTCCAATCTATAAATATTCTTTTAAAAAATTGTTGTGAATACTTAACCCCATGCAAAGCACTGTGCATGTTCTAGATCAGTAGTTCCCTACCTGTGGATTGAAAGACCCTTTCACAGGGTCACATATCAGACATCCTGCATATCAGATATTTATATTATGATTCATCACATCAGCAACATTACAGCTATGAAGTAGCAATGAAAATAATTTCATGGTTGTGGGGTCACCACAACATGAGGAACTATATTAAAGGGTCTCAGCTTTAGGAAGGTTGAGAACCACTGCTCTAGAGCGGGGGGGAGAAGCAGACAAAATGAGGAATGTCCTATTTGCTTTCCTCAGAGTTGTTTCCAGTCTAACCAGGGGAACAGATGTGTTTGTCCCAGGAAGGGATGGAAGAAAGAATGTCTTGAGCATGGAGACGTCTCTGTTTCAGCCTCATTCCTTTGCTCTCATCAAACACTCTGACCGAAGGGTTTATTTGCCTTTCACTTCCAGTTCATAGGCCGTCAGTGATGGAAGTCAGGGCGGGAGCTCAAGGCAGGATTGCATGCTATTCCACAAAGCATTACATCAGACATGGGAACTCACAGCCAAGGGTGTACAGTGGGAATTGTGGGGAACGCTGCTTGCTGGATTGCCTTCCAGCTTACTCAGCTAGCATAGGAATGGTGCTGTGAACAGTGGCCTGGGCCCTCCCACACCAGTCATCAATCAAGATGATCTCTTACAGACGTGGCTGCAGGCCAGTCTGACTGAGGCAATTCCTCACTTGTGGTTCCCTCTACCCAGATGACTCCAGGTGGTATGAAGCTAACCATAAAAACCGATCAGGAGCCGGGCGGTGGTGGCGTACACCTTTAATCCCAGCACTCGGGAGGCAGAGCCAGGCGGATCTCTGTGAGTTCGAGGCCAGCCTGGGCTACCAAGTGAGTTCCAGGGAAAGGCGCAAAGCTACACAGAGAAACCCTGTCTCGAAAAACCAAAAAAAAAAAAAAAAAAAAAAAACCGATCAGGACACGTGCTGAGTGTGAGTTCAGAAGGGAAACAACTTTGAAGTTTTTCAAAATTTTTATTTTACCTCATTTGTTTTAGAATTGAATTTTTCACTTTTAATACCCATGTTTGCATGTAGAAGGAAACGCCTTCCAGTAGAAAGGTGTGTGGTTTGTTGGGGGGCGGGGGTCGTCCTTCCAGTGAAAAGCAGAGGGGAGGAACAGAAGACCTGAAGTCAAGAGGCACAAGCAGTGTGATGGAGAGAGTGAAGCCCGGTTCTAGAGTTAGACAAGCCCCGGATCCTGGTCTGCTAGCTAAGTGAATATTTGCTAGCTGGACAGGTTATCTGATCTCTTTTTCTCAGTCTCCACACTTACAAACCAGAAATGATGATTACATCGAACACACAGGATGGTAAAGGGAATTGATGAGTTAAGAAGTATAAAGGCCTGAGGACAGAGCTTGGCCCACGTCACTACTGCCAGACAGACTAAACTCTTACTCAGAGTAGTGTCATCTTGTGGTCCCCTGAGTCTGCAGTTGCAGGATTTGCCTTCACCCGGTGACAACCGCAGGCCACTCACTCTTTACCTCAGGAGGTGTGAATGTAGAAGTGGGAGCAGCTCACCAGACTTAGAAGCATAAATAGGGGAGCATGGTGGTCAGCCTCTGCCCCAGGGGCTTCGCACCAGGGACTCAACCAACCGCTAGTGACTGAAATCCCAGCACTAGGGAGGCTGAGGCAAGAGGAGTTCAAGTTCAAGGGCTGGCTAAGCTACATGTCAAGATCATATCTGAAAAGGGAAAATGTTTAGGTATTTATTACATGTATATATGGTATATAGTTATTGTACTCTTGTATATAGTTTTTCTTATGTTAGTTATAACCTTTTTCCTTTTTTCTTTTTATTAAAATAGAAAAGGGGAAATATGGTGATATTTTATTTGTACTAAAATGTGATTTGTATGTTAATAAATAAAGTTGTCCGGGGGTCAGAGCTAATAGCAAGCCATCGCAGAAGCTGGGCGGTGGTGGTGCATGCCTTTAATCCCAGCACTTGGTAGGCAGAGCTAGGTAGATCTCTGTGTGTTCAAGGATACAGCCAGCATTGGAGACACACGCCTTTAATCTCAATACCAACCATAGAAGACCTGGAGTGTAGCTAGAGTTTTCCTGCCTGGCCCACGGTCAGGGCAAATCTCTCTCACCCGCCAGTCCCACAGCCACTCAGACCCGATCAAGTAAACACAGAGACTTATATTAGTTACAAACTGTATGGCCGTGGCAGGCTTCTTGCTAACTGTTCTTATATCTTAAATTAATCCATTTCCATTAATCTATACCTTGCCACATGGCTCGTGGCTTACCGGGATCTTCCCATGCGGCTTGTCATGGTGGCAGCTGGCAGTGTCTCCCCCTCAGCCTTCCACTTCCCAGAATTCTTCTCTTTGTCCCGCCTATACTTCCTGCCTAGCCAATGGCCAATCAGTGATTTATTTACTGACCAATCAACAACACATTTGACATACAGACCATCCCACAGCACTGGAGGTCTGTACAGACAGGCAGTGACTAGGAGGTCATGTGGTTGGGTTTACAACAAATGAGAAGGCAGAACAGAAAGTCTTTATACAGACACACAGGAAGTAGGTCTCTTTCAGAGAGGTAGGACCACTGCGAGAGGAAGGCTAAGGTTTTTAGCTCTTAGCTATTGCTCTGACCTCTTGGCTTTCTTCTTTGCATTGGTTCTGTGTTTCTTATTGAATAAGATGGTTACTTCTACAGGAAAATAAAATGTGTTCGTACTACTAATAAACACACAGGGAGCCAGGCGGCGGTGGTACACACCTTTAATCCCAGCATTCAGGAGGTAGAGCCAGGTGGATCTCTGTGAGTTCGAGGCCAGCCTGGTCTGCAGAGCAAGATCCAAAACAGCAGAAACCCTGTCTCAAAAAACAAAACAAAACAAAACAAAACAAAAAATGTGTGGACCTGCTTTCTTGTCTTCCATAAATAACACAATATAACATCATTTGCATAACACATTGTATTTAATATTATAAATAATCTAGATGTGATTTGAAGTATATAGGAGGGTATTATAGATTACATGCACTATGCCATTTCACATGAGAACCTGTCCCTTTCAGTACAGGTAGGGGTTTGGGGGCCAGTACCCACATACGAAGGAGCAAATGTGTTGGACTATTGAAGACAGCCGTTCAGTTGTGTTGAATGAATAATGGGTTCTGTTCTTCTCTTTCCCTGGAGAAGTTTTGAAGTTTGGGTAGATTTTGACAGTAATTATCAACTGTCACTTAATCCACATCCATAAATGTGGCCCTGATGCTGTGAGTAGTGCAGCTGGGGGACACCTAGTGATACAGCTGTGAGCAAAAGCAGTAGAGTCCTTGCCTGGAAACTCCTGGAGTTGACATCTGGATGGCAAGATAAAGTAGGGCATTCCAGATGGGGCCACAGCGTGAACACAACACACACACAGGGACAAGGAAGAGATGAATGTTCCGGGGACAGAGTAAGTCAAAACAGACCAGAGCAGGGAGTCAGAACAGTGCAGGATGGGAAATACAAATTTCCAACCTTTTCCTAGAGAGTAGGTCAAGCAAAATGGCCCATGCCAGAATCTCTAAACCCCTTGAGTTTCCTACAAATAAGTTGTATCAAGTGCATGGGTAATTAATATTGCAGACTCCAGTTGGGTTGAGACAATCGAGGTGAGGCATGGACAGGCTGCAAGCATTTAAGACTCACATCACTTTCTGATTTCAAGGACTATCAGACATCAAACCCAAGATGGAGAATGAAGTGAAATCTTCTGACCTGGAAACTCTTGAAAACAAAACAGAGTATCAAATTTTAAAAAGGAGTTAGAAAGTAAATGTCATTCAAGGGGACAAAAAAAGAATCTTAAAATACAATCCATAACTACATTTTAAATATTTGTCCTTATACCCAGAAATAAGACTAGACCTCAATCTGGCAGTGGTGGCACATGCCTTTAATCCCAGTACTTGGGAGGCAGAGGCAGGTGGATCTCTGTGAGTTCAAAGCCAGCCTGGGCTACAGAGTGAGTTCCAGGAAAGGCTCCAAAGCTACACAGAGAAACCCTGTCTCACCCTCACCACTTATCAAAGAAACTTCTCTTTGCAAGTGATAGAGACCATGACAGTAAACCACAACTAGTCAAAACCTAGAATTGTGGAGCTCAGTTCTGACAGACACATCTTCAACACAATTCCTATACCTGAGGTGCTTTGACATGTCAGCACAATGGACTTATTTTTCAGTTCTCTTTCTAAAATTAAAACCAAAGAGGATTAATGAACCTTTTGAGATAGCCAACTTTTATAACAAAATGCCCAAGGTATTCAAAGAACAAAGGGTTTAACTCACAGTATCAGAGTCTCAGTCCATGGCCACTTGTCCCTGTTGTTTGGGGCCTATGGAAAGGCAGACTGTGGCCTGGAGCACTGCTTGTCTCGTGTTGTAATAGGATTTTTCCAGAGTAGAGAAGGCAGGAGAAGGCTCTCATGGTAAGAACATAGGCTCAGAGATGATGAAGGAAATAGAGGGTGACTGATCAATTTAGTTACTTACTCCTTTAGAAAATTACCAGAGCCACCTGACATGACAACCAGTCACTCTAAATAGATTTAAAAGATTTCCAGGGGGCTGAGGGCTGGGGGTGGAAAGCAGGACTATGCTAGGCAAGTACTCTACTGCTCAGCTATACCCCAGCCTCTGTTGAAAGGATCTGTAGCCCTAGAAATTTGGCTTAGGCGAGATGGCTCAGTCAGTAAAGTGCTTGCCACACAAGCGTGAGGTGCTAAGTTCAGATCCCTGGAAATGACATACATTTGAAAAAAAACCAAAGCTGGCCATGATGGCTTATCTGCAATGCCAGCATGATGATATGGAGGACAGCTGTTCCCTGAAGCTCATTGGTCAGTCAGCCTGGTAGAGTCATTGAATTCCAAATTCAACGAGAGACTCTGTCTCAAAAAAATATGGTGGACTGAGATCAAAGGTGACTTCTGGACTCTTCATACATGTGCACATGTAAATGCACAAAAGTACATACATACACACACAAAATAAATAAATAAATAAATAAATAAATAAATAAATAAATAAATAAATAAATAAATAAATAAAGGCCTGGGAGTTCAACTAATCTATAATATTACTCTAGGATCATTCTATTTCTGCTTCTTGACATTCTGTGCCCTCTTAAAGAGCCCAATTTATTCCACTTTGACCACGCAAAAGTATCTTAAGTATTACAAACCAGGATTCTTGACATTAAGTCAATAATAGTGTTTTGCTTCACAGACCAAGACATTATTTCTGCCAGCCCAAAAAGGGGAAAAAAAGAGGAAGAAATGGACCTATTGACAATGTACAGAAATCTCATAGGATGGCTTACTGTGTTTCCCTAGAGAGGAATCCAAAGAAATTGGATAGTGGCTTGTTCTGTTTGTGTGGAAACTGTGTACATTTATTGCACAAAGCTTGTAAAACACTAGACCCTTGGACGAGAAGCCCATTTTGGACTTTAGGTATTTGTAGGCTTCCCCAGCTGCTCGTCTACAGAAGGCGTAAGAGCTGCATTTGAAACATGGAAACCATTTCATTTTCTCGCCCACGTTTTATTAGGGTTACTCAAGCCTGAGCCAGAACAGTACGATTCTGTGTGAGCAAAAGCTGAAGGGGCCTTTCTGAATGGCCGTTGCCTGACTTACCTTGTGTGCGGCTGCTTTTACAGTCCCACCACTCATTTTTATAGTGCTTTGGGTTTATTGCTACTGTTACACACCTTCTCTCGTTTATGCCTCATAATAAGCATGAAGGTAGATACTATTAACCTCTGGTTTATAGCTAGAAAGAAACTGAACCTCAACAGGTTTGTAAGTCATTCCGAGAGCAAATCAATCCCCAGCTAGTGTTTCTAAGCACAGTTTAAGACTTTGAGATCATGATTATGACACAATTAAATTTTCTAGTCCAACTATACTATAATATTACTGTGCCATAAGATCACTGGCAGCATGATAATGCTCATAACCATATCATTGTGTTGATTACAGCATGGGGGAAAGGTAGAGATTTAGTTTTTTAAAGATGGGAACCAGAAAGAGGGTTCAAAGATAAAGGCATCTGCTGCCAAGCCTGGTGACTTGAGTTTGATTCTGAGAGCTGACCTGGTGGAGAGAGAGAACTGACTCCTATAGGCTGTCCTCCGACCTCCGCATGAGCACTACAGCACATGTACAGCTACACACACACACACACACACACACACATGCACACACACACGCACACGCACATGCACACGCACACACGCACACACACACACACACACACAAATAAATAAGTAAAATTTAATAAAAAGTGTTTTAAAACAGGAGAAATTCAAAATAAGAAAAAAATCACGTCTGAAATAGCTACATCAATGAATTTGAAAGTGTTGCTAGCACTGTTGGTGAGGTAGAGGTTCAAGATCCTGACTATCCTGACTAGCGCAGTTCCAAAATGAACTATTTTCAAGTTTAATAACTGAGAGCAACAGTTTCTCTAAATATCTACAATTTGGCTGTGATCAATTCGGCGATGATACACAGAAATATGGAAACATTTGTATTTGTGAACAAAATTTTTTAAAAATGCCAGTCATGGATGGAGTACTGTAATCTCAGTACTTGGAAGGCTGAGGCAGAAAGGTTGCATATTCCAGACCAGCTCTGGCTATGTGGTACATTCTAGACAGCCTGGGCTGCATAGCAAGAAGACAAAATAGATTAGATTAGATAGATAGATAGATAGATAGATAGATAGATAGATAGATAGATAGATAGATAGATAGATGGATGGATGGATGGATGGATGGATGGATGGATGGATGGATGGATGGATGGATGGATAGATAGATAGATGGATAGATAGATAGACAGACAGACAGACAGATAGATAGACAGATGGTAGATAGGGTGGTCAGCATAGATGGCATGTTTAATCATTCAGTTCCCATAGTATAGAGCAGGAGAAATTAATTCAAATGTTGATACTCTATAAAATATGACTAACAGCTACCAATAGCAAAACAGAAAACATTCTTGCCTTAAGGCTACCCTATAAAGTATCTCTTGTTATCTCACTAGTTCTACTGAAGATTTCAGAAGCAATGTAAACGTAAGTTCAAATCATTGCAAAAGCTTTTAAAAGTGACAGACCACCGTGGTTGTCCCTCTTAGCTACTTCCACTTTCTATGGTTTCAATTACGTGCAGTCAACTGCCAACCAAAAACACTCTGGAAACCAACAATTCACAATTTTTAAAGCATGCACTCCTTTGAGAACTCGTATTTTCCCATTCCATCTCACCCAAGGAATGATCCTTTGTCTCATGTATCCATGCTGTACGCATTACCCACCCACTAGTCATTCAGTAGTTATCTTGGTTAACAAGACATCAGATCATTTATTTCTATGTTCCAGTATTTGTGTTAAGGTACCCTTATTTTACTTGATAATATCTCCAAATCACAAGGATAGTAATTCAAAAGAGGCAGCAAGGTCATTAAATTTAAGAGGAAATGCTTAACTCTGATACTATGGGACAATACTATCGGGTCTATGAGACAGGGAACATGCAGTATATATAGAGCTTAACACTGCCAGGCTCCAGGCATCATCTAAGGGTCTTGGAGCACACTCATCATGGATAAGAGGGTACTATTGTACTGTTAAAACTAGCTTTGAAGCATGAGCTTGGTTGCCTGGATACACATAATTATTCCATATTTTGTCCCCTGCTGAAGCAGCAAGAAATCTCAAAGTAGCTCATTACTCCATTTTGCTCTTTCAAAGGATTTCTTGAATCCACCTTTCATATACCATTTTGAACCTTCTGGCCAAGTCTTGCCTGATTTCCATGTGTAGCATGAATCTTAAAGGATCTCGCTAGTTCCTCAGCTGATCCTGTTTCCTCAGACTGGAAGCTTCTGTGTCCTCATCCCAATGACTCTCAGCTGAACTTCTGCTCAAAGGCCTAAAAGCTTAACCAGCCAAGTGCTTCTAGTCCCCAGTTTTCATGCCTTATATACCTTTCTGCTTTCTGACATCATTCCCTGGGATTACAAGCTCGCTTTCTGGGATTAAAGGTGTGAGTCACCATGCTTGGCTGTATTCTTGGACACATGGATTTCTGCCTCTGGAATGCTAGGATTAAAGGTATGAGTGCCACCATTTTCTAGCCTTTGTATCTAGTGGCTGTTCTGTCTCTGACCCCAGATAAGTTTATTAGGGTGCATAATATTTGGGGGAACACAATACCACCACGTTCATGGCTGGTCATTGGCTCCCAGGAGTCCCTTGTTTTGCCTGCCTTCTCTGGATGTGCTGAGGTTGGCTGTCATCAGATTCCTAGGTGGCTCACATCTAAGACTCTGTTTCTACACCCATTTTCAATCTTTTTACACTCAGCTTCAGGTCTCAGAACCTTACCTTTAGAGAAAGTGACTATGGTGGTTTGGATGAGAATGCCTTCCATAGGCCCCTGCAGGTAAATGGTTGGTCCCCAGTGGATGGAACTCTTCGGTAAAGATTAGGAGGTGTGGCCTTTTGGAGGAGGCATGTCGCTGGGGTGACCTGTGAGGTTTCAGAAGATTCCCAACACCCCTAGTTAGCTCTGTCTTTGTCTCACAGTTGTGTCTCAATATGTAAGCTCTCAGCTACTGCTCCAGCACCATACCTATCCGCCTGCCGCCATGCTCCCTGCCATGATGGTCATAGTCTCAACCCTTTGAAACTGTAAGCCCCAAATAAACTCTTTCTGCTATAAGTTACCTTGGTCATGGTGTCTTATCACAACAATAGAACAACAACGATGACAGTCACTGAGAAAGTCTTCAGGGTGAATTGACTGAAACAAAATAAAAGCAGCCTCCACTCTGAATCTCAATCCTGAAGATAAGACTTTGGAATCATAAAATGATAGATCTCAAATGGACATAAAATACTGGTGACCCAAACTTTCTCCCCCAAATCTTGGCTCTTTTTCTAAGTGGCTAACAGAGATGAATTCATGATTTTCTAATGGGTCAAATCATTCTTCTTCTCAGTGGACATTCATTGAATTAGCCTATATTCCAAAATTAGCTTTTAAAATAGAAAACATATCTTTTACCACATCCTTGGAGACTTGTCTTTAAGCTTGTATATAACAATAAACGGAATCAATTAAAAAATAAGACCATTGATGTGAACTTTCTCTTCAACAAACAAAACACAAAATACCCAAAGCTCTTTACACATTTAATTTTAGTGAGTAATGTTCCCAGATCAGCAACTCATATCACAAGATCATTCTCAGAAACCTGGAATCCCAACAAATTATCAAATGAACCTTATGAAATAGATTGAAGAAATTTTTCTCTGGCTGCTGAGATCAGTTAAAGATATATGTTATCTTGAGAAACAATCACAGACACGAAGAATGCTGTAGAGACTGACAGAGGTTTCCTAGCGAGAACTTACTCAGGGTCTGAGACTCTGAGCTTGCTTTATCCAGCAGGGCTGCATAAGGGGATGCTTTGACCATGGGCATGGTTACCAGATGTTTGGAAGGATCTGCACTTAGCTGTGCAGTGTGCTTTGATCTACCAAGGGGGAGGTCTTTTGCCCCGCCCCATGGCATTGTTATGAAAAGCCCTTTTGAAGAGGCAGAAGGGGCCTTTGGGTTTTGAGTCAGGTTGTCCCAAAGCTATCCTGTGTTCCTGTCTTTCTCCTCTTCACTATCTTTCTATCTAATATTTTCTTATCCCTCTCTCCTCATCATAGGAACCCTGGAAAAGGTGGGAGCTGGCCTCCCACAGAATGCCAACCATATTTCTTCTTTCTTCTTTTTATCTCTATGAATGTCGGAATCTTTAATAGAGAAAGAGGGATACTCAGACAATGTTTTGGGCCTTATGACTTCTTGGCCTCTGTTTTCAAGGCTCATAAATATCCATATGCCAGGTACCTAATTAGTGTTGTAATCTAAGTTAATGGACAGGCTATTAACTTATGACAAAATTGCTGCAAGGTAATTGGCAGAATTAAATTGTCACTTAATCCAATAGACCGGGCACTACTCTAATTGGCCCATCCAATGGAATGAAGCCTGGGCTCCCACCCTGAGTTGGAAGAGCTCTTCAAGGTCATATGGTTCAAACTCCTTTGGTGACATCATGCATATGTCTCCTTCATTCTGTTTCTAGAACCTTCAAGTTTAGGAAATCCCCTGCCTCTGAAGGCTCTTATTGCATTTTCAAGGAGTGCAAATTACCCAAGGGCTTCTAATCCTAGCTGGGTGAACCTGTTACCTAGAATTAAAGACCTGGAAACAGAGTGCCCTCTCCTGAAATAAAGTGCTTCTACATCTTGTGAAGCATTTGGAATAAGCAAAACACATCTCCCACTGAGAGACAGCTAACATGCCATTGGGATGGGTTATGTTTTGTTGATCAAGACTCTAATTTGAAGAATGAATAGGTGTATCTTCTAAGAGAAACTCATAGCCAAGGTGTCTCTGGGTTCTCCATGTGGAGTAAGAGAGTGACTATAAAGAACAGGAAGTGGTTCATTGCATTTTGGTGAGGCTCTGAGAGGTCCTGGCAGGCAGGACCTATGCTTTAACTACCTCAAAATAGTTTAGGAGCTGTCTTGGTTAGCCTTCATCGTCCACTTGGCACAGCCTAGAATTGTCTGAAAGAAGAATCCTCAGTTAAGGAGTTGCCCAGGTCATATCAGTCTGTGGGAATGTCTGTGGGAGAAGTCTCTTGATTATTAATTGATGCAGGAGGTCCCAGCCCACTATAGGTGGGACCATCCCTAGGCAAGTGGTCCTGGGGTACATAAAAAAACCAGCTGAGCATGAGCCTGCAAATAAACCAGCAAGCAGCATCCCTCCACAGTTTCTGTTTCAAGTTCCCTCTTGACTTCCTAACCTGACTTCCTTCAGTGAGGGACTGTTACCTAGAAGTGTAAGCCAAATAAATCCTTCCCTCCCCTGAGTTGTTTTTGGCTGAAATTTTTATGACAGCAACAGAAGAGAAACCCCACCGAAGTTCCACGCCTTCTCCCTCCTACTGCACATCTGGACTTTGGAGCACAGGTGCATGGCACTGAATTAACATTCCTGCTCCATTACACTCTCGTTGCTAGTTCAACTGTGGCTCTCTTTAGGATTTTTAAAGTTCATGAATTTACCTACTGTAATAAGTAAAAGGTTGTCAACTTGAAACATCTGGGGAAGGAGCCTCAGGTGAAGGATGCCTCCATCAGATAGGCCTGTGGCATGTTTGTAGGGCATTTTCTTGTTAGCTAAACAGGATTCCATACTTGAATTGATATTCTAAGATTCACCATTTTATACTGAATATGAAATCGCTCAGATCCATTCATATTGTTGCACACAGCTCACTCATTTAATTGGTGTGTAATATTCCACTATGTAGTTACACTTCATTTTTTCCTCCAGTCAGTGATCATTTGAGTTATTCCCAAAGTTTTGCCATTATAAAGTATTCCTATGTCTTTTGTTTGTTTGAGACAGTCCCATGTAGTCCAGGCTGGTCTCAAACTTGCCACATAGCCAAGTCTGGCTTTGAGTTCCTCATCTTTCACCTGAACCTCCCAGCTACCTGCCTCTCCACACACAGCTTCTTCCTGCCAGCTCTCTCAAACATGCGAAGAGTGCACCTGTGAGCAGAGATGCCGGATTACATAGTATGTGAATATTTCATTTTCCAAGGTAATGCCAACTGCTTTCCAAAGTGTTTACTTGCTTACCAGTATGTATGAGGAATTCTGTTGGCCCTCATGCCCTCTCATACTTACATCAGAATCCTTAGTTATACACATCTGTGGTGGACTGATTTATAGCCCTATACTCACAATACAGTTAAACATACTTTCATAGGTTTATTGGCCATGTGTGATTTTTTTTTATTTTTTTAAACATAATAACCATTAAATATTTTGACAATCAGCTACTATTTTCCACATAAATATATTTGCTTGCTTTTTATCTTTCAAAATTGGGCTACCATGATTCATGACCTTCCATCTTCACTTAACCATGGATTGGAAAGGTTTCCCTCTGGTGTTCTATAACATAACATTTCATGGCTACATTGTACATGAGTCTACTGATGCTCCAGTTTATTTTACACATTCCCTATTGTTGGATTTGGGGTACTTTCCAATTCTACTGTTTTAAATAATTCTGTCCTAAGAGTTCTTCACATAAATTTTCACATATATTCTTCATTTCATTGGAATTCATCCCTATGAGTGATGCTACACAGTAACACTTTTTAAGATCTCCGATAAATATTTCTAAGGAGCTATTTAATCTCCTCTGTTTCGCAGCCAGCAATGTTTGAAAAATGCCAACATTCCCGTCCCCTCCACATGATTAGGTATTACCATAAAAAATAAAAATTTTTAATCTGGTTGGAGGTAAGGAACTGTTTTTCTTTGTGGCATTTATACTAGAGCTCATAGTTTCTTTTACTTGCAGCAAAAGTTGATTTAAGACATTCACTGGTATTTCATGTTTTCATGTTTCTCTCTTACTTGGGGAGTGGGTAGGAATTTTTAAGTGTTTTTTAATGGTGGGCAAGTGGAATGATGGCATACCAGTTAAACACACCTGCTGCTCTTCCAGAAGACCCCAGTTCAGAACAGAGTACCCACATCATGCTAAACTCCAGCTCCAGGGGACCCAGCTCCCTCTTCTGGCCTTTGCAAGCACCTGCAGGCATTTGCATGTACACACTACACAGACAGACAGACAGACAGATAGATAGACAGATAGATAGATGAATGAGTGTATGTCTGTGTGTGTGCGCGCGCCCTAGATATGCACATGCAGTGGTCAGAGGACAACTCGTGGGGGTTGGTTCCCTCCTTCCACCATATCAATTCCAGGTATAGAACTCAAGTCCTCAGCCTTAGCAGCAAACAACTTTACATACCAAGGCATATTCTGGTCCCAGAATTTTCACTCTGTTTGGTATATTGTCCTTTATTCAAATATTTTTCTTTACGCATTAGGAATAAACCTTTTGTATTCCATTAAGGTTGTAGCTTACCCCTTTTATTTGTTTGTTTGTTTGTTTGTTTGTTTGTTTTACTTTTTGGCAGCCCTGGTGACTGAACCCATGGCCTTGTGCATGCTAACCTGGCATTCTGCCTCTGAGCTATACCCCAATTCTAGTTTATTATGGCTTTGAAGAGGTGATTGACTCTTCATTCCAATGATTCTCTAACTGATGAAATTGGAGATAAAGAGTGTGGTGGTTTGAAAGAAAATGGACCCCAAAAGGAGCAGCACTATCAGGAGGTGCGGCCTTGTTGAAGAAAGTGTGTCACTGTGGGGGTGGGCTTTGAGGTCTCTTTTGCTCAAGCTTCCCTCAGGGTGACCTTTAGTCAACTTCCTGTTGCCTGCAAGATGTAGCACTCTCAGCTCCAGCACCATGTCTGCCTGGACGTCGCTATGCTCCTGGTAACAATGATAATGGACTGAACCTCTGAAACTGTAAGTGAACCACCAATTAAATGTTTTCATTATAAGAGTTGTCGTGGTCATAGTGTCTTTTTACAGCAATTAAAAAAAACCCTAACTAAGACAGAGAGGTAAAATCATCTGAAATTTCTCATAAAACAGAACACAGTGAAAGGCTTTCTAGAGCCCCATGAAGACCCTACTCATATAGGGGCGCTCTTTCCCACAAACAGAGTGGCTGGTAAATCATGCAGAGCTGCGTGCTCAGGGATACTGGGAAATGAGAGTAGCCTGTTTCCAGCCTGGATTTGACAGGCCCCAGAATGACTCTAGCCACAATTGTCAATGTGACAAAGGCCCTGGGGGCTTTTCTGTCTCCTAGAACATCAGCTTCATATCAATTAGTATGTTTAGTGTGTCACCAGGGACAAGAGGAAGAAATAGTACTTCCTCCTGAGATAAACACTTCCATTTAGAGCTCATTAATAAAATGAAGCCCAGAACATTGTAATCATAATTTAAACAACAAAGACACACTTTCAGGTCAATGCTGTGGGGAGTGGGTTCATTTTCATTACTTGCTAAGAACCTTATTAGTGCTTTAAGCCACATTTAAAATCTTTACCTCAGTGAGACTTCTGAGTTCATTTAAACTCCCAGCATGTTCTTAGGGCGTGTATTAATTTCCCCATGTTCAATGTTTGTCTCTGACATCATGCTTGTGAACAGGAATGGGAAGAAGCTCTCTTAGGAACTGGGTATGAATACAGTCTGTCTACCTTATCTGCAGTGGAGCTATTCCAGGCACCCCAGTGGATGCCTGAAGCCCCAGGATGCACCCAACCCTATGTATCCTATGCTTTTTCCTAAATGTTGTGCCTCGATAAAGTTTTATTCATAAACTAGGCATGGTAAGAGAGTAACAATAACTAAAAATAAAATAGAGCATGTATTAATATATATATAGTAATAAAGTTATGTGGATATGGTCTCTCTCTACCTCCCTCTCTATCAATCTCTATCTCTCTCTCTCTCTCTCTCTCTCTCAAAATACATACCACTATCCTGAACTTACCTTTCTTTCATATGACGGTGGGTTGGTCATAGTTAACTGAAACTGTAGGAAGTCAAAACTCATGGATAAGGGGAAACTACATATAGTTGTCTTGGAACTTGGGAGAATGACAGACCTGGACGATCTGGCTGTTACTGTTGTTATTAAGAGCATATATAATCTCAACTCCTGCTGCTCAACTTTGGCACATCTTCTGGACAAGGGTGCTCCATGCGTGAGTTTCAGTCCAGCACCTCTTCCCTCCTACTCATCAATTTCAATCCAAGAGCTGTACAGCCAATCCATGAGGCATAAATGGCAAATCCTGACCCCAGGGAAATGGTATCACTTGAAACTAGTTGCTGAATCTGAGGAAAATGGAAAAAATGTACAGTGGGGTCTCAATTTTCATTTTCTCAGCCTTGTATCTCAGTTGTAGTCATGAATGCTGGTTGCCGTAACAAACAATCCCCAAATCTCCACAATTTAATAATACACAGGTTTAGACAAGCCTGGCAACATAATGTCTTAGTCAATGTTCTATTGCTGTGAAGAGACACCGTGACCATGGCAACTCTTATAAGAGAAAGCATTTAATTGAGACTGGCTTATAGTTTCAGCGGTTTAGTCCATTATCATGGTAGGAAGCATGGCAGACATGGTGCTGGAGAAGGAGCTGAGGGTTCTACATCCAAATCTGTAAGCAGAAGGAAGAGCAAGCCACTGGGCCTGGCTTGGGCTTCTGAAAGTTTCAAAGCCCACCTCCAATGACACACTTCCTCCAATAAGGCCACACCTCCTAATCTTTTCAAATAGTGCCACTCCCTGGCGACTGAGCACTCAAATCTATGAGCCTATGAAGGCCATCCTTATTTAAACTATCACACATAGCTACTCAGGAGGCTGAGGCAGGAGTACTGAGAGTTGAAAGCCATCAACTAAGTCTCAAAATTTAAGAAGTTTTTTGAAAAATAAGGATTGGGGGTAGAGCTCACTGATAGATAAGTTGTTTAGCATGCAAGTGGCCTTAGGTTTTATTACCAATACTGCAAAAATAAATAAATAACAACAGTCTATGCAGGTCAAGAAACTTGTCTTAGATGTTTTCTTCTACCCAATAACTCAGGGATCCAAGCTCTTCTTATCTTGCAAGGTTGCCATTTTAAACATGGCAGGTAGTTGCCACAGCATGTGGCCATGGGGAAGCGAGACTGAATAAAGAGATGACAGAAAAATGATAAAAGGCCCTATAGCCATTGTCTACCCCCGCAGCCTCCCCCAACCCAACTTGTTTTGTAAAAACAAAACAAAACTGGGGAGTACATGTTCCTTTGCATCCAGGAAATGGAAAAGGAAATGGGATTTGAGGAACATATAACATTGTCTCAACCACATCTAGTTTTACCCATATATGTAAATTACTAATTAAAAGACCTTGTTAATCTCTCTCTACATTCTTCAGTCTTCACAGAGCATGTTAAACACCCCCTTGCAGTGTCTTTATGACTTTCTGGAATTATGTCTCAAGTATATATTGTACTTATTGTTCTCAGCATCTTGGAGAGACAGAGGCAACTCCTTTAAAACCTAACAATATCAAATTAAACTAAGGAGCTGTGTACAAGTAGGAGACAATCTGTACAGACTGGACACGAGGCAACTCAGATACCTCTGAGCCGATGGGTGCAAGCAACAGAGAGGGGAAACATATCAAATAGCTCCAAATAGCTCAATGGATCTATGCTATAAGTGGACACTGAAAAGGGAATTTCTGAGGGTAGGGAATCAGCTGGAAATGGTTGAGTCAGCTCAAGAGAAGTAAGGAGAATGTGCCAGAGTGGACCATTGGCAATGTCATAGAGTGTTCCATAAAATACATTAAGACTGAAGGCAATTTGTTCTTGTTGTTGTTCTGGGACTGAACCTAGGTCTTCACACATACCAGATATACACTCCACTTCTGAGCTACCCTACGAGCCCAGTAAAAATAAAATGAAATAACACCATTATTTGATTAATTTGGTTCTGTGTAGTCTTGCCAAGAAAAATCTAACTTGTCCCACTTGAAAAAATTCTTAACTCACACATGGGCATTCCCAGTAAGCTCCAATTCTACTCAAAATGAGTGTTACTAACATAGCTACAAGTTCCCCATGACGTAACTGGCACAAGCCAACTCTTAGCATGTGGTTGATCCCATCTAGGGTCAACTGCAGCTGGAGAGTTACTGTGTTAACCTGATGAGATGATAGCAGTGACTACTTCTATCTTTGGAAGGGCTTGGGATTCATTTCTTTCCTTGTGCTATTTTTCTGTGACAAGACACATATGGAAAGTGCTATAGAAACTATATATTACCACATCAACGTTAGTTGCAACTGTGAAGAGTCCCGATGGATGAAAGCTTTAATTTCAAACATTTTTCTGGTAAAAGACAATGAAATATCTCAGGAAACATTAGCTAGGACAGCTCCTAGGTAGCACCAAGGGTCCCAGGAGAATGTAGATAATGAGGTACATGCAGGATAACCTTATGAGAATCAGACTCAGGGTCCTTATCATTCAATAAACATTAATTGAGTGCTTACTAGGTATTGATCACTATTCTAGATGATGAGCATTCAGTGTTGAACAGAATAGACAAGACTTTCGTCCAAAAGCAAGGACAATTGTTCCTATGCCCTTCTGCAGTAAGTGACATTGAAGATGTTTCTATGTCACCATTTCCTCATCTGAAAAAAGCATAAGATCATCATCATGAAGGCTAATGTTGCTAAAACACATAGCCACCACTCCAGGCTCTTAGTAAAGATATGTATGGAGTATAATTAGTGACAGAGTTAAACATTAAGATAATTTACGGGCTCTAATGAGGTAACACAAGGCAACATGGAAGAGCCAGACAGGATCTCCTTCAGACTGGGCATTTAAGAAGGGAAGAGTTCGGAGGAGTTCAAGCAAAACCCTGAATGATGAAGGGGATTGCCAGTGGGAAGATGGGCTATTGGTCTGTGGGTTAACCTAGAATAAGAGTAAGCATGATCAACTCTCATAACAGAGAGAAAGCCAAACACAGCTATGACACACTGAACATGGGCATGGGTAGAAGATGGGAGATGTCAGAGAGAGGCAGAAGCTAGCTAGCTCAGTGGGACTTGAAGTACTCATGTCTGGGATGAAAACTTTGGGTTCATATAAAGGCAAGCAGAGGACTCTAAGTTAGGAAGGAACAGCATTCCACATGCATTTTGGGAGCATCACTTGGCTGCTGTGTAGAGAAGAGATGGTGGGAATATAAGCCAAGAAACCAGTGGCCCTGAGGGCAGCTATAGACAGCATTCAGGACAGAGGTGATGCTAGCTTGGACAGGGATGTGTGTCGTGGAGACAGAAGAAACAGAGCAGATATTTTTATATGCTTTGAAAGGGGAATGGGCAGGGTGTATACACACAGGACATGAGACCTGGCAGGAAAGAGTACATTGGAGGTGTAGTGGCTTATAGACCAGATGACTAGATAAGGGAGGAAAACTTGTCTTAGTTCTGTAACAAGACACCCGACAAAGGGTAACTTAAAGGAAGGAAAAGCGTATTTTGGTTTGCACTTCCAGATGATACAGCCCATTCCAGCAGTGGAGGTATGCCAGCAAAAGCAAGGGGGCAACTGGTCACATGCATCTGCAGTTTGGAAGCAGAGACACCCGAATGCTTGCCCTCAGCTAACTTTCTCCTTTTCATACAGCCCCAAATCCACCCCATACAATGGCGCTGCCCACATTTGTGGTGGGTCCTTGTGGTGATATTATGTTCCCCAAAATATATCGTGCACCCTAATAAATTTATCTGGGGTCAGAGAACAGAACAGCCACTAGACAGACATAGAAGCCAGAAAATGGTGGCACTCACACCTTTAATCCTAGCCTTCTGGAGGCAGAGATCCATCCAGATCTCTGTAAGTTTAAAGCCACACTGGAAACAGCCAGGTATGGTGACTCATGCCTTTAATCCCACAAAGTGAGCCTTTAATCCCAGGAAGTGATGGCAGAAAGCAGAAAGGTATATAAGGCGTGAAGACCAGAAACTAGCTGCTTAAGCTTTTAGGCTTTGAGCAGCACAGTTCAGCTGAGATCCATTTGGATGAGGACTCAGAAGCTTCCAGTCAGAGGAAACAGGATCAGCTGAGGAACTGGCGAGGTGAGGTGGCTGTGACTTGTTCTGCTTCTCTGATCTTTCAGCGTTCACCCCAATACCTGGCTCCAGGTTTGTTTTTATTAATAAGAACTTTTAAGATTCATGCTACAGGTCCTCCACCTCCAGTTACCTTAAACATCTAAAGAATCCCCCAAAGACATGCCCAGGGGTTTGTTTCCACGGTGATTCCAAATCCCTTTAAGTTAGCAATCAAGACTGACAGTCACAGGTATCTTAGAAGATGTGGAAAACACTGGGCACCCAGGATCACTGGGCAAATGGTGGCAGCCAAACATAGCTTCTTCCTGGCTTTGTGACTGTGAACATCGAATCAAGCCTCATGATCAACAAAAGGGTAATGACAGTATCTTCCTCAATCACATCTCAGGACATTGGTGAGGATCCGATTCAATAATGAAAGGAAAAGACTTAGAGAGACACAGGCCACTGTGTAAATGTAGTGATGTTGTTTTAACTGTCATCTTAATTTGGACCCAACGTCTCAACCAGTGAACACTGCTGTTTGAAATAATTTGGTAATAACTTCTTAAAGACCTGGAAGTTAGTTCCCATAACACACTAGAAGGGAGCTGAAGGTGCAGCCAAGTCTCTGTTGTCATTTCTGTCCCCTTGTGACAACCTAATGCCATTGGCCATGCTCCTATCATGGACCCTATGACTGTATTCTTGATCTAATGTACCCTGACACCGTTTAAAGGAACTCTGTGTTAAATGTTTAAGTGAAAGAAAATTCAGTGTCTAGATGTCACTTCTAAAGTCAGCGAGCCTGGTCGGAAAGAACTCTGAAGCAGGGGGAAAAAATCAATCCTCTCTCGCTTTCATGGAGCAACAGTCCAGAGCTGACAGGGGGCAAAGGGCTTTCTTACAGTTTAGTGAGTATGCCCAAACCCAAACCTCTGAATTCTGTTACAGATAACAATGCCCGAAACTTACTTCTTTCACTGTAGTGCTATCGTATAAAAAGCATGGATGTGCCCTAAAAATAAAAGAAGCTTGAGTAATTAAATCATAGGATTATAAGCATGCCTAGTGCTTTGCATTTATGTCTTTAAATGCATATAATATACATGTACATCTTTAAAATGCAGTGATTTCAAAAGTATAGAATATGTACCAGTTTAGTCAAAAGCACATTTTCCGGAGTCATTTGAGAGTAGGCACTGATGTGAAAAGCTCAGTGTGAGCCACTCAGGGAGCTCATCTCTGTCCTTGGAGTTAGAGGGGTGCAGAGGCTGGTGAGTAGCTCTAGTGAGAAGGGAGGGAGCTGATATGACAATGACCCTGTGGACTAGAGATGCAGAGTTCTCCCTAGGGTAGAGAAGGACTCTGGAGAAGGGGACTAGGCTGGGCCACCTGGAGAGGAGCTAAGCATGACAGGCCAGGTAACCACAAGATGAGGTGGCTCTCCGGGTAACAAAGGGATGCTTGTGGGCAACCAGCTGGAGAAGGCACTGCCCACATCCATGGAACTAGAAATAAGAGGTTCCAAAAGGGTCAGAGCCCGGAGGAGGGACAAGCACCCGGGACCCCAGCATCACATGAGACTTATACTTAGCCCTCATGCTCCTGACTGGTTCCTTCCCCTCCCCCCCCCGCCCCCCTGCAACCCTGGAGAAGTCTGAGGCTACCTGATGAGCCGCCTCTGATTTCCTACTGGGAGCCACTGGCTGAGCCTTTTCATAGAATAGGTCTTGGTTCCTGAATGTGACCAGTGGACTTTGTCGCATTGCCAGAAAGACTGGAAACGTCACAGGATCCACCTCATGTGGATCACCTTCAGGAGCAAGACAGTTAAGAGAACCAATCTGCAGAGGCAGGGGTGAAAATAACCCAGCGGTTTTCAGTTGTTCCCTTCAATTTGTCTATTATATCTGACACATCTGTGACATAAAAGACAATAAATGGTTTGAGCAAAGAGCCAGTCTATAAACAGAAAAAGAATTGACTCACTGTAAATGGACCACACTCCTTTTATGCCTCCTATAACCTATTGATACGTTTTACTTTCAACACTACTGCTAACAAAGTACCATTAAAAAGTTCTAATGTGGTTGTATGTTTGTTTTTGAAACAGTCTCCCACTGTAGCCCAGACTGGCTTGGAACTCACACAATCCTCTTAACTGGACCTCCCAGAGGCTCAGATCAGAGGCACCATGCCTGGCTCATTCTTTAAACACCAAAGGAAGCAGATTGTGTTATTCAAATGGTAATTCCCTAAGACATGTCACAGAAACTCGACATTACCTGCTACCTCAGAAGACTCTGAGTTATGCTTGGGAAAGGAGGGACATTATAATCTGCTTCTATAGCCTTCAATTTACATTCCCATTTATAGCAAAATAGCAACAATAAACTGTCCAGGGTTAAGCTCTCCAATACTAAATATTAGTTTTTCATCTTATAATTTTTAAAGATGACGGTTCTTTTTAGAATTACACAGAATTTTACACCAATTTCCCAGCTGCTGCCTTATGGTTTTACTCCTCTGGTTACCCTAGAAACAGTAGCAGAATTAATCGTTTTCAGGAAATATTTTTTATTGCTTACATAGCAAGAACCTCCCATTATTTTGGAAAACTAAATGAATTGGCTGTCTTTGAAAGTAAGACTTCCTGAAGCATAAAAGAAGAAACATTATAAGAAAAATTTAAATGCCACTTTAGCTAGAAAGCTCGAGGCTCACCGGGACAGCTTACTATGTGCCAACACGGGGTTCTGTTGTTCCCCTTGTTTAGGCTGGGATTTGGAGAGAGGCTTACTTTTTGCTTCGGGTAGCCAACATTTAGAGAGCTACAGTAGTTGGAGAGGGCTATGCACTGGCGGAAGCGTTACCTAAGAGGTCCTTCGTGAGCCTGAGAGTGGTGGTGCTTGGCTAGGGGAAGGGCTTCTGAGTTATGAAGTCACGACTCTTTGAGGGGTGAAGCTAAGCATGGGGACAGACATGCTCTAGGAAGGGAGGGGGAGGAAGCCCTCCCTCTCACAAAATAAGAATCTCAACCCTCTTCAAGAACCCCATCTAAGGATGAGGAAAGAAATAAGTCATCAGTTGGTCAAGTACCTCAGAACACTACAAAACCTAGACCATCTTCAAGATTGAAGTCAAAAAGCAGGGCGGGGCTTAAGTCTCAGCTTCAAGGTCAGCGCTGCTTTGAGGCGTTTCTTTAGCAGCGAGGATTCCAATGTCTCGATGTCTCCTCAACAAACACCACTTTGCCATAAACAGCTCTTATATTTCAGAAGGTCAAAATGTTCTCTTCGATATACCAAGACCCTACTTAGAGTTTAAAAAGAAATTCCAATCCCCAGATTAAAAAGGGGGACAGGGGATGGACTTAAAAAACACCAGTCATGTAAACAAAATTGCTGTGGGATGGTCTGTATGTCAAAAGTGTTGCTCTGATTGGTCAATAAATAAAACACTGATGGCCAGTGGCCAGGCAGGAAGTATAGGCGGGACTAACAGAGAGGAGAACTGAGAGAACAGGAAGGTGGAAGGAGACACTGCCAGATGCCGCCATGACAAGCAGCATGTGAAGATGCCTGTAAGCCACGAGCCACGTGGCAAGGTATAGATTTATAGAAATGGATTAATTTAAGATGTAAGAACTAGATAGCTAGAAGCCTGAGCCATTAGGCCAAACAGTTTAAATAATATAAGCATCTGCGTGTTTATTTTATAAGTGGGCTGTCAGACTGCTGGGACTTGGTGGGAGCTGGAGAGAAATTCTCCAGCCACACAAAATAAATATTTCAGATGTTGACCCTGAAATGTGGAAACATGTACCCCACTACTATATTCCTGGCATTGTTTTTAATGGTTCATATGACTTTAGGGCAAGTCACTCACTGCCGTGGCCTAAGTTACTAAGGTCTCTTCTGCCCTTAAAAGTACAGGGCAAAGGGATGTGTGTCAATCAGACTTCACATTGCTCTAATCAAAATACCTGGCACACGCAGAGTCAGGGAAGAGCTGTTTTGCTGTCTCGGAGATTTCATTCCGTGGTATTAGGTGGGGCATTGTGGAGCAGGATTGTTCAACCTGTGAAAGGCATAAAACAGAGCAACCCTGCTCGCAACAGCAGGCAGGAGGCAGAGAAGAAGCAGCCAGGGCCAAGACACTGCCCAAACACCCCCTAGGCTCCACCTCCTACAATTTCTAGAAGTTCTCAAAATAGCAACACCCCACACATAATCATTTTGGGGAGACACTTTATACACAAACCATAGCAAAAGGAATGACCAGGAAACAGCTCTTAGAATGTCAAAGAAGCTGAGTGTGATGGCCCAGGCCTATAGAGTGCCAGCTACTCAGGGCACTGAGGCAGGAGGATCACTTGAGCTCAGAAGTTAGAAGCCAGCCTTAGCAACGTAGCAAGCGCCCATCTCAAAATGAAACAGAACAACACAAAATTAAATGTAAAAGTTAGTGGCCGTGTAGTTTGGTGGTAGAACATCTATGTAATACACACCAGGCTATGTCCCCAGTACCCCTCACTGGAAATCAAAAAAGTCATTAATAATAGAAGTCACCCCAAAATTGACAACAAGGAGGTAAGTTTTAATACCTAACAGGGTAGTGCCAGTAGCTCCCTCCTTGCATGCTGAGAGCAGTTACTGAGCTGTTTCACTTTTTCCATGAGAAATGCCTGCATTCTTCCTCCTCTAGACCACAAGACCTTATGGTTCTCCCAGGTAAGATGCTTTAATTGTTATTTATTCGTTCACAGTTTTATAAATAAAGAGCGTACACATTGTTCATTTCCAGCCCCTCCATTGTCTTCTAGTACTCTCTTCCCCTCCCACTAAACCTGTTCTTCCCAGCAAGTTCCCCCCTCCTTCCATGACTTTAGGGGGGTTGGGGGGGAAACCACTGAGTTTAATTGAGGTAGTTTGATGAGCATGGTGGGGAGCCATTTACTTGAACAAGGGCAACTTACAGGGTCTACACCACTGAGGAACAGGATTCTCTCCTCCCCTGGAAGCTTTTCCTTTGCTTTTTTGTTTTAATTAGAATGCTCCTCTGCCACAGGGGAGAAATTCAATAATGTCAACAGGAGTTCCTGGGGTTTGCTGCAAGAACTACTCCAGGATTTCAGACTCCTGAGCTTGAAGAATTGAAGTGTAACTTGGAAACAAGGTAATAAATGATATGTTTGGACAGATATCTTTAGGGGAAAAAAACTACCAAGAAACTACTGCCTTGGTTTTGCAGTCAAATTCCCAAACTGATTAAAGAATGAAAGGACATGGATTCCCAGAAAAATACCACGGTTACAAGAAAATCAGAAAAATACCATGGTTACAAGAAAATCGACCAAGTTACACTGTGAATGAACAGGAGGCTAAACTCTTATTCTAAGTCATTGAGGCCAAGGAAAAGAAAAAGGCAGACAGTCGAAAGGGGCAAAAGAACCTCAAAGATAGAGAAAGATGGAGGAGAGCGGAGAGTCCACTAGACTAAGCCGTCTGCTGGGCCAGGAGGGCAAAGCAAGACAAAGGGATGATGTAGCTGAACAAATAAATATATGGCCATGAAATGATTCATAAAATATCCAAGTGGCAGGGCTTGGGAGATGGCTCCAACCATAAAAGGTTTGCTGTGCAAGCACGAGGATATGAGTTCAGATGTCTCACACCCATGTGAGCAGCTGAGCACGGCAGCAGGAGCCCATCATCTCAGTGCTGGGAAGGCTGAGCCAGGTAGATCCCTGGAGCTCGCTGACCAGCTGGCCTCACCAACTCAGGGAGCCATAAATTCAGTGAGAGACCCTGTCTCAAAAAATAAGGTAGAGAACAGCCGAGGAAGAGATCTGAGCTCATCCTGACCTCTACATGCACTTATATATGCACAAGTATGCACACATACATGTTCACACATCCGCCATCACACATACACACAGTATTAAAAAGCAGGTGGAATGACCCATGCCTATAGTCTCAGTTAGGAGTTAGAGGTAAGAGCCTTGAAGTTCAAAGATTCTAGTTCCTTTCTTCCTATGATCCCAGATGCTTTCTCTGCAGCCATCTCCAGGCTACTAGAGAGCATTCACTGGGATAGTTTATTTGAGTAATAGCAGCTTACCTATAACCACACCACCCTGCACATACCCAATCTTGCCTAATATCATCTTCACTGGGCCACAGGGCGCCCAGATAAACAATCAAACTATACTCAGTATTGTTTCTTGAGGGTGTTTCTAGATGAGATCAATACTTGATCCAGTGGACATGGTAAAGCATATTGTCCCTCCTAATGCGATAGACTTTACCCAATAAGCTGACTTTATCAAAGAAGCAAAGGGCTAAGAGGAAATCCTCCTGTCTGGCTGCCTTTCATCTGGGACATCAGTTTGGGTTTTCTGTTTTTGTGCCTTCAGACTTGAACTGAACATCAGCTCTTGCTGAGTCTCCAGGTGCCAGCGTCAGACCTTGGTACATATAGTCATGTAGGTGTGTAAGCCTCTTCCTTATAATAAATACCTTTATCTTATAAAATATATGTGTGGTGTTTGCCCAGTTTGATGACATACAGCAATTAAAATCCTTGGGATTTCTGGAGTAACGACAGCATGCTTTTATGGTAATGAGATAACTAGTCCCTTGGTAGCCTCAGAGTGGGGACCACTTGGCAGGGGAACCAGGGGTGTGCTCAAAGAACTAGGACTTGAATTCCCACCCTAACCCCTGGATCTGAATGATAAGTTGGTCACCAATGGAATGATTTAGTCAACCATACCTACATAATAAAGCCTTCATACAAACTCAAAGGGGCCGAGTCCCAGAGCTTCCAGGCTGATGAACAAGACCGTATGTGCAAGAGAATCCTGACTAACATGTTCTGGTGCCTTCAGACACAAGAGCATCTTTACAGTCTTGAACGAGGATGTGCTACTGATACACCGCTACCGAGAAAGTCACATCTCTGTGGCCCTCGCAGTTCAGAATTCCACATCTATTTTGTGTGCATTTAAAAGTTTCTGTGGGAATCTGGATGGAAAGACAAGAGTGGAACCCAAGATGATCTGTACACAGTCTTGGAGGGGAAGGAGAAAGAAAGAGAGAATTGCTAACCTATAAAATTAGAGTCCCACTAATTTAGAAGAAAAGCTGGGAATAGAATATGGGTCAGCAGTAGAGCACTTGTCTAGCACATATAAGGTTTGAGCCCTAGTACCAAAAGAAAAAAGAAGAGAGAAAGGGGGAAGTAAGCCAAGAAACAAGACAAAGACACAATACGCATGGAAACAGCAAAAGAGGGAGCCCCCTGGAGGAAGTCTGCTTGTAAAGCACCAATCGTGAAAGGGTGACGCGCATCGACTAGAAGCAGCGCCTATTTGCCTGGCCACGGCAGCATTGCGATGATCAAGTCTGTGATCTGAACTCAGAGGACAATGGCAAGGGAAATCAAATGCCTCCTGCAGCTGCTACAAGGCGCCATGTCTCCCAAGTGTCCTTAGAAAGCATCTGGTGGGAAGTTTGTATGCCCAGAGTTCCTACTACGTTCCTAATGAGCAGCTCTGGGAACGGCTTCCTGGCACGTCCTTCCCTGTGGGTGAACAGGAGAATGCCCAGAATGACTCTTCAAAAACAATGACACAGGAAGTCAAACCCACACAGCTCCGGACACAGCTCTGCAGAGGATTTTCGTATTCCCAAGGGTGAACTTCACAGTGTCTGAAGCAGAAGTCCTAGTGGCATCTTGGGAATTGCTACTGGAGCTTTGAGTGCCGTGCATAGGTGCCCCTGGCCACCAGCAATCAGAGCCTGGGAATGCCTGGCATCCCACAGTGGGCAGAAAATGCTTCATGTCCAAAGAGGACTCACCCCGCATCCCTCCTGGCCTTTGAAAACAATGCTGAATCCTTGCTGTATTGGTGACTATGACAAAACATTTGCCATAGTCTTCAATCAGTGAGCCGCGCATCTACTGTGTGCATCAGAGGTGTTCTTACTTGGTTTCATGCGGAGTTTAAACAGGATTGGTTATCACCTCATGTGCAACATGGCAACCTGCTGCAGGTGATGATGTCCTCCATCTTCCACGGTGGCTGTGTTGAACAGTCAATCCTTCTCATTGAAATGCACAAAGCTGGAAGTGTAGTTCAGTGGAAGAGTGAATGCTTTAGCATGGGTAGGCCCTGGGTTCAAGTTCCAGCACCCAAAACTAAAAGAAGGAAAAATAATATTTAACAATTCAGACATACCGTATGTGTTATAATACATGTTGATTACCATCATTCCAAATGCTTGGAACAAGCAGTATTCAGGTTTGGAGGTTGTTTGGAACAGAGGAGGTAGAATACTTACATAAACAGATATCTTGTGGCTGGGACCAAAGTCTACACATAAAATTCATTCTTCCTTCATATACACTTTAGACCCTTAGGCTAAAGCTAAGTTTATATAAGATTGTGAATAATGTGGGTATTTTTATGAGTTTTTACATGTTCTTTAGTGTGAAAATTTTTACTTGTGACATCATTTTGGCTCTCAAAATGTTTTGAATTGTAGAGAATTTGGGATTTTCAGATTAGGCATGCACAGTACGTAGACCTTCTTGGTAGTATTCTATTCTTCTTCCCTGTATGTCTTCCTTATATTTTAATTAGAAAATTATTTTCCTGTTTTTTTTTTTTTAAAAAAAAAAACATGTGTAGGTAGATTTTATTTCTTATGCATTTTCTTATAGAAGAGTAAAAAATTCATTATAAAATTTCATTATAAAAATGTGGTCTTGTACACAGAAAATTGACTCAGGAATGGTCACAGTGTAAAGTCCTCAGATCAGAAAATACAAGTGTGGCTTTTTCCAGCTAAGCTTTTGGCAGAAATTGCGTGGTGGCTCCCATAAAGGGGACACCAATGGGGAGGGTACTGCTGGGCAGGGTACTGCTGGGCAGGGTACTGCTGGGCAGAGTACTGCTGGGCAGTGGACTGCTGGGCAGGGGACTGCTGGACAGGGTGCTGCTGGGCAGGGGACTGCTGGGCAGACAGCAAAAGGGCCTTGCTCTACCATTGGAGACCCAACTCCACACACACTCAACATCCCACTTTCTGAAATCTATGCCCCAAACAAAAAAGCTACCAAGAGACAGAATAACACCAGAAAAATAAATCCATTTAGGGGTTTACGTTTTTATCTTTGTGAAGAGAAATTGGCTCTGAGGTGTCTTCTTGTAGTATTTTGAGATGCGTACACTATCTCCAGTAATTATCACAGGAATTGCCTTTTTCAGAACCAAAACTGGAGTGTGGTTTGATAATGAGCATTCTTTATATTGAAAAGGAGAAAGCTCTGGAAAACGTATAATGTAAGATTGCTTTAAAACACCAGAGAAAACAGGCAGAGAAGTGATGAGTGTCCATTCGTCCCTCAGCTAGTCTGTATGAAACGTGTTGTACGAGGCAGTGCCCACCCTTAAGGAGTGTTTAGTTTAATGGGAAAACCAGTTGGGTGAGTTAATATCCATGTTGTGTGGTATGTTTGCTGGGCTGGGGCTGACAGGAGACGAGAAGGAAGACTTGCTTGAAAATCAGCAATGAAGGAAATGTTTACAGAAAAAGCAGCTTTTACGGGGAAAGAAAACTAAACCTCACATGAGTCAGGTCAGTCAAATTGAGTGAGTTCCATACACCAACATGATGGAGCATCCCAAGGTCCATGCAAAACCAAGAGGAAGGTGGGCATCTTACCTTGAACACGGTGTCAGGTAGGTGAATTCTACTTGACAGAGGTGGGTGCTCTGTAGAATAACACTATAACACCAGGGATATGTGACTCAGGGAACTCATCGTCCTTATTGACATGAATTTAACTCCTATGGAGGGGCCCTCAATCCTTTGTCTGTATCTTGACAGTACTACCATCTCCTTGGAAGCCTGGCCCCATCTGCTGTGGTTTGGATATTGATTTCCCCAAAGATACTAAAGGCTTGGTCCTCAAGGTGATGCTTTTGTGAGGTGGAATCTGAGAGCTGGGGCCTGGTGGGAGAACCTTCGATATACTGGAGATAGGCCCTTAAAGGAAATAGTGGGATCCCAAACCCTTCCCTTTTTCTTTGCTTCTGACCATGAGTGAGCAGTTTTGCTCTGATATGAACTCATATCACAATGTAATCACAAGGTCCAAAACAGTTGGACCCATTAATCACAGACAGAACCCCCAAACTGTGAGCCCAAACAAACTGTTTCTCTTTATAAATTAATCATTTCGGGCTTTTCATTATCGTAGCAGACATCTGGCAAGCGCATCAGCCGCGGGAGGGAGAGTGTGGCTTCTAACTGGGTGCAGCCATTAGATCCCCCACCCTCGACTCTGGTTCTCACCTAGAAAACAAGCACAGAAACAGCTTAAATCCAGTCCGTCTCCACAGCATGACCTTGAAGTCACCCAGTGTCCTTGGAGTCCTTCTGCCTTTGCTGTTCAGCTCTCCCATCAATTTGAGAATATTCAATATTCTTGCTAAGACTGCGTGGAGATAAGTATTTTTTTTTCAGACAAGAGGAGACTGGGTGAAGGTAAGGCAGTTAATTAATGAACAGAAAGTCTTTCTCAGCCGTCGGGGTGCACAAGATTGATGGGCGATTGTGGGAGAAAAGACAAGAAGTGAATGTGGGGACTACAATCGATGACAAGCAATTTAAGACACAAACTGCTCCGGAGAACCCCTGAGA
The DNA here is from genome assembly GCF_949786415.1 of Peromyscus eremicus. Lineage (NCBI taxonomy): Eukaryota > Metazoa > Chordata > Mammalia > Rodentia > Cricetidae > Peromyscus > Peromyscus eremicus. Next base: position 18,561,597 of record NC_081420.1, read on the forward strand.
GGCCTACATGGAATGCGGACTGAGTCGCGGTGCAGCGGGAGAGAGTGGCACAAAGGAAGCCAGATGGGGGCACGGGAGGAAACTCTGAGGGGACAATGTTTGAAGATGTGTCAAAGGAAACACAACAAAAGCTAGTCATCAAGTTCAGTGTTTGGTGAATCCAAACCAGACCATTGAAAGGTAGGGAGAGCTTTCTCACTGCGGCCACAGGAAAGAAAAGGGAGGTGCTAGAGAGATGGCTCAGTGGTTAGGGCAGGCTTCCTGCCCTATCAGAGGACCTGAGATCAAATCCCAGTGCCCACTATAACCTGTAACTCCAGCTCCAGGGTATCTGATGCCCTCTTATGACCTCCATGGGTACCTGTACACACACACACATACACATACTAATAAGAATTTAAAAAAAAAATTTAAATCTTAGAAAGTAGAAATATTTTTAAAACCATCTTGGAATCCTTCTTACAGACATTTATTTTAAAATATTATTTCAACTATATGTGTGACACTGTGATAAAGAAAAACTATCATTCTATTGAAGTTGATATAACCCTATTAGCATGTTGATGTGTCTGTTTCTTTTTCAATTGCCTGGAATATTTTTAACATGCTGGTAATTTTTATTCTGATTTTCCATTTACTATGTTTTTATACAAATAGATTTCTCTGTTTTTCTCAAAATCTTAATTAATATGAATTAACAGTTGTGTGATATCACTAAGGAAACAATCTCTATTTTCTTGGTTTAAAATAGTGTGCATGTGGGGCTGGAGAGACGACTCAGCAGTTAAGAGCACTTATTGCTCTTTCAGAGGACCCAGGTTCAGCTCCCAGCACCTACACAGCGGCTCACAATCACCTGTAACTCCAATTCTATATTTGATGCTTTTTTCTGGCCTTCATAGGTACTGCACACACATAGTACACATACATATATATGGATAAACACTCATATACATAAAATTAAAATAAATATTTCCAAAAAACGTGGTGTGTGTGTGTTGCTTATGAAATGAGGGCCCAGTTTTTATGCTCTTTAATCCTCAAATGATTCTGTAAATCTAACACTTGATCTGTAAGTTCAGAGAGGCCTGCAAGTGTCTGCCCCAAGAAGACGCTAACAGGCCTCAACTCGAGCTGTTGTCTCACTGAACGTGTGCCTTTTTCTGGGGGCTTTACTTTCCATGCCTGAAACCTAAGGAGGCTGAGGTAAGTAGCTGTTCTGATTCATTTTCACTCTCAAGTTAAATGATTGGTTCTGATGGTTTTGAGAAGTATGAAATAGATGGTTATGGTGGTATTTTATTTGTACTGAAATGTAATTTTAATTGTACGTTAATAAATAAAGTTGCCCGGGGGTCAGAGCTATTAGAGCCATAGCAATATCGTGGCAGTGGTGGCGCACGCCTTTAATCCCAGCACTTGGTAGACAGAGCTAGGTAGATCTCCATGTGTAAAAGGATACAGCCAGCATTGGAGACACACGCCTTTAATCTCAATCCCAACCATAGAAGACCTGGAAGTCTTTACAGACAGGCAGTGACAAGGCATGGGTTTACAACCAATGGGAAGGCAGAACCAAAAGTCTTTATAAAGACAAACACATAGGAAGTAGCTCCTTTTCGGAGAGCTCTCTTGGCTGAAGAGGATCCCTGAAGCAGGAAGGGTAAGGCTCTTAGCTCTGACCTCTTGGCTTTCTTCTCTGAATCGGCTCTGTGTTTCTTATTTAATAAGACGGTTGGTTATATCTACAGATGGTCATGATTATGTGTGTGTATTGTTCTTACTCTTATTACGGTTAACATTAGGAGGAATTTTTTTTTGTCCATTCTCAGGTTGTACAAACCTGAGTTTGAGTATCACTCAGAGGTATGAGGTTGAGTGAGTCATTCAAAACCTCATTTTCTTCCTATGATATGGGGATAATAATAGCAGTAATAGCTCTCTTAACAGGTTGTCATGAGGATGGAACAAACTAATGTACAGTAAAAGCTTAATTGCATGCACCTCCAGTTATTGTTATTAATAGTAACAGTAACAACCACACTGAAGTGGCACACGATGGTTCATGAAGTCAGGATTTCCCAATCCTCAATTTTGTTCTTTCTGATACAGCACACAATCTTCCAAGATAAAGTTGAGTTTCTAGCTCTTAAAATAGAAAATGAGAAGAAAATCTATACAAAGAGCTGTGCTGTCGGGAACATGCATAATTCTCCAATAATAGATGTACTGTCTTGATATCGCATCCTATTCCGTAAAGCTGCTTATGCTCGCCACTCTGCTATCTCATTTTGTCCTCCATTCTGTAGAGCAAGTAGGCTGTTGCTGTTGGAATGCTTCTTCTGAATATGACAGCCATTCGCGTCTTTATCTGACCAGCTATGACTATCCACAAGAGACCTTCAAGAGAGGGCTTGCCCTTAGAACCTCACCTAGGATCCCAGCCACTGCTTCCTGCATCCCCATCCAGGTGTGTCAAGTTCTGCCCCAGCTGCATGAGGTCCCAGGAGGTGCTAGCTTATACAGAAGGGGGAAGCTAAGTAAATGTGGGGTCTCTGTCTGCACAGCTATGGGGGGGGGCATCTTCCATGCTTATGTGACACTTCAGTCGTGCAGATATTCTGGTCACTTATGCGCCTATAATAACCACTTCCCCACACTTCCATAATTAAGTCCAATAAACTCATTGGTTCACCAGTCTAGACTTGGATGGAATCATTGCTTCGGTCTGTTGCTGGTGCCCAACTGAGATGGGCAGACATTGCTCACATCTCCCCAGGGAGGGGAACATGCATCAGCAGCTCACAGCCTCCCGCTGTCCCATAGGATTTGGTCTGCATGACTGGCAGTATTTTCCTCCCCATCTATGGAATGATGATACTGACACTTGAGAGGACAAAGGGTCATTCTGAGGTGGCGTTGGCTCGCTGATCTCTAGAGAAAGGAGTAAAGCAGAAAAATCTAAACCCCAAACAATGCTCTCATGCATTCAAAGTCGATTTTCAACTGTGCGTGTTCTCAGAGTATGAAAGAATATAAAAAATTATCCCCAAACACAAAGGGAATCCATTAAAAGTCTAGTGACATATTCAGTGTTAAGGATAATAAAAGAAAAAAAGAAACGGGAAGACAGAGGGCAAAGGGTGTTACAGGCTAGTCTCCCCAGAAAAGACTTCAAATTCCTTTACAAGAGATGCCTACGGTTGTGTGTGGCTATCAGCAGTCACAATGAGACTGTATATTTGGATTTGGGTTTTCTGTTGTTTATTTTCACACAATAATGACCAGGACAACATAGCAATAGACAGGTTACGGCTCAGATAAGGAAAATGCTGAGGAAAGGTACTGAAATATATCTTTCACTCCCTGACTGGTATCTGAAGGTCACCGTAACCTTTAAGAGATGAGAAAGAGACAAAGACGAAGAACAAAGGAGCCGTGAAAGCTCCCAAGCAGGACAGGCTCTTCCCTTAGCCTCTCCTCAGAACCCTTAATTCACAGAGAGTGCAAGGGCATGAACAAAGGAGCAGCTTCAAGATGGAAGTAGGGTGCTAAGGAAAAGCTGAGGTTCTCCAATTAGAAACTAGGAAACTTTGGGGAAACCAGAAATCTAAGAAAACAACGTGTTCTTTCAAAAGTCATGCATGTAAAAGAGGAAAATCCCTAGCTATCCCAGACTGGGGTCAGATGGGGAACTCCAAGTGACCAGAAACTTCCAAACCACTGGAGTCAATTCTAGAAACCAAAGTCCTGGCTGGGGTGTTGCTCAGTGTTAGAATGAGTGCTTAGAATTTAGATTCTAGGTCCTGAAAGGTAAAAGACTCTGGTTCAGCCCTCAGAAGCAGACAGAAACAAAACCAAGCTAGAAGTCCCAGGGTCCCAGAGGGACATAAATACTACCTAGAGAGTTTATGTTCAAAGGAACACAACAAGTAGTTTTTTCACTGGTGGAAAACTTAAACTACAGTGTTAAATAAACAAATACATTTAAATAAATAGTGTTAAAGAGATTATCCTTGGGGGGGAGAGAGAGAGCAGGGGAGGGATGGAGGGAGGGGGAGGGAGGGAGGAAGGAAGGAAGGAAGGAAGGAAGGAAGGAAGGAAGGAAGGAAGGAGGGAGGGAAACAAGAAAGGAAGGAAGGAAGGAAGGAAGGAAGGAAGGAAGGAAGGAAGGAAGGAAGGAAATGAAGTAGTTTAAAGTACATAAGAAAAAACTGATTTATTCTCCCCTCCCCCCTCCTCTGTTTAAAGCCCCCTGGGACTCAATCATGGGATTCTACCTATTTTGATGACTTTTCCAACCCTAATTAGCCCCACCTCCCAACCCATCTGATGATACTCCCCTGTTCATGCCTAATACACAATAGGAATTTAACCCAATAGGAATTTGTGTGGTAAAAATCTGATTCGATCTATAAAAGGCTTTAAACAACACAGAGCTGTGACTGCATGGATCTGGAGGTCAGAATTCTGAAATGGATTGTACTGTTCTACAGTCAAAATGTCAGAAGGGCTGTGTGCCTCCCAGAGGCTCCTGGGGAGAACTGTTTCCCAGTCTAGAAAGTGCCTAACCCAAGTCTCCATTTGCAATTCTCCAACTTCTGTCAATCACTTCCCTGGCTGTCTGCTCCACCCGTTCCCTCATAAGGACCCTCAGGATTCCACTGGGCCTGACTTCAGATGCCAGCACAATCTTGTCATCTACAGATCCTTAACTTATCACATCTGCAAAATTCCTTCTTTCCTGTGAGGTAATGTGTTCACGGATTCAGAGGATTCAGGCATGTAGGAATGGCCATAATCCCACCTACTGCAGAGAACACAGAGTGATCTTTTAGCATCAGCAAAGTAGGCTGTGAGCTCTCAGAGAACCACAACATCCATCAGCAGACAAAAGACTGCATATCTTTCACACGCTTTAAAAAAGAGAAGAAATTAAGATGGCAAGCTGCCTTCTGACAAGCACACAGCAGAGAGGAGAGACTCTTCCATGTTGTGGGAGCCAGCTTCCAGGTCACTTCCACTTCCTTGTGGTTCCGGATTAACTTAAAATTCAAGGTGAGTGCAGAGTGCCCTCCCGTTGGAACAGAATTTACAAGGAATAAGCAAGCAGTTGGATGAGAACGAGGCAGTCCGGAGCATGGAGGAGATTGCTAGAGACTCAGCTTTGATTACGGTCCTTTCCTCATTTACAGACACTTATTTAGCTGCGTTTCACTCAGAAGATCTTGTTGACAGCCTGGATGCACACGGCTGTGTAATTACAGGGCTCTCAGAAATGAAATGGCGGAGAGGAGCATACATGATAAGAATAATGCTGGAACAGCTCTGACTGACAGCCCTGAGCTGGGCCAGCACCCCCTGTTCTTTCTAACCTTTTCCTTTCAAACTCTTGTTCAGCCAGTTTTGTCCGGAGATACCTGAAGTGATTTCTTTCCTGATTAGCTAGAAATGGGCTTTGGAGACTCAGGGCATTCCAGGATTCTGAAATTGATTAGTTTAGGAAGTGGAAACACTTTGGGCTTTGTTGGAATTTGTTTCTCAAAAAAAAAAAAAAAAATCGAGTCTACTTGTTGTGGACTCAATGTTCTCTCAAAATGTTTGTGTTAAAATACTACCTGCTATTGTTGATGATATTAAAAGATGGGGTCTTTCGGCCTTAGTCAGAAACCAATGAGGCCAGCCTGATATAGCTCTCCTGGCTGGATTTATGCCTTTATAAGAAACACAAGACAGCCTCATCCCAACCTCTGCCCTTCTCTACAGGAGGATGTAAGAAGTGAATAATGACAGTGTGTGGGGGCACATGCCTTTGATCCCAGCACTCAGGAGGCAGAGACAGTCAGATCTCTGAGTTCAAGGCCAGCCTGACCTGCAGAGCAAATTGCAGGACAGTCAGTGCTAAACAGAGAAACCCTGTCTTGAGAAAAGAAAAAAAAAGTGTGTAATTTGTAACCTGAAGGAAAGCTGTCCCCCTGACCTTGATCATGCAGGCAGATTTCACGCTTCCAGACTCAGGAACCAGGAGAGAATAAATTCTGTGGTTTATAAACCAACCACTTGATGGCATTTGGTTAGAGCATCCCAAATTGATGAAGACAGGCCCCAAGCAGCCGAGGTGAGTAGCTCCATTCAGCTACTTGAAAGTCAGTACACGCCCACACCCTCATTCCAGGGTTATGAACCACAAACAAAGCTACACTGTAACAATTCCAGATCTATTTCAAGAAAATTAAATCAGAATCATTCAAACAAATATATTCTTTTTAATCTGGTAATGAGTTGCACCTTGTACACTCTTTGAGGGCTATGAGGTTTCCTGTGATAATGTCAGTCTCAAAGGAGCTACATTTGGCTAAACAGAGGTCATTTAAAGATCAAGAATGTTTAGACTGAGTTATGAAGTCCAAGTGTAGGTGGAGTTTTTTGTCAGAACCACCAGTCAGCTCTGTCCCACCAGCCAGCTCCCAAATAACCACACTGAGATTTATTATTAATTATAAATGCTCAGCCAATAGCTTAGGCTTGTTACTAACTAGCTCTTACAACTTAAATTAACTCATATTTCTTATCTATGATCTACCACATGTTGGTACCTTTTTTCAGCACAGCATGTTCATCTTGCTTCTCTCCTCTTCTTCTGGTGACTCCCTTGACTCCAACCTTCTTCTTCCCAGCATCCTCTCAATTTGGCTCTCCTAATTACCCTCTTTCTGCCTAGCTATTGGCCAGTCAGCTCTTTATTAATCCAATCAGAAGGTGCCTTGGCAAAGACACATCTTCACAGTGTACAAAAGGATTATTCCATAACATACAAGTTTACTGAGCTGCTGTGTGGACATTTTTAGGCTACTAAGGACTAACACCAAACTCGTCATGAGTAGGGAAGTACTCACATTGTTGGAGATCTTCAGGACCAGTAGTAATCCACAGAGACCAAGTGCAAAGTCTGTGTGTGGGAGGCAGGTTGTTCAGTCTTCTGTTTGTAGTCCCTTTATGAGCTGCTGCCCTGATGATCCCCTCCTGAGTCTTCAGTTTTATCACTGTGACTGGTTCAAATTATGGAATAATAAGGCAGAGATTGAGAAAAGTGGAGGAGGTGTAAAAGAGAATCACTTAAGAAGTATATGTGTGTATGAGCATGTGTTTATGTGCATGTCTGTGCATATGAATGAAGGCATGCACATTCCACAAGGTACAGGTAGAGGTCAGAGGACTATCTCAGGTACAGTCCTCACCTTCTACCTTTCTTAAAAACAGGCTCTCTTGTCTACCATGGAATATGGCAGGCTAACTAGAGGATTTTCCCAGCTGCACCTCCAAATTTGGGGTAGGAGTATTAGGATTATATATACACACACTACTATACTCGGCTTTTTGTGGGTTCTGGGGATCTAGATTCAAGTTCTTACATGTGTTCAGCCAGTGTTTTATCCACTGAGTCATCTTCTCAGCCTGTGAATCACTTCTTAACCTGTTGAGATTACCTGGAACCATTTGTAATGATATAAATAGCATCTTGTATAGCCTGTCAGAATGGAGAGTTGGGATAATTTCATCCTAGCACCTGGCTGCCACAGATTCATGAGAAAAACATGCTTTCTGCTCCAAGGTGGATTTATTCTGACAAGAGAGTCACATGAAAGAGAAATGAACAGATATAGTACAACCCCTAAGTGGAGTGCAGTGGAATGGAGAGACTGTAACAAGAGACTGAATAGAAATCTCAAGGCTCAGGAACAGGGAGGCTCAGAAAGCCTGGGGAAAGAGGCGTTTACTCACACACTTTGATCCGATTCCAATGCTACATCTTCAGAAAAAGAAACAGGCAGAGAGTCGGTGTAGATTAATAAAATGGTCTCTAGGAAACTGAGGCAGGACTATTCTGAGGCCAGAATTGTTCTCAATGCTATGCCACAGTAAAATTAAATAAAGATTATAGAGGGGACAAAGGGGATTGTTTTTCTACCTGCTATGATAGACGGAATAATGTTTCCTGCTCCTGGGATTTCTGAGTTCGAACCCCTGAGTTCTATGAGTTTGTTATGCCACATGACAAAAAAGAATTGAGATTTTTAATCAGGTGGTCTTCAGATGAGGGAACTGTCCATCCAGGAGGACCCATGGGAATTACAGGGACCCTCAAAAGTTCAAGAGGAAGACAGAAGGCAATACCAAAGCAGTGTGATGTGGCAAGTAACTTGATAGCTTTACAGATGGAGGAGAGGGCTATTGGTTAAACAATGTTCTGGAAGCTGAAAAGAAGACGGGAACAGGTCTCCGTTAGAGCCTCCAGAAGGGACACTGTCCAGCAGAGACCCCTGTTTTAGCCACAGAGGGCCATTTTAAATCACCACCTCCCTGTCGTAAGATAGTGTGTTTGTGCCAACTCCAGCCACTATGCTAACGACAGTCTTAGCAGCAACGGGGCACACCCACACCCAGAGAGTCAGGGGCATTGCAGATGCATGGCTGGGCCTTGAAGAGTGCTAGTGTGTACCTCATGCTCCCTAAAGGCACCTTACAGTCCTGCGATTTTCTTAGAGTCACGAATTTTAACGCCTCTAAATTAATGCCTCTGAGAAATACAGAAGGTACAGTGCTCCCTGGGAAAGATCTCAAAGGTGCTACACTTCTTTGCTAGAAACCAGAATTTTATATGCCAAAGTTGTGGTAGAGCATGCAGCTCCTTAAACTCTGGGATCCATAACAAAATGTGGAGCAGTAGGAATGGAGGAACCATAAAAGATTTCTGAACACACAATGACCAACAATCAATTCAAAATCCAATGAGGAAAGAGTCTGAGTTGCTTCTGGCAGCACTAGGTCATGTCCCAACCAGAGATGTCACCCCAGTATCCTAGAGGCCATTTCATGAATCTACCTACCAGCCCACAACGATTCTGTGCCTCTGTCTTTTTGCTGAAGATGCACCATTTGTAAACAAATCAGAGTGCTTAAGCATCCCCCGGTCCAGGCTTTCGATTCCTCTTTGCTCCTGAACACTGAGACGTTCTGAACACACAGCATGCACACTTGGCTTGTGCATGTCATCATGCCACACCCTGCCCATCAGGCCAACAATTGCTGGCTGATACAACCTGGCTCCAGTTTGCGACTATTGCATGTTATGAACCATAGCGTTTTCTGCTGTGCATACAAAGTGTCTTGCCCTTATAGAAACATAATGGTTGCATTAAAACAAAAACTTTTAATATTTTCCTTGCAGCATTCCTCAGTATGTAAATATCAAATTAGCATATCTTTCTATTGTGTTATGTTAGGGTGTTTGGTTTTAAAAATTGATGTTTATGTTGCTGACTTGATTTTATAAAAAAAATTGTGAAATGAATATTGGCTAGGGAGTGAGATAGAATATCAAAAATATCTCTAAGTTTTAATTCTGCCATGCTGTACTAAGTATTCATGTGAAGTGGTAACCTCAGCACATATGATTATAAAATTGAAATGCCAGTCAGTGTTGAAGACACTGTGTGTTCCGCAGTGCCAAGTATTCTGTTACGATTTAATTCATCGTATTAAAAATAAACAAGTACATCTATCTCCTTAGTATGCAAATTTGTTTCATCTTTAGTAAATGGTAAATTATATGCATATCAAAGAATAATTTTAAAATAAATTTACTTTTTATTTGTTATCACCAAATGTTTGATTTGTATGCTATATTGTACCCATGTATACCCAGGGAGCCCTTGTGTAGTTGATACTGTTGATATCGAGTAAAAGGTCATTATCTCCTTCATTTCTGAGAGAGATCCCACTTTATTTAGTATCTACTCCTCCCCATGAAACACAGAACAAGGGGTGATTGATGTCAGTCAATCACAGTGGTCACCTTTGTGTATGACTGGAGTCCTCATGAGCCTATGAAGCCACTGTGTCTGATGAGCTGTGCAGAGAGGTCACCTAGAGGCTTCTGGGAAGAGTGGTACTTACATTTGAACAGGTTCATGATAAAGGCTGTCTCTGCCCCTAGGTGTTGTGGTGAGTAGGTGATTTCTGGAGTTTCCAGCTATTATCTCCATGGAGACCATGACACCACGAGACTGAAAGTAAGACCATATGTCAAGGATGGCAGCAGAAACCACATTCCCGGGGAACTGGCTTTGCCAAAAAGTCCCTGAATAAGCAAGTCCAGAGTTGCCCTGTTTATATTGTTTTAATTATGAGATTATAATACCTTGGCTTTTCTGTTGGTTGCCACTAAAGTACCTCACTTCATGAATAGGTGTCTAACGAAACATAGGCATTAATGAGAAAAAAATAAGATGCCCATTCCAATTGAAGATGTGTCTCAGAAGAAAGTATGCCTTCCCAGTCTTTCTCTGGCTTCTGGCTTTGAGGTGAGGTTTATTGTCACAATTACAGGTTACAGTCCGTCACAGCAGGGAAGTCAAGGCAGCAAGACCCTCAAACAGCTGGTCATATCATGTCCTCAGTTAAGAGTCAAGAGAAATGAATGCACGCATGCTTATTATTTAGCTCACTTTCTCTACTGTTCTACAGTCGGGGACCCACATAAAAAAGTTTCCAATCCTAGCACTGGGGCAGGGGTGGGGGCGGGCTTATAAGCAGATCACTAGGACTCATTGGCCAACCAAACTCCCTTTTGGCAGTCAATCTGTAGATAATACAGAAGGTGATCTCATTCTGGGGAGGGGGGCATTTCAAAGCTGAGCCTCTTTTTAAGCACATGTCACATCTCACTATGATTTAAAAGTAATTACTTAAGTACAGAATGTGTCCATTACAGCTCCCCTACAATGAGCTTCAATCCACTAAGGAAAGAGGACTGCCCAAAGAAACCCCCACATGGTCATCACTGTGTAACCACCATTCCTGTGACCTGCTCTTACATACCAGCTCCTTCCTGACATGGAAGTCTATGCTAGGCACCATTCTACTCTCATGGGCTTCTGACACCTGTTTCTTGTTGTTGACTCCTATTCCCTTTAACCCCAACCTGCAGATCAAAATAAGGAATACAAATGCAATATTTGACACATAATAGAACATCCAAAAATAGTCACCACTACTATTGTTCAGTCGCTACATACACTCTCCTGACTTTCCCCCAGAAATCCCAGTTACACATCATTCACTTGTCTGCCAGGTTCAATAAATATTAAGTATGTACAAATAATTAAGTAAATAAATATGCTGATCACTTCTGATCTTTAAAAACATTATAGGTGTTTCTTCTCCTCTTCTACCACGTGTGACCCTGGGACTGAACCCAAGTTGTCAGGCTTGGCAGCAAGAGCCCTTACCAGACGAACCATCTCTCCAAACCCCTGATGCTATTTTCAAGGAGCAGAAGTCGCAGGTCCATTTCCCAGACAAGCTCAGGCTCCAAGCCTGCCTGCAGTCTGTTGCTGCAGTTTCTCAGTTGGGATCCCTGATAGCTCTTTGAACAATATCTACTCACCAAGTGATACATTGAAACTGGTTTGTGCTGGCTCAACAGAGCTGATGGTTGAATTCACAAAACAAAAAGTCTGGGCCAATGTTGTGCGACTTTTCCTGAAGATACATGAACAAATACCTGTTTACCCTAGGTCAGGAACCAATAACAGACCAAGGGAATAATGCCACCTAAGTCCAGCTTTGGGGAAAGAGTGGGTTTGTTAGGTTTCCCTCCAGGAGTGTGAGTGAGAGGTCACTTCCAGGAACCTGAGTAACTCGAAGGCAGTTGCGTCACCAAAAAGCCCACCTTAACATGGGGGACACGTCAGAAAGCTGTGTCCCCGGAACTGCTTACACCACTTGCAGACAGAGTGCCTTCTCTCTAGCAGTTACCACCTTGTGAATCTTGTATGTTTCAGGACTTTCCTAAGCCTTGTACATTTCTGTTTACTTCCTGTCTTAAGGAGTCTCCTTCCAGAAAGGAATATTTTAATTAAAATAATAATAACTACACAGCAGCTGAGGTGTAGTTACAGTGCTTGCCCAGAGGCCTTGGGTTTGATCCCAACACCATCTGTACACAGAAGCAAATATTTTACAATTAATTGAAATCAGCCCTGGCAGAAGCATGCACACAATAGAAATTGGTAATCACTATGAATGAATTAGTGCTTTGCCCCACAAGGATAGATTGATCGGCCTACCACCGTACTCATACTTACACCTGAACACAGTTTGTCTGTGCCACCCTCCATGTTTATGATGGCTGATTTTGATTGTCATTTTAATCAAATTAAGAAGCATTTTCTAGCCAGTCATGGTGGCATACACCTTTAGTCCCAGCATTCAAGAGGCAGAGGCAAGTGCTTCGTTTTAAGTTTAAGGCCAGCTTGATGTGCATAGCAAGTTGAGTTCCAAGACAGCCAGGGTTATATAGAGAGATCCTGTCTCCAATATGTGTGTGTATATATAATATATGCATATATATGTTTGTTTATTATATATATTTGTATAATATATATATATATATAAAATAACAAAAAAATTAAAAGGAAAGACAGACAGGCAGAATTTCCAGGACATTAGGATGATTGCTTAAGCCCAGGAATTTGAGGCAAGCCTGACATTTGGGTGTGTCTGTGAGGGTATCTCTAGAGAGAGTTAACAAAGGAAAGACCCACCATGAATGTAGGTGCTACTATGCCATGGGCTGAGGTCCAGGACTGAAGAAAAAGAAAGAAGGAGAAGTGAGCCAGGAGCCTGCCTCCCCTCTCTGCTTCCTGCCGCCACAGGGAAGCTCTGTGCTCACCTCCACACTCTCCGTGTCACAACGAACAGTGGCCCAAAATATGAACCAAAATAAACCCTTCCTCTTTAGAGTTCTTCTTGTTGGTCCTCGGCCTTGGAGACAAGAATAGTAGCTAATAATGGCCATGTCAGGTTCTTCCCAACAACCAACTGCTTGTTGCCACTCGGATGAGTCTTCGCCTAGGTCTCTGGCCTCCTTGTTCCTCGGTGTGGCAGAAGACAGGACCCTGTACCTGGCACTATCCAGTAGAGTAATGCAGACCATAGACATCCCAAGGGACTCACTCCGGTGTTTACCATCAAGTTCCCAGATATCTGAGACAGCGCCTGTCAAAATAAAGCCAACGGACCATTTCATACATTAATTATCTCAGGACGATGGGAATATTTCAGAAGCTCCTATGAAATAAACAAGCCCTGTCAATGCTCCAAACAAAAGATCCCCGGAAGACGAGAGTCTGAACGACAGTCTTCCAACTGTATTTTAATTGAGATGATTACACGTGACAGAATGAATTCCGTCCACAACTTCCTGTCAGCCTTTGTGTGACCTTTCCCCCCGTTTCTTGACAGATTTATCTTGCTGAACATCTTGTGGAAAATGTGAAAAAAAATGCTTTTATTTTCTGTCATGCTGAGATTTGAATCTCATGAATGTATTTTCCTTAAAATAACAGTTGTTGCGTGTTCTGATAGCTTCAGTTATGTTTGGCCTTAACTCTCTTCTCTAAGGAGCCTCATGCATTTTTCTCTCCTTCCTATCCTTCTCCATAGACCTACCATGGAATGGAGTGGCTTTGACTTTTAACCAGAACCAAAGAAATACGACATCAGGGATCCATTACATAGCTGTAAATTAGGGCTATAGAGGTTTTTATTCTTGACAGTCATTGATGTTTTTTAAGCTAAGGTGAGTAACTAAGAAAATTCCTGCTAGATTTAAGATAATTTGGGACAAGCCCTATGTCCATCCATACATTAGTTCAGTCTACTCATGTTTACGTAACTTATAAGTTACGTGAACTAAGCCCTCTGATAGGCTCTGGAGCTCTTGAGACTGGGTAAGGAATGAACTCTAAGAGTGGGGAGAAGCTGTGTGCGGTGGTGTACACCTGTGCTTTCTAGCTACTTGGGAGGCTGAGACAGGAGGATTACTTGGGCCCAGGAGTTTGGAGTTAGCATGGGCCATATAGCAAGACCCCATCTGAAAAATTAAAAATAATAGGGGCAATAGGCAGATAAGATTCCAGGAACTCCAACTTCACAGTTTGGGTCAAATAAGGTGGGCTCTGTTGCAAACTTTATGCACAATAACTGCATTGTAATTGCCTCAAAGGGAGTCATTGCCCATATGTTCTTACGTGTCTCTCAACTCTATACTAGACGTTCTACAATTTTTTTCTGTGATACTGTAACATCCTTTACTTTCTTTGACTCCCACATATGCCAAATAGACGGATGAAGATACCTATCAGCCAGTGACAGATGCCTATCAGCCATTCACACACTGAATGAAGACACACACACACACACACACACACACACACACACACACACACACACTCGTGACAAGCACTGGAGATTCAGTAGCAAAGCGAGGGAATTTATATTTTACGACTTGCCTTTAGGATTTGTGAAGCCAGGTGCCACCAACAGAGATAAAAATAGCAGTGTGCGCTGCAGGTGTGCAAAGAACAGTTTTTAGGTCCCTGAATGCGGGTTCCTCCTTGGCTTGGGAATGAGGTGTACAATCTTACACCTCATCTACCACGTAGGTAATAAAACCTCTTATGTGGGTTTATCTCTACATTTTACACCTTGTTTATCTTAATGCTTTTCGGACACATGATAGTGTACACCTTATCATGTCTGCAGTTCCTTAGGCAAGGCTGGATGTTAATATTTTATATTCTAAATATCTAGCGTGCCTGGGAAAGTAGTTAGACTAGACTAGCAGGGTTAGCAGAGACCCAGTGTTCTCTTGTTCCTAAGCAGCTGGGCCTACCCTGACTTGGGGCACATTTGAAAATGGAGCCCTATATTTTATTTCTTGTAAGTGGACAGTCAGACCTACACATCTATTCTTCCTCCTCTGCCTCTCTACTCTCTTCCAACATTACAGGATTATTTATTGGAGTTCTATAACCTCTAGATAAATGTATCAAACCATCTAATTACTCATTTGATGGGGATTTAGTTAACTTACTCTATAATGCTTAGCAGAAAATTAAAGGCTTAAAAAGATTTCCTGCTGTCTTAGAATATCTGCCTAGCCACAGAGGGGGGAGGTTCACAAAAGACAGAAGAAGCCTAGGATGCAGCACAAGAAACTGCTTTCTCCTATCCACCAGGGTTTGTCCTGTAACATAACCCAGGCTGCTTTCAGATGGCCCACAAGACTCATGGATCATACTGAGTATCTCCTTCATTCCTTTACCTTCTTCAACCAACTTCCAGCCAAGCCAGACATGTCTGACCTTAAACCCAATCACAGTGTCTTTTTCTACTGGCTGAAATCCTCATCAGTCTCATTATTGGTAACTGCTGGAACATACTCCTGGAGGGAGACAAGGAAACACACACATCTTGAAATTCACCGTTATAATCACCTTTCTCCTTGCTCTTTGTGAACCTGGCAGGATTGTGAGTGCATATGTGTGTCTCGTAAATGGTCTGTGAAGAAGAGACAGAGAGTAGTCCTCTTCCTCAGTCAGCCCAGCATCCCGGCTCATGGCCAAGCACCGCATCTTCCTCTCCTCTGCTACCTTAATTGCCTCTCACGTGCCTACCTTTTCCACTCCAAGAGCCCTGGGAATTAATCACCTCCAAGTCATGTTGGGTAAAGCTGAGGGCATTACCTTTTGCCCTGTCATCAACATAAAGATACAAAAGATTACAGACAGGCAAATGGCTTCCTCCTCGATTATAATCCTCTTAAAATCTTGGTCATTCATGACCCTAGAGGAAAACTCCCTGGCCCTTTCCTCTGGGTAGCCATTCTTCACTGTAGTGAATTTTCTCCAGGGCCAAATCCATCAACATCCACTGTAAAATTACTAGTAGTTTGATATTTTATTAACCCTTTGCAAGAACTCCCCACAGGTGAATAAGCACATGACAGGGAACAGTGGTTTCCAAGTATCCATGGCATCTGGACCATCTGGACCACTTTAGAAATGCAGATTCTCAGGCCCTGTCTGACCAGTCAGACTCTGGGGGTCGAGCTCAGAAATCTTTGAGGATTATGTTGTTGTTGTTGTTGTTGTTGTCATTATACAGTCCAGGCTGGCCTTGAATATACCATTCTCCTTCTGCTGAGATTATAGGCATGCACGACCACATCCCCTCCAACTTTTGGTTTATCAAGCTTTCCAGGTGCTTGGATACCCACTCACACTTAAGAAGGCCTGCATCTGTGTTCTGTTGGGAAAGAGGAATGCTACTCACTCTGGGGACTAGCACTACACCTATGGTTTGGTTTGATCTGCCTTTGCCAAGCTGCTCCCACATCTGAAAATGAGGAGCTCAGATGGACATCTCTACAACTCCTTCTGGAAGCATAACTCTAAAAAGACATGGGAGGGAAAAGGAAGGGCCACACATCATGAGATGATGGTGACACTCACTATGAATATTTCCTATGTGCTCCCTATGAGCTTAGCATGTATTATCTGTGACAAAGACACTTCTTGAAGCTGGCTATCTTAATCCATTTATGTTGCTAACCCACAGCACTTGAAGCAGAGATGTTTACAAAAACAGGGATTTATTGGTTCACAGTTTTAGGATGCTGGAAAGTCCAAGAATGTGGTATCAGAATACGACTACAGCCTTCTTATTATGACATCTCATGGTGGAAGGCAGGAATGTGTGAAAGCAAGAGATAAAACTAAGCCTTTCAGAAAAATAAATGCTTGTCTGTTATTGGTGGGCATGCAATTGCTAGTGCATCCTCTGTGGAGAGAAGCTGTAGCACTCCTGGGTGTATAACCCAAAGGGATCAAAGTCAGCATACCACAGACATGCCTCCGCATCCATGTTTCTAGCCATACTATTCACAGGAGCCAAATTATGGAGTCAGTCTCAGGTGCCCATCAACAGATGAGTGGATCAATCTACACACTGGGGTTTTGTTTGGATATACAGAAGAATGAGAGTTGTCATTTGTAAGAAAATGAATGGCACTGGAGATCATCGTGTTAAGTAAAATAAGCCAGACTCAGAAAGACAAATACCACATGTCTTTTCTCATATATGGTATCTAAACATTTTTTAAAGACAGGAAATTGGAAGGGAGTTATTTGGGGAGAGGAAGGGGGCCAGAGGGAAGGGAGAGGGAAGATAAGAAGGTGTTGAAGATGAATATGATTAAAGTATGTTATACACATGTATGCGAATGTTATAACTAAACCTACTATTTTGTATGATCACTGTTACTGATAAAAATGAGAACAGGCCAAGAGCTTTTATAGTGAGTGCTAACTTATCTATGAGGGTGAAATCCTCCTGACCTAGACACTTCCTATAAGTGTAAGACGAATTGCTAAACGGTTTTATTAATAAAAAATCCAGAGCCAGATATTGGGGTGAAAACTGAAAGATCAGAGGAATGGGACAAGCCACAGCCAACCTCACCTTACCTACTCCTCAGCCTCCCGAGAGAGCTGCTTCCTGTATACCCACGCCTATATGCCTTTCTGCGCCCTGCCATCTCACTTCCTCTCTCTGCCCAGCTACATCACTTCCTCTTTCTGCCCAGCTCTATCACTTCCTGTCTGTCTGTACAGACCTCCAGACCTCTATGGTTAACTAGTGCTGGGTATTAAAGGTGTGTGCCACCACATGTGGCTCTGTTCCCAGTGTGGCCTTGAACTCACAGAGATACAGATGAATCTCTGCCTCACAAATGTTAGGATTAAGGGTGTGTGCTACCACTGCCTGATCTCTATGTTTAATATGGTAGCTGGCATTTTCCTCTGATCCTCAGATAAGCTTTATTGGGGTGCACAAATAAAATATCACCACGCTATGAGGCCTCATCTTCCAAACCTGTTTTAGTGGGTGTGATGTTTCCAACACACGAACTTGGATAGCTATGTTCAAACGTAACAGTGGGCAGAAGTCAAATTATTCTTGTTCCTTGTAAAAGTCAGTTTGGGCTTTCCTACACTCCCTTCAGAATCAGGTGCAGGCTCCAGGCTGTGGTACCTCCCTATGCATCTTAGCCCTGTACACCTCTTCTTGACTGACTGTCCTTGTCCTGGTCTCCCTGACAAACTGAATTCTTGGAGGGGAAGGTGTATATTCGTATCCTAGCAAGTAGGCAAATATCCTGTAAATTATGTAGAGGGAATTTCTACCCTGAATCCAGTCTTCTTATACAAATGACAGCTGCTGGGCTAGAGAGATGGCTCAGCAGTTCAGAGCACTGGCTGTTCTTCCAAGTTCAAGTCTGAGCACCCATGTGGTAGCTCACAAACATTGTAACTCCAATTCCAGGGCATCTTAGCCCCCACCCCCTTTTTTTTGCCTCCCCGGGCACCAGGCATGCAAGTGGTGCACAGACATATGTGCAGACAAAACATCTATGCACATAAAATAAAGATAATAAAAATTTTAAATGGCAGGTTCAAGTGTGTTCAATTCTGATTGGTCACTTTTACATAGGGGAGGGCTATCATTGTGCCCATTCCTGATTAATGAACACTTACATATGCCTGTGGATGTAGTTCAGTATCCATGTCCAGGAAACAAAATGAGGCTTTGAGATGGAGTTCTATTTATTTTCATCACTGGGAAAGACGTGCACCTCTGCAAGGCCACAGAAGTCCATAGAACCCCTTGCTCTTCTAGAGGCACCAAGTATGTGTTACCCCACAATCAGCCAATTGCTGTAGGGCTCCATTTTCAATTTTTTGTCCAGTTGGCTACTCGAGACCCTACTTTGTCCTCAAGTGTTGTTGTTTTTATCATTCTTAATTTATTAATTGATGCTGGTTGAGACAGAGTCTCACCAAGCTGGCACAGAACTCGCAAAAAATAAAAATAAAAGACAAAAACAAAACAGAAAACCAGGCTGGCCTGGAACTTGCAATAATTGTCCCACCCCAGCACCTCACTTGCTAGGATTACAGATGTGTGCCATTCTCTGCTAGTCTTAACCTTGTCAAAGAAGGGCCCAGAAATATAGCAATGCCACCATTAGAAAGAAAGAAAGGAGAGAGGGATGGAGAGAGTAAAAGAGAGAGAGAGAAACAGAGAAAAAGCGAAAAAGGAAGAGGGGAGGGGAGGGGAGGCGAGGGAAAGGGAGGGGAGGGGAGGGAAATAGTCAGGGAAACACATGAACAGGAACAGGCCAGGCTGTAATGACAGACCAAGTCACGAGTGCATTCCCTGTCTTACCCCAGAGCGTGGAAATCGTGTGTTTTTGCAAACAATCCATTTTTCTTTATGCCTGCAATCACCTAGCACATAACCCCTCTCTCACTCCAAAGCAGCTCTGTACTCGGGTGTTCTGAAACGTCAAAGACAGTGCTGAACAGCTGCCTTTTAACTTCCAGGCTCACGCCACCTACCTCCTTTTATTGGCTGTAATTGATGGCCCGGCCTTGCCACAGCACCAAGTCAAGACAGGCTCTATTCTTCACACTCCCCCACTCGCATGCTGATGGAGGGAGAGTCGTTTATGGCTTCTCCTGCTAGGGTAAATTACAAGGTTGGGTTTATAGGCTAAATGTTCGGCAGAAATATCCAGCTTCGTGCCCAGGAATTTCTGTGCAAGAATGATTACTGCGTAAATGACGGTGGTATGCTTTTTTCTTCCCAGTCTAGGCAGTTAACACTGAATTAATACATCACTAGAGTTGCCGAAGAGTCTCCCACAGTACTCATTAGTTTATTAAAATGAACATAACTGTTTGGAGGTGAATTAAATTGTAGTGTAGCGACGAAAATAACAATAAATCATATTGGTGTAACCATTCCTTCCGTAATATCTCAGCTTGCCCCCATTCAAATCTATGAGAACATGTAATTAAAGGACATTCTGCCAGTCTAGGCCTTTGTCTCAGCTCAGGGTGGTTCCTGTCTGGGATGCTCTGCCCTGGTACCTCTGAGACAAGCAGGAGAGATGGATAATTTCTCTTGCACAACCTCTCAAGGATTAGTCTTATGCACTTACCTTTGAGCAACAATAAACAGCAAAGTGTAGAAATTGTTCTCCAAGTTTGAAATGAGTTGTGGATTGTGAAATTGCTGGTGCCTGTCTCCCACCACAGATCTTGATTAGATACATTCTGGGGTAGAAGGTGGTTATAAAGAAATTGAAAAACTCTCCAAGATGAATTGGTGTAAGTCCAGTGGGAAAGTTCATGCTTAACATTTGGGAAGATTTGGGTCTGGTCACTAGTAGTACAAAAATTAAATGAATGGATGGATGGATAGATAGTCTTCCAGGTGACTTAAATATATAGCCATGTTTAGGAACAACTAGCAGTGAGGTTAAGACAGGGTTAATGTCAAGGCCTTATCAAGAAAGGCTGGACAACCTTTGTAAATTACTCTTTTTTCTGTGCCTCAGTTTCCTCTTCTGTCAAACGGGCATAACTATAGCACCTACCTCATATGCATTATTAAGTGAAATTGATGCATCCAATTGTCTAGCTCAGTGCCAAGGATGAGTAAGTACTATGTATTAATTATTGACACGCTAGTTACTGTCACATCTATTATTTTTCTTGTCTTTTCTAGGGATCAAGTAGCCAAAGAATCTTAAGTTTACAAGGACATGAGGGGTTTTTTGCTGTCGAATATTCCTTCTGTACACTGTGAATACATATTACTCTCATTGAATAATAAAGAATTGACTGGCCTATAGCTGGGCAGGAAAAGATTGGGTGGGAGAGTCAGACTAGGAGGATGCTGACAAGAAGGAGGGTAGAGTCTGGAGTAGCAAGCAGACACAGAGAGAAGCAAGATGGGCATGCCTTACTGATAAAAGGTATCAAGACACGTGGCAAAACATACATAAGAAGTATGGGTTAATTTAAATGTAAGAGTTATCTAGTAACAAGCCTGAGCTATTGGCCAGGCATTTATAATCAATATAAGCTGTGTGTTTATATGGAAGCTGCTGGCAGGACAGAAACTTCCATCTACAGTTTTCTCTATTCAGAAATTATTTTCCAAAGGTCCCCAGCAAGGTGACTTCCAGCTTGGGGTCACAAGCTCTTCCCCTATCCAATCTCAATTGTCTTGACATTTAGATCCTACATTAATGATCTTAAGCCATAGTGTTTGAGAAATTTATGGTCCAAACAACACAAAATGGGTAGTATCAGTGAAGCACCATTCAGTGAGGATCTACAGAACATGTGCTCTACAGTAAGTGATGTCCTAGGCATACTAAGAACAATAGTCCACCTTGTCTGTTGAATCTCATTCCATGGTGTCCTGTCAAGGAAGCCAGTGACACAATTAGTAAGTTTTAACTGGTGTGTCATCTCAGTAGCATGAGGAGGTCTGGTGCCCAGGGTTTAAATCAACTCTTTGTCCAGTGTACCCGTACTGTGTATGCTGTCCCTCCCTTGTCACTTAGTTAGCAGCATCTCACTGACATTGGCACCCATGATATCACAGTGCTGTTACTGAAGTAACCTTCTGTATTTAACATGATATGCTGGCAATTTGGACATACCCCAAAGAAGCCAATAAAATGCTTCCCATATTAAGTAAAAAATGAAAAAGTTCTCAACTTAGGAAGAAAACAAAATTAGATACTGAAGTCACTGAGACATAAAGTAAATAATTGTGGTTAATCCCTTAGTGAAGATAACTTGTAATTAAATTCTATCGTAAGTATTCATATATAGTGTATACCCGTAGTGTCCATAGAGTTTGGTACTCTGCACGGTGTAGGCACCCACTGGGGATCTTGGAACATACACCCTGTGCGTGGGAGAACTGCTATAGTAAGACAGGAAACATAAACCGACAGTTCCCTTAGTACACACTGAATGAGCTGCTTGTCATCACATGCCACTGTCACCTACAGTCTCCTGTATAAACTACCAGGGCTGCCCGTGAATAACAAAGCCACCCCTATCACTTTGGGAGCTCCAAAGAGTTAGAGTATCCCTCCCAGGAACAGGAGCAGACAGAGCCAAATTCTTTACAACAGCCCCTTACTGCAGACCCGAAGGACAGGGCTGTGCCCTTCAGCAGCATTTGTCACAATGGCTCACTGATCTTCGCTGCTGTCCTGCCTCAGTGGCTGTGCCGCTTCTTTGTTGCCTGTGCTCGAAGCCTTTTTCTGGACTCTAGGTCTGGAAATACCCAGAATCCTCCCTGGTTTTTTAACCTGGTCCCAGAGGACACTGATGGTTCCAAAGTCCTTATCACCAACCCAGTTGCTTCTCAAAACATCAGACTTAAGGAGTCAGCACTCCTCCAAGCTCAGGTTAACACATCTACTGTCAGAAAATGTCCTGGGATTCTTTTCCTACAGATGGGGTTTAGTTAGGCGATCTCCAAGGCTCTTTTTTCTGGTTCAGGAGTTTAACCCTTCATCACCCGGGCACTTTGATGAGTGATGACTTCATCATTCCAGGCATGCTCACTTGGGTGTACACTGGGCTTGTGCTTCTGAACACTCGAAGATCCACTAAGGCTTGTCCCAGGTGGCATTGCCTGCCCCTGGCAAGGCAGGGCTACTGAATTCAGGGAGGAGACCACTTGCTCCTAATGTCATCTACACCCTCCAGCTGTCTTCTATAAACAGTAAATGTGCCATTTGAGCCTCCACATCTTTACTTCACAGGCAAAGGAGAGGGATTCCACTTAGGAGGGCCCCTCAAAGCTTTTCCCAGTGTCCTGAACAAACTTCTTGATTCCTATCTTTGACCATGATTCTCCAGTCCCTCTAAGTACATAATTCTTCCTGCTGTTTCACATCATTATGGACTTCTCTCTATATAAACACACCCTAAATATCTCTCTAAATATATCACCACCCCCGTGTCTATCAGGCTATTCCAAGCTTCATTTTCTCTGGTCTGCTCTACTGAAGTAACTTTGTGACTGGCCTCCCTGCTCCTGTTTCTCACGCTGCATGGGAGGGACTGATCTTCTACACATGCATGTCAGCACATGTCACTCCCCTGCCCTAAACTTTCCCTCATCCTCCCCATCAGACAGAGAACTCTGTTGTGGTCTGACTCTAAAAGGTTCTTCACAGCCTCGTGCTGTGAGTGCTCAGTCCGCAGCTTTTGGAAACGACTTTGAAGGCTGTGGAATCTTTGGGAAGTGTATCCTGGGTGGCAGAAGTCGGTCATTAGGAGCAGAGGTTTAGGAGTTACCCCTGCCTTTGCTTTGAGCCTGTGTTCTGTTTCCGGTCCACCATATGAAGAGTCTCTGTTACATCCTTCCACCAGCATGGACAGAACCACACCCATCACCATGTCTTTCCTGCCATGAAGGAGGAAATCTTTCTGAAAATGAATTAAAATGAAAACCCTCCCTTGCGTTGTTTCTGTCTGATATCTTGTCCAGTGATGCATAAGTAACTAATAAAAGCCCAATTCCTTCTACAGGGCCTAGAATCTGGCTCTTTCTCTCCATCTTCATCACCTACTGCTCTATCCTGGGATCTCCTCTCCAGCCACACTGGGTCCTGAGCTCCCTGTTCATAACTCTCCTACATAGACCGTAGAGGGCCAAGAGATACTGATGCTGAATGCCATCTCTCAGTGTGTTGAGGTTCTTTCCTAAAGAGCTGGCAACATCTTTGGTACCCTCTCTCCTCTTACCCTCGTCACTACTAATGTATCTTATATTGGCTCATTTTGTTTGTCTCTACTTTTAGGGAGGTATGTTAATTAGTTCAAGCTGATAAGACAAGGTATTATAGACCAACACTACTTAAAAAACAGTTCTGGGGTCCAGAAGTTCATGGTCCAAAAGGTATCAGAATTTGTTTGTGGAGAAGATTCTCTTCCTGGCTTTACATGAATGCTTTCCTGGGTCCTCAAGGGGCCTTTGCTTGCTCATATAAGGAGAGAGGAAAGAGGTTGTGGTATCTCTTTCTCTTCTTATGAAGACATCAGGTACCACATTAGGGCCTGCCTTAACAGTACCAGTCAGCTTTTATTGCTTCCTTAAAAGCTCTACCTTCAAATGCAGTTGCATCAAAGGTTAGGACTTCAATATGTGAATTTCACAGAGACACAATTCAGTCCATAACAGAGGATAACCCTCATGGTAAGGACTTTGTCCTTTCTGTTTACTGTTATGACAGAGCTGAATAACAGATGTTGAAAAAAAAATACCCAAAGGATCAGCTTTGCAATCAATTAGTATTTTGTTTTGTTTTGTTTTGTTTTTCGAGACAGGGTTTCTCTGTGTAGCTTTGCGCCTTTTCCTGGATCTTGCTCTGTAGACCAGGCTGGCCTCGAACTCACAAAGATCCACCTGCCTCTGCCTCCCGAGTGCTGGGATTAAAGGCGTGTGCCACCACCGCCCAGCTGCAATCAATTAGTATTAATAATTGATTCTAGCCCTGATTTCAAAGCCTTAACAGTTATGTGATTTCAGGCTTCCCCTAAGCCTTTCTTAGACTGGCCCTTGGGGTCAGGCTTCTCATCAGCCACATAAAAATAGCAAAAGTCTTTTTCTATAGGTTAAAGGAGAAACTTATATAAAGATTTTGACATGATGTATGAATGATACAAAGCATGAGACTGATGTATGATAACTGCTAATAATATTATCATTACAAACCTACTTCCCATCCCACAGGTGCCGAGAGGGTTACCGGGTCTTGATAAGAATTCCCTCTCCAAACTCCATTGTCCACCATCTCCTTTACTTTATCAGTTGGATGCTGTGTTCTTGGCTGCAGCAGCATTCCCAACCAAATCTACCACATTTCCCAGCCTCCCTTGCCAATAATGATGGCCACGGCACATATCTGTTAAAAATGGTGGGAAAACAGAAGTCCTGGAAGTGTAAGATAGAAAGTTCTCAGATTAGCAGATAAAAATATACAATTCCCAGATAAATTTGAATTTCAGATAAACAATAGCATTTATATATATATATATATATATATATATATATATATATATATATGTTCCAAATATAAGCAATTATGGTTTATCTGCAATTCCAATGTAGCTGAACATCTTTGACTTTTATCTGGAAGTGTTTCCTGAGTGGTACACTTGAAAAATTTTCCTTAAATATTATCATTCTCCACAGAAACAGAATCAATAGGATATATATATGTGTGTGTGTATATATATATATATATATATATATATATATATATATATGATAGATAGAAAGATATTTTAATTAGAGGGAGTTGGCTCACACCCAAATGGATGCTGACATTCCTAAGATCTATAGTCAGCAAGTTTGAAACCCAGTGCTATGGTTTAGATCTAAAATATCCCGTATGGTAAAGGCTTAGGTCCCAGCTTGGCATTATTGGGAGGTAGAGAAATGTTTAGGAGGTACATCCTACTAGTATATCATTGGGGCATCCCTTGAAGAGGATTGTGGGAGGCTGGTGGTTAGTCCCCCCATCTCCACCTTTTTATAAAATCTCTCTGGTAGCCCTAGCTGTCCTGAAACTCACTCTATAGCCCAGGCTGGCCTCAAACTCAGGGATCCACCAGCCTCTGCCTTCAGAGTGCTGGGATTAAAGGTGTGTACCACCACACCAGGCTTTAAGCTTATTGGAAACTTATCTGGATGGGATCTTGCCCTGAGGTAACCACTCCTTTTATTCAATTTCTTAATCCATTTAGCTCCTTGAACACGATTTAGCTCTATCTCACTTCCTGGTGCCCCTTTTCTCAATCTATACATTTTGTATTTTTATTTGCTCAGCCTGCTCCTTTTTATTATAAATCTTCATTAGACCACTAATAACCCCACAACAGAGTCTGTACTAGGCTGTTTTGAGATTTCCTCTACCAACAAGAGTCCAAATTCCTCCAAATCATAGCAATACCCCAGTCCCTGGTACCAACTTCTGTCTTAGTTAGGGTTTCTATTGCTGTGAAAAGACACTGTGACCACAGCAGCAACTCTTATAAAGGAAAACATTTAATTGAGGTGGCAGCTTACAATTTTAGAGGTTCAGTCCATTATCATCATGGAGGGGAGCATGGCAGCATGCAGGTTGACATGGTGCTGGTTACATCTTGGTCAGAAGGCCAACAGGAAGTAGACTGAGTCACTAGGTGAGGCTTGAGCATTCAAAGCCCACCTTCACAATAACACACTTGTTCCAACAAGGCCATACCTCTCCAATAATGCCACACCTCCTAATAGTGTCACTCTCTGAGCTTATGGGAGCCAATTACATTCAAACTACCACAGCGTGTGTGTGTGTGTGTGTGTGTGTAATATATATATATGCTTATCTTATTATCTTATCTGGTAAATGAAGCCAAGCAAAACTTATACAAATTAGAAGTCCTAGGAACAGACATCAACAGCCCCTAATTACAGCCCTGTGTCTTCCCCGTGAACTACTCTCTGAAGGGTCCTTTCAGCCAGCTGTGCTTGGTAAGTCAGCATGTCACCTTCCATCACTGCCCAAATAGTCAAGTAACCAGACACAGACTGCCACAGCAGTCAGTCCTCCAGACAGACCCCACTCACCACATCTGTATCCCTTTCAACTCCTTCCAGATATTTGTATCAGCACAGAGCACTGTCTGCTGCCGCCGTGGACAAAGCTGAGAGGCCACCAAGGACTCAGACAGAAAGGGAATCCAAAGTGACTTGCATAGACATGTTATGATAGCAAAGGGAGGCCGAACGTCCCTTTCAATGTCGTGTCCACATTGTTTCAGAATTAATCAAAAACACTTAGACAACATAAACACTAAGAGCTTAAACTATGAATTTGCCCAGCTGCTCATAACCCTGTGTAGACAAAAGTAAGCTATTTAAATGTTCATATATCCTCACAGTTCAGTGTTTTTGTTCTTCTGGCCAAGGGCTGAATCACATCTAAACTCACACTCTATGATGTACATAGCCAGTTCTGTGTCTTACTCCCTGAGCCTTGCCAGATGGTGAGATTTCTGAAAGCTGGGGATTTGTCCTCTCCACCTTTGAACTGCTCACATCCCCAACTGCAGAGCTCAGCAGACAGGGAGCATTCACTCACTGGCACATGTGACTGAGCTTGGAGAACTTGACACATTACTGAACGGAGGTAACGTTTTATTCAATAATAGGTATTTTGGTTATAGGTTATAAAGTCGGTATCTATAACACAGAAAGAACATTCTAGGAAAAAATGTTCAAATGTATTGCATCATAAAGGAGAAAAATGGTAAGAGATCACTTTTAAGAGGAAAGAGCAGGTGTCTTGCTGTAGCTGATAGGGCTATTCTAACCAACCCCAGAACCTGCCTTTTGTCATAGCTTCAGCAATGGTAGACTCACACACAGACACCTGGGAGCTCAGCAGTTAGTAAAATGGTCCAGAGTCCCGACTGCAAAGGAACCATAAGCCACTTTGCATGCTGGGAATGATGAGCTCACAAGTCGTGTGAGTCAGCTTCAGCAGCAGACTAGGACTGGTTCCTCACAAAGTTGGGTTTTTCCTTCTAACAATGAGCCCTGTCCATCAGCAGTGCCACACCCCCCTCACTGTGCATGAGTGCTCTTCTCTTCTGCTGCAATCAGGCTTTTTTCCCAGGTGCCAAAGAGTGTGCCTTCCTCAGATCCTCCAGCCACACTCCTCTTCCCGCCTGCTCCCTTCCATCGCTCCATCTCCACGTTCTTTGTAGTCTCGCAGGACCCAAGCCCCAAATCGTGGGGAGTCTTTCAGAATTTTCTAAAACCAAGAACTCAGAAGGACACTGAAGACACGCCCCTGGGCTCTGGGTCACTGCTCATGGGTGGAGCACAGACCACCACCCGGAGCTACCAGCTGTCTCTGCAATGGTCAGAAATGGAGGATGAAGCTAACTATAAATGAATGAATGCCTCCTTTTTAGTGTTTGAAACCAGATCTGTCTGGCATTGAGCAAAGGAGGCTTCATTCCCTCCTTCCCACAAAGGTACAAAACTCTTATGACAAATGAACCCTAATAGATTCAAAGAAAGGGCTGTAGCATCCCTGAAAAGGATCTCAATTTCCCTTTCTGGCTTCTACAGGAATACACTCATATAGACAGACAGACAGATATACACGCATACACACATATTAAAGTAAACAATCCTTAAAAATACTTATTACTTTTAAAATGTGTATATAGATGGGTGTGCATGTGCAGGCATGTATGTATATGTGTGTGTTCTATGTGAGTGTGTGTCACATGGACATGGGTACCCATGGAGGCCAATGGTACTCAGGTCCTCTGCAAGAACAGCAAGTACTCTTAACTGCTGAGCCCATTTCTCCAGACCCAAAGTAATTTGGAAAAGAAAAAAAGATTGAAGACACAAAATTTCAAGCAGAAATCCTTGTTTCCATGGTGACAGCCTGCTAAGTTATAGTTTAGAAGAAGAAAAGGTAGCTGACTACAATTTTCAGATTTTTGATCTAGAGAATCAGTGATGGAAAGGGAGGCACAGACTAATTCCAGAATGACTGCGAGTGTAGGAAGGATAAGCCAATGGACAGGTCAGAGGTGGCACACGAGCTCTGATAGCTTTATGCACACCGAAGCCTGCCAGGAAGGGCTGAGGAGACAGACATGAGATTAGAGTGCTCAACAGCCCTGACTTGACAAGCAGGCTGTCTTTACCTAAGGACTTCAGCCTTCTCTGAAGCTCAGTTTAGGATTAGTTCTTCTGCATGGGGATCTTCCTCTCGGAGGGTAAAACATAATAATTAGAATAAGGTAGAGGGTTGCTTTAAAACACCCATGCAGAGGCTCCATTCAGGGGATTAGATTGGTGCTCATGTGGTTGAATTATTTTTTAACTTCGGGGTAGTTCTAAAGGCAACTACAGTTGAGAACCAGACACTAGGTTATCCGCAAGTCCTGACCAAATAAACTACTACAGTTTGTTTGAACTGACCAGCCTTTGTTGCTCAGTCTTCTTATTGAGTGTTTATCATGGGACTTGCATTACATTACCTCCCTTAACCTATCTGCAAGCCTCTGGGGTGGGTGTTGTTACAATCAACCAGGAAAGTGAGCATATGAATTTGCCCAGATGAAAAGCGGAGATGGATTCAGACTCCAACCTGCTAACTCTGAGCCCACACTCTTAGCTACCATGAAACCATCCTCTCTATCATCAGTAGCCCATGGCCACTGGAAACATGCCTGGATTCATGCCTTTATCTCGCCATGCCAAATGTTAGTGGAAACAATGTATTTGATCTCATGGTTTCAGAGCACACATCCATCATGGCAAGGCAGAGCATGGAAACAGGAGCATGTAGCACAGGCTGTTTACTTCATGGAAGACAAGAAGCTGAGAAAGGAAATGCAGGAAGAGTCCAGGGTAAGATATGACCTCCAAAGACACACCCCCAGTAACTTTCTCCAACTAAACCTACCTCCTACCTCTCACCCGCTCCCAAGAGTGCCACATGTAAGCAAGAACGTGTGGTGTCTGTCTTTCTGTGTGTTTATTTCATTTACATAATATTCTTCGATTACATCCATATTTTTGTAATGGCAAATTTTTAAGGCTGGATGTGTGTATGCCATTTCCTTTATCCACTCAAATGCTGGCAGACATTGAGGTTAATGCCATAACTGTTATGAGCAGATCCACAAAGAGACTAGGTGTAGCTTGAGTTTTTCTGCCTGGCCCACAGTCAGGACAAATCTCTCTCACCTGCCAGTCCCACAGCCTCTCAGACCCGACCAAGTAAACACAGAGACTTATATTGGTTACAAACTGTATGGCAGTGGCAGGCTTCTTGCTAGCTGTTCTTACAGCTTAAATTAATCCATTTCTATAATCTATACCTTGCCACACGGCTCGTGGCTTACCGGCATCTTCACATGCTGTTTCTCATCATGGCGGCTGGCAGTGTCTCTCTGCCTCAGCCTTCCACTTCCCAGCTTTATTCTCCTCCTTATCCCGCCTACACTTCCTGCCTAGCCAATGGCCAATCAGTGTTTTATTTATCGACTAATTAGCAACACATTTGCCATACACAAATTCCCACAGCAACTAGGGATACAGACACCTTTTCCACACATGGATTTCAAATCTTTGGGGTAAGTATGCAGAAGCAGGATTGTTGTGTCCCCCAGGTACTTGCTTTTTTTGGACAGGAAGAGAAATCATTGCTTTATAAAGCCTTTGCCACACTAAATGCTAGGAAAAAATAAAAATGCGTAGTATGGGAGGCAGGGAAAAATGCAGGGAACGACTTTGATCAAAACGCAAAAGGGAGATGGGTCAATCAGTAGAGAATTCATGAAGAAGATCTGAGTTGGGATTCTGAGCACCTACAAAAAGCCAGACACAGTGGTACAACTCTGTAACACCTGTCTTGGAGAGATAGAGCAGGCGGGTTCCTGGAGTTCATTGAAAATACAACCTTGTCAAATCAGCGCAGTTCAATTCAACAAGAGCCTTATCTCAAAAAAATATGATGAAGAGCTACCAAGGACCACATCCAAATCTAACCTCTGGCCTCCACATGTATACACACACACACACACACACACACACACACACACACACCACACTTGAACCTGCACATTCACATGCATGCATAAGCAAGTGCATACCTTATACACACTCAGATAAAATGCAAAGCCATAGAAGGTTAGGAAGGACGCAGATGAGATGACATGCTGATACCTAGGAAGGGAGACTTAGTCACTGAATGCCATGCCCTCCCTCCATGGACTTGCTTGCCTCCACTGCACCCTGGAGGGGTACCTGCCTGATGGTCTCTAACCAGGAAGAAACCTTCCAAACACCCCAAGACCTGCAACCACCTCACTCTAGTTGGACAGGCTCCATTAAATCGAAATTGTATCATTCACATAAAAAAAAATGATGTTTCTTTAAATGACCTATGTCCTATGGACACATCAAATTTCAGAAACATAAAATTAGAAATAATTTCCCATCAAACTTCGAATTTTTCAAGCTCCAGGGCGCTAGTTAGAGCTTGTTTTCTTGATTATAGTAATTTTCCTGAAAGTGTCAATGGATCTAAGTTCTGGTGGGGAGTTTTCTCTTGGCTGACCTCAATGACCCGAACCTAAATGGCTCTCCCAGTTACAGTACAGGGAAGAGATATTTTGGGTGCAGAAAAACTGTTTGCAGCTATTTGGCACCTTCCTTCTGAATATGACACTCTCCAGACTTTCATCTCAGGAGCTCAGAGGGTTTGTACTGCATGTCATTCGGTTTCTAAGAATATCAGCAAAGGGCAGTAGAGGGGTGGCAGGGGGGAATGGTGCTTTCCAGCCCCACATCAACAGGACCTCTCAAAGTCACCTCATGATTTTTTATGAAATGACACTGTTAGCAGTGAGGTATAAGGTTTCTTCTAAACGTGTCTAAGGCTCGCCTGTGCTAAGAAAAAACGTGCAATGCCAGACAGAAGGCTGAAGGATATCACAGGCTCCAAATTCCTATATGGAAATTGTAACCCTCGCTGTGCTATTTGGAAGGTGGGGCCTTCAGGAGATGGTTCCATCATGAAGGTGAAGACTTTACCAAGGGGATCAGCGGCCTTGTAAAAAGAGGCCAGTGTCAATTCACCTTAAAGGGAACAAGATAGGGATTATTCTAGAGCCAAATTTGAACAATGGCCTAGGAACCCAGACTGGGTTACCCAAATTCTGGGTTCTAACAAGGAAACAGTTTCATAAAGGTTTTTAGCTTTACAAAACAAAGGAAGTTATAAATCAAGAAAAGTTGAAAATACATTGGTGGGTGCATCAGAGCGGTGGTAAAAGTAAGAAGGGGGAGCTTTCCTATGACCCCAAGATGCTATCTGATAATAATAGTCTTAGCTTTGTGAGTGGAAGCTAGGGGTCTGTCAAGTTGATGTTCTGAAAGATTTGTATCTATTATAACAGTCACAAGCTGTTAATTGAGACACAGAGATGGGCAAAGAATGGCTATTCAGGGGGACTAAAGCTAGCCTGGGATAAGGCAATTAGCCTCTGGACTCACAACATCCCAACCTCCCTGCATCACTGCACTTCTAAATCCGTCTTTGAAGACAGCTTCTTTCCAGGAATTTTCCTTGACATCAACAAGCTTCCTAGTTCTCTTTCTACAAGAGACATAGGAAGTTATCTGGCTGTAACTAGAAAGAGGGACTTCAAATGCTGTCACCTTCATCTCAGATTTTCGGCCTCAAGAACGGTTGACGAGTCGCATAGTGAGTGCTATTTTGTTACAGCAGTCCATGCTGACTAAACAGGGATTTGCTTTGTCAGGTAGACAAGGGAAGTCTATCTGTAGGATAAATAGAGGATAGCTAGGCCAAAAGAGAGCAAGGGGAGTATTTGCAAAGGCCTTCTAGCAAAAAGGACCCCAGTAAATAGGAGAGGTCAGAATTAGTCAACATGGCTAAAACAGAAAGCTGGGAGTAGAGACAATGATCTGAGAGGGTTAGGGGTGCTTGGGGATCAGTCCAGGGCGGGCTGTAGTAGTTGTTTTTACTTTTGGTACTCTTTACTTTTTGCTCTTTGGGGGGCCCACCATCCAGCTCCAAAATAAATCACACACAGAGGCTCATTATTACTTATGAATGCCCAGCCTTAGCTTGGCTTATTTCTAACCAGCTTTTCTTAACTAGCCTATCTTTTGCCTCTGGGCTTTTACCTTTCTCTATTTCTGTATACCTTTTCTTTCCTTCTTATTCCGTGTCTGGCTATGTGGCTGTGTGGCTGTGTGGCTGGCCCCTTCTTTTCTTGCTCCTCCATCTCCTGTTCCCAGATTTCTCCTTCTACTTAGTCTCTCTCCCCAGAAATCCAGACTATCCTGCCTTGCTATTGGCTGTTCACCTCTTTATTAGACCAATAAGGTGTTTTAGACAGCCAAAGTAATACAGCTTCACAGAGTTACACAAATGCAACATAAAAGAATGTAACACATCTTTGCATCATTAAAACAAATGTTACAAAGCATAAACAAATTAACACATCTTAAAATAATATTCCACAACACAAGACCTCACAACACTGTTGAGTACTTTTTGTTTACTTGCTTGCTTCAAACAAGGAGAAACTCATGAAAAGTTTTCAACTAGAAGAAGGCATTTGCAGTTTTGCCTGGCAGGATGGTCACTCTGGGGCGGGAGTGGGGGCAACAATGATGTTCTATTGTACAATGCAAAACAGCTACCATCTTCACCAGATCAGCTGAGCTTGCTTGCAAAGGTCAATCACAGGTTTTGGACTGTTTCCATGAATTCATAAGAAGGAAGGGTGGGGAAGAACCTTTGATCCTTACCTGGGATTTTAGCTGCTTCTACCAGCTGCTAGATACTGGTGACAGGGTAGAAAGCATGCAGGGGTTGAGGGTAGAAAGGTGTATCCTGATATGGGTGCCTCTCCAGCCATTTGTATGCAGTTCTGCCCTAACTACATGTAGCCTCTCTCTGTCTCAGGAAATGCTGCAGTGTGTGAGTTAGGAGAGGTTGACTGAAAGAAGGCTCTGTGTGGCTATGGGGAAGCTGTCACCCATGCTGGGTGAAGACTTTCTAGTATGGCTGCTAATGAGTCACCTACACTTCCACCAGTAACCCCTAGCCCAATAAACTCACTGATTCCTTGGGTTGAGCTTTGGTAAACTCAAACTTTGATTTGTCATTGGGACCTCATGAAGAGGGGATGGACTTGTTTATATATCCCCAGGGAAGGAATTCTCTAAACATGTGGAAAATCAGTTAAGTGATCATCACTGTGGTCCAGATGGGAAATAATAGGAGTTTGAGTCAGAGCAGATATAAGGCTGGATTGGAGGAAAGAATTACTAGACCTGGTCACAGTAGAAAATGGAGGAGGGTTTCCAAGATGGCGTTTCTATGTCTGGCTTGTGAAACTAACTGGTGAAGCCGTATGTAGCTACAGGATAACTCTGGCTACAGCCATTCACCCAGATAAATGAACCAGGAGGCCAGGGAAGGTGGAAAGAGGTTCAAGGTAGGGAATATTGTGTTCAGGATGCCCTTAATAAATCTACAAGAAGATATCTGAGAGGAAGTGGACAGGGGATAAAGTCAGGGCTGCAAGTAGAAACCTGGTAGTCATTTGCTTGGAGTTAAACCCAAGGGTACAGGCAGAGAAAGCATAAAGTTACATGGGGAGACTGAAACTTTGTGGGATACACCTACAAAGCAGAGAACGTGGCCAGAGCATGGGTGGGAAGAAAATAATTAAAGGGCCTAGGGAAAAAAAAAAAACCCTGGAAAGCTAGTCAAGAGCACACGGGGGTAACACATGCGAAGCCTGGCGTGGTGGCGCATGCCTGGAATCCCAGCATTTGGGAGATGGAGGCAGGAGGATTGGAAGTTTAAGAATATAATCAACTATATTCTGAGTCTGAGGCCAGGCTGCACTACATGAGACCTTGTCTCAAAATAGATTAAAAAAAAAAGAAAGCATTGTATTAGAAAACATTGGTATTAGAACACACATATACACACACACATACACACACAAATTTTTTTTCAAAAGATAATGTATGAAAATAAGTCCTTCAGAAGGTAAAGAGAGGACCCAGCAGTTAAGAGCATGTACAGCTCTTGCAAAGGACCCGATTTCAGTTCCTGGCACCCACATCTGGTAGTTCACAGGCACCTGCACTCATGTGCACCTACCCACACATAGATACACACACCTGTACAAAAGAAAAGGCAAGGAGTCCTTCAAACTGGTTAGTGAAGACACATAACGATCTTTGTAACAAATAATAGAAGTATGGTTTTCTTATTACAAGAAAATAGAATTGGGGTTACAAACATTTTCGTACTTCTTAAATGTATGCTTCCTGGAGGAAAGATGTGTGCTTTAGCAATCTAGAGTTGACTGCACTGGAGATTTGCAGGTAGCTATTACAAAAGGGAAGTGGGGATTAGGAAAGAGAGTGGGTCTCATGGCATGGGACGGATGGAGCCTCAGCCCTGCTGCTGTGCATGTGTTGGCTAGGGCTGACCAACAAGCTAGGTGACTTAGAAGAGCAGAGAGCGATTCTCTCACAGCGCTGGAATCTTCAAGTCCAAAGCTGAGGTTTTTATCAGGTCTGCACTCCCTGCAAAGGCCATGGGGAAGACCTTTCTTGACTGTACAGCTTCTGCTACACCTGGGAGTAGCAGGGTCATGTTTCCTGGGGCAACATGGACAAATATCTGTTCACCTCACATTGAGAGAGCTCACCTAGACCCAGGAAATAATTCTGTCTAAGCCCAGCTTAGTAAGTCAGTGAATCTCTTGGCATTACTTACAGGAGCATTGGGAACTCCAGTACCTAAACCACAGGAGTGTTCTGTGCAACCTGCAGACAGCTACATCATTGAAGACTCTCCTCTTCTCCAGCAGTTACCTACTGCGTACATAACTTCCTAAGGGGACCCATCAATCTTGTAAGTTTCATGAGCCTTGAGCCTTCCTTCCCTCTCCTCCCATAAGGAAACACTTCAGTCTGGTGGAAGCAGCTATAAAACACACAGTCCTCTCCTCTGGATCTTCTCCTCATTTCTTATCTTACATAAACACTTCTTGTTGGGTTTAAGGCCCACCCTAAACCAGGAGGCTCTCATGTCCTTAACACTTGCATCTACAAAGACAACTTTTCCAAATAAGCTCACACTCACAGGTTCCATTGAGCTTGGCTTCATGGAATCACTATTCCACCCAGGATTCCATTCCCATCTCGTGGGGCATCATTTTATTTGATCTGAAAAGTCTCTCTTCCCAAGACTGGAAAGCCAACAACCCAAGCCCTACTGTCAGCACCAAAACTGACTGTAAAGCTCAGTGTCCTTCTCCTTGACCCTTGCCCCTGCTCTTCTTCTTAGAGGGAGCCAGGAATGCTAGAACCCAGATCTCTTCACATGGAAAAAAATGTTTTGGTATATGTATTTCCCCTAGACACAATGCTAAACTTGACTGCCATGTTCTATCATCTCCTGCACTTGACATTATAGGATATCCCTTAGGGCAAATGGTATTTCATGGATGTCAGGGAGAGGAAGTAAACTAGCCATACTTTTAACGTATTTTCTTTTCCCAAGTTTCAAATGGACTTTTAACATAAATCCTGTTGTATAGAGGGGACACTGTTAACATCAATGATCTACTGAGAATTAGAACTCAAGAGTCCTGACTAACAATTGGTTGCTTTGACCATGTGCATGGAGTCATGAAGCTATGAAGTGAGCCTACATTTGGAGAAGAAGAAAGTGGAGAGAACTCAGTAGCTGCTCTCCCATTTGAGCATGCTCTCATGCCATGCTTCAGGATGGTGTCCACATCAGTAACTAAGGAGATTTGTATGGGTCTCATGACCGAAGAACTGATCTTCCTGAGATGACCAAGAACAGAGGTACTTCATCTTTCTGGTTCAGTAAAGTAGCAGCTGTTTTAATAATAAAAAAGAAAGACTCCTTTTCTGCAAAAAGTTCTTAGGAATGTATGCTGGCATTTAACTTAACCTCAGAACAGTTTCTGGGAAGTGATTTCAGACATCATTTCACTGTGCATTTAGGGAAAGTAAGGCAAAGAAATAAGAGTGTTGGGTCGTACTATCACTCCCATGAGGCAATTTATCTGTGTACACTACCACAGATGGCTCTTACAGTTGTCCTGGGGAAATAAGTCTGTAGCTGAGAAAGGAACAGAATGAAAGTTTCACTCTCTGGTTTCAGTGTTTTACTTTTTTAGTCAGTGGTTTCCGGATAAGGCAATAGTCAAATCCGTTAAAACTTCACCTACCTGCCCTGCCTCAGACTCAGCAAATTAGAAGCTCTGAGTAGAGTCAGGGACAGGCTATTTCTGCCCTTTTTAAATAAACACACATTGGGATTTGTCATACTTTTTCCCCCGTGTGGACATACTATACACTGATCATATCCAGCCACCTTCCTTCACCACCACATCACGGCACCCTTCCCAAGACACGGTGAACACTATTCTACTTTCTGATTGACTATTTTTAGTTTTCATATGTGAGAGAAAACAAAAATAATAATAAAGAAAATAAAAACTTTAAGGATACTGTTTTATCATCATGCATATGTATAATTTCTAAAGTTTCTTTTGTTGTTCACTTCTCAATCCATTCCACTGTGATCAAAAAAAGATACAAGTGTGGTGGTATTGTGTTCCCCAAAGTATTGTGTACCTTAATAAATTTATCTGGGGTCAGAGAACAGAAAAGCCACAAGATACTTAGGCTAGAAAATGTTAGCACACGCCTTTAATCCTAGCATTCCAGAGACAGAAATCCCTCTGGATCTCTGTGAGTTCAAGGCCGCATTGGAAACAGCCAGGCATGGTGACTCACGCCTTTAATCCCAGAAAGCAGCCTTTAATCCCAGGGAGTGGTGGTAGAAAGCAGAAAGGTTTATAAGGTGTGAGGACCAGAAACTAGAAGCATTTACCTGGTTAAGCATTTGGCTGGTTAAGCATTTGGCTGGTTAAGTTTTCAGGCTTCTAGCAGCAGTTCAGCTGAGAGCCATTGGGATGAGAACACAGAAGCTTCCAGTCTGAGGAAACAAGACCAGCTGAGAAGTTGGCCAGGTGAGGTTAGCTGTGGCTTGTTCTGTCTCTCTGATCTACCAGCATTGACCCCAATAACTGGCCTCAGGTTTGATTTTATTAATAAGACTCTCTAAGATTCATGCTACATACAAGGTATAATTTTATTCCCTTAAAATGTGTTAGGGCTTGTTTTGTGGCCCAATACATGGTCTGGACTAGGAAGAGTTCCATGGACTGATTTTGAAAAAAATGTGTGTTACACAGCTGTTGGATTTGCACATCCTCTAAATGTCTGATCAGACCCTGTAACCCATAATTTATTTTAATTCTGATGCTTATTTGCTGATGTTCCATCTGCTGACTGGAGTGAAGTGTTGTAATTTCCCACTGTGTGGAAGTCAGAGGACAATTTGTAGGAGTCAATTCTCTTCCTCTACAGTGTGGGTTCCAGGGATCAAACTTCAGCCAGCAGGCTTAGTAGCAAGTGCATTTACTTGCTATCTCACAGGCCCAGGCCCAAAGACCTTGAATCCTTTTTCATGCTTTCTTTTGTTGTTGCTTGTCCAGGTAAGACATTTCAAAAGTCCTATCTTCATGCTCAGATGTTCCTTCTTCCATTTAACTAGTCTGTTATTGAAGGATTCCAACTGAATTGTCATCTGACTATTTGAGTGAGCTCTCCATTTCTTTTCCAAAAACTTTCTCCATTGAATTTCTCACTCATATCCTGCATGGTTTTACTAATTTTGTGTGATGATTTGTCTGTATCCTCTTGGATCTCATTGAGCTTTCATATAATTATTCTTTTGAATGCTTCATCAGACATTTCATCTGTTTCAATTTCTTTGCAATCTGTTGCTAGAGAATTATCATTTGCAGGTATCATATTACCTTGTTTTGTTTTTTTGTGTGTGTTTATTATATTCCTACAGTAAGATGTGTGTGTCTGGTGAATTCGATATCTCTATCACTCTTCTGGGATGACATTCTTAGTGAGTGGTTTTTCCTGAAGATGTATCTTAGAAGTATATTGACTTTATTTCCACGAAGGCACCATAGTATAACCTCCCTGTACCTTCTTTAGCAGGGATGATTAGTGAGTTTGGGCACATTGCAGACCATGAGAGTCAGACAGACACACCATCTCTGTGGACCATGAAAGAATGGAGACACTGCACTGTGGTGCCGATAGCAGTCTCTGGAAAACACACACTTTATGGATACTTCCATGATGAAGTGGTGGCTCCTGCCATTCGGTAGGGATTTGCTCAGGCACTGTTGACTTGTTAGGATTGAGGACCTCTGGCACCAGTAACATGAAGGCTCTGAAGCAGTTTTTCTCTGACCAGATGGTGGTGCAGAGCTGGGCTTTTATTGGGAATGCTGATGACAGAAAGCACAGCACTCCTGTGGTATCCATACTCAGTCCTGAGGGCAGTGCCAGCTCACAGTACTGGGGCAGCCAGCAGTGGGGACTTCGTCAGTGTGTTGACAGTGTGGTGTGGGACTGCTGCTATGCAAGTGCACTCCCAGCAACCCCCAGCAGTGTGACCTCAGCCTGCCAACCCCTGTGCATGCCAGGGACAGACACACACACACACACACACACACACACACACACACACACACACACACACACACGGAGTGTCTTTCAGCTGAAATGAGCAGGAATAGGGCATGACGAGAACCTGGACAGTTTCTCTTTGTGTCCTGGGGCAGGCTATCAGACAGGTTGTTCAAAGCCATCCTTGGTGAACAGGGTTAGTAGTGTAACTAACGTGTTCCCTATTCTGCTCCATTAGGAGCAAGTGCCTATGAATAGCTCAGGGTAGAACCTGTAAGTATCTCCCTTCAGTACAGGCACCAGCATGAATCAGCAAATGGGAGGGATAGCTCCTTGTTCCCTTGGTTCTCGAGAGCGGTGTTCTCCCTCACATCCACCCTCTCCAGTGCAAGATACCCAGTGTGTCTGATTGAGGTTGAGGGCCAAGCTGAGTGGGATGTCTGTTGGGTCTCAGGAATGGGAATGAGAATAATGAGGGCTATTTTACTCTGCTGCCCCCAGCCTATACTCAGATAATAGCTCCCTTACCAAGAAGGCTCCTGGCTATAGCACTCTTGAGGTTTACTGGGAGATGGTGCAAGATCCCTTTCCAAAGCATGGTTGCTGTGCAGATTGCAAGCTGTTTAAGTGAACTAGAAGCTGCTGCTTGTCTAAGTGAGCTAGAAGCTGCTGCTTGTCTAAGTGAGCTAGAAACCAGTGACAATCATGAACTGTTAGATAGCTAGGGTTCTCAGCATCCATGCTGACAGTCAACTGGGACTCTCACCCTTTTCCTACAGAGAAGAGACTGGGATATTTTATTTTTCATATTCTGCTATTGCCCTGAGTATCCAAATCCTACAAGATACCAGGCTCTACCATCTGGTTTCTGGTGTTTGCCCATGGCCACTTCCTCAGAATGCACCCAGGCACCCATTGTTTTGCTCTTCTTTATGGTGGAGACAAATGCTGGTCCCACAAAATTCACATAGGACTGTTGAACTTCACACTACCCCTTTCTTTTTGAATGCTCACTTGCATTTTGGAAACCCCTATGGGCCTCCTGAGAACTTTGCTTGACCTCTGGGCACTCTGATTCTTGGATTGTCTGATATTTTGATATGCTGTCAGGGCATATTTGATCGTTGATGTCCACATGTGAATCTGTATTACCCCCTGACATATGGTGCCATGCTGAAGAGTCTTCCTACTGCAGGCTTGCCTAGTCATAAAAAGTAATAATTGTCTTGTACCTGGGGCTTGCCTGCCTCTGAAAAATTGATGAAATCTGTTCTCTGTACCCCAGTCTTTAGTTACTATGGGGTGTAAAATATGGTGTCTGTGGTAGTTTGGATGAGAATGGCCCCCGTAAGCTCATACATTTAGATAGTTGGTCCTCAGCTGGTAGAACTGTTTGGGAAGGATTAGGCAGTGTGGCTTTGTGGGAGGAGGTGTGTCAATGGGAATGGGCTTTGAGATTTCAAAAGCCCATGCATCCCAGCTGTGTCTGCCTCATGGTTGTATCTCAAGATGTGAGATCTCAGCTCCAGTGCCATGTTCCCTGCTGTGGTGGTCATGGACTCTAACCCTCTGAACCCACAAGCCCCAAATAAACTGTTTTTTCTATGAGTTACTTTGGTCATGGTGTCATATCATAGCAATAGAAGAAATAACTAGGATAGTGTCTGATGACCATGCGAACTTGGATAAGCCTTTACCTGAGTCTGAGCCTCAGTTTCTTCATCTATACAATGGCCATAGCAGAGGGGATCAGCAACTACAAGGAGGGTGCAAGAAGATCCCAACTAAATGGTGTGAGATAATCCCCCCCTCTCTAATGCTCATTCCTTCTTCTGAAATTCTCATTTCTGTTCATGAATACCGGTAGTTTCTAACCCGTCTGTCAGAAGAAAGGCGAGGCAAACTGGTTGGTTTCTGTGTGTCCCTGTGTGCGTAAGCCAGATTTTACACGTTACAGTTTTAATTGTCTGGTTTTTCCAGGTTGGCTGAGAGGAACTGTTGACTATATAGTTCCTGGCTAAATTAACAACTCTTCGTGGCCACCACCCAGTTTTTACTCAATCTTAGCTTAATCAGCGCTGCAGTTTGGAGCACTATTGGGAGCGGGTCTGAAGTCATCGCTCATTGCTTTGGCTCACGAGGTTATAGCTACAGCATTGCTCCCCCAACCAACAATCACAATGTTCCCGCTGTGCCCGGGTTTCACGTCATCTGGGACTCCTGCCCTGGAGTCCCCAAATAAATTTTGAATATTCCATAGGCACAAAATTATCTCAAACATAACTTACAAGTCTGGTAAGGAGACATCAACAGAAGGCAATTTATTTTGTTTATATTGTATAGAATAGAAATTACATCCCCTGATTGTAGAAATTCCAGGTAAACAACCATCTAAGGTTGCCCAGCATGGAGTTTTGCTGGACTTGGGAATTGCGGTTTCAAAGCCAAGACCATCTTGGCAAATTAGGACAAGTTAGTGATACCAGCAGGGAAGAAATGGAGTGTTAACAGTGTATCCCCCCTTCCCTCCTCCACTCCACCAGCTGGTCATCTATCCTCATCTCTAACCGAAGCTGACCCAGGTAAGATGTGGTCCACGCCACTGTATTGGGTATATCTACATGTTTCATGCTGGATTCTGGAGTGCGAGGGTTAGCTTTTCATCAACTTGACACAAACTAGAGTCACCTAGGAAGAGGGAGCCTCAGTGGAGAAATTGCTTCCAACAGATTAATGACTGATGTGAGGAGGGCTCAGCCCACAGAGGGTGGGGCCACCCCGGGCAAGTGGTCCTGGGTTATATAAGAAAACAGGCTGAATACGCCATAGAGAGCAAGCCAGTAAGCAGCATTCTTCCATGGTCTTGTGAAGTGTAAGCCAAATAAACACTTTCCTCCCCGAACTGTTTTTCATCAGTGCTGTATCACAGCGACACAATGGCACTAGGACACCGAGTTTAGAGAAACCAGGGGTCTTTGGACACTAAAGAATGTCAGGGGCTGGCAGACACCTTAGTATAGCAACTGAGATTCCCCTCTCTAGAATCCTGGGAATTATTCCTCACTCAATTTTATAAACAGGGTCAATCTTCCCCTAGTGAGAGATGTGAAATTGATACACTCTGCCACATTCTAGCTATGCAGTCTTGGATAAGTCCTTTCTAGCCTCAATTTCCTGATTTAAAGATGACAACGCTCCTCTAAAAATCAAGGGTGATCTGGAGGTGCTGCTCAGCTATTAGCGCTTGCCTAGCATTCATGGATCAATCCCCAGAACCAAGGAAAGGAGGGAAGGGGACGAATGGGGAGGGAGGGGAGGAGATGAACAAAGAAGGCAAAGGAAAAGAAGAAAGGATCACAGAGGGAAAGTGGGGAGGTATGGAGAAGGAAGAAATCAGTGGCAAGACTCTTAGAGGTCAGAATGTGCATTTCACAAAACACTGAATCCATGCCGATGCCTCCCTCACCTCTGTGGTGAGGCGTATATCCAGGGATGGTGTAATATCACCATCAAAACATCTCCCAGTGAATTTAGATTCAACTTCTCAATATTATGGCTGCATCACTTCAGAGATAGAAGGGTTTATTGCTACTGCTATTGTTGCTGTTATTGTTGTTGTTGTTGTTTAAATAGCATTGTATTCTCCAGAATG
Source organism: Peromyscus eremicus (assembly GCF_949786415.1). NCBI lineage: Eukaryota > Metazoa > Chordata > Mammalia > Rodentia > Cricetidae > Peromyscus > Peromyscus eremicus. Next base: position 18,604,222 of record NC_081420.1, read on the forward strand.
GCTATCACTCATGATCCCTGAGATTCTAATGGCTAGAATGGGGTGGCTCAGCAGTTAAGAGCACTTGATACTCTCCCAGAAGACTGGAGCTTGGTTCCTAACACCCACATCAGACAGGTTACAACCATATGTAACTCTAACACCAGGAGATCCCTCTCCCAGCCTCAAACAAACACCCCTACAGATGTGCATATAGCACACAGACACAAATGAACATTTTTTAATATCTAAGCTCTCAAAGCTAGTCATTTAATCAAAAATCTGAGGCCAGAACAGATGAGCTGTGTTCTTGCTAGACAGCATATCCAAATCCCAAGCCTCTAACTTCTACTTTTCTTATCCAATGTTCCTCTATCAAATGGAATCTTGACCCTTTCTTCAAGGAGTCTGTCTCTCGGGTGGTGCAATGAGTTAGGAGACCAGGAGTAAAACCCTTAAGGAGACAGTAACACATTGCTTATGTTTAATTAAAAGGCATGAACGTTGGTTTCACTAGAAGGAACTGAGAAGAAGAACTGGGTGCTAAATGCAAATGATGCCTCAGGCAAGCCAACAGGAGATACAGGAGCACTACCAGAAGGAGACCAGCCAACTTCAACCCCGTTTACTGCCTTCACACTAATTCTGATCATGAGATGATGCTTAGTGTGTTCAGCAAGCTGTTTGCCCATGTGACGAATGCCTAACAGTGAAAAAGGTTAATTTTGGTCTCAAGAGTTTCAGTTCAGGGTTGATTGGTTCCGTTGCTTGGGTGTGTGATAAGGCAGCATATCATGGTGGGAAGCACATGGCAGAGGAAAGCTGCTCACACCAGAGTCACCAGAAGCAAAGAGGAACAGCAGGAAACAGCCTGAGCCAGGATATACCCTTTGATGGCACATTCCCAATCACCATTTCCTCCAACTTAAGCGCCCACTTTTCACAGTCCCACCACCTCCCAAGAGTCTTTAGATTTTGAATCCACTGGTCGGTTAAACCATTCATTAGGCCAGAGACATCATGATCTAATTAATTGTCTTTGGAAACACCCTCCCAGACACACCCAGAACTGTGCTTTACAAATCTCCTAGGTGTTTCAAAAGTCAATCAAGATCACAGTCACCTAAATGTTTTTTGTTAATACATAGAGTTCTAGAAATCAAAAATTGGACTCTCTGACCTGGAAATGTGAGACTAGTCACCCACTAATATAAAGTGGGATGTTGGCACCAACCCCTTCAGACAGCCAGATGAGCACACCTTTTGTATCTAGATCGTGGGTTATAATAGCAGGCTCACCCTGTGTCATTAGAGATGGGAAACCTTGCAGTGCTTCTGCCTCCAGCCTGATGTGCCTCTATAATTCAAGCTGGTGCCCTCAGATGGCTCTCCCCTTGATACATCATGCTGGGAATGTGAAATGGCTTTTTAAACTAGGAAGGAACTGAACGTGTAATCAAAAAGCCATGCCCAATTTGCTCAGCCCAAGCAGCTGACAGTGGGAAGGTAGAAAGTGCCTCTTGCCAAGGATGGCTTGTGAAATGGATTAAAGAATCTAGGATGTTATTTCAGCTGTGGCTTTGCACTGTATGAATAATCCCAATGAATGCTGTGTCACCCCATCCTTTTGGTGAGGAGGGGACTGTGACTGATCATGAGTTACTTTAACTGCATTTCCCCCTCTAAACTGTTGATAAGAATTTGGATTCAGAGGTAATTCTCTCCATTATACTGTGAAGAAAAATGGACCTGTTTATCAAGATCTAGGAGAAGTTTGAGAATTAGCTACACTCAGTAATATTCAACAACAGAGATGAAGTATTTCTGAGAATAATAGAAATATATAATGTGATATTCTAAAGGTGAGTCCAATTGTTCATTAAATTTGAATGAAAAATAAACTATAAGTGAAGCTGTGTATATCAAAAAAAGATTTCCAAGCTGTTTCTGTAACCTACCTATTACAAGCTGCATTCAGTAGGTCAAAGAACTCCAATATAACCAAAGAAGTTATCTCTATGTCAAAACGGGTTTGGCATACAGTCACACAGTAATAACAGAAATAATAAAATAGCTAATGCAAATGTTTATCATATGCAAAGAGCAAAGCTAATCACAACCATATATCTCACAGTAGACTGGAAAATAAGTGTTAAATGGTAGGTGTTGTCATAGTTACCTACCGTTAATGTCTTGATTTTTCAGGTAAAGAAACAGATCCCAAGATAGTAAGTTATCCAAGCTGGACCAGGGGGTATGCATTCCCTCATTCCTGCCTGACCCAGGAGCCTGTGTTTAGATTGATACGATCTAGGCCCTTGCTGATGTTCATGATGCCCTTGTTCAAGTTCTCTTCATCCATATGGTAAATCAACTATGCAACTGAAAAGAGCACCTGGGTCACTCATGTTGATTTTAGCTTATGGCTAAGAGTGTGGGCTTTGGGATCAAGTTCTGACACTGGCCAGCTGTGTGAACGTCCATAGTTACCTAACCTTTCTCCACCCCAGTTTCCTTATCTATAAGCTAGGATTAAAAATCCTTCCTTTATACGGTTGTTGGAAGACTAAATACTCAATAAGCTCTCTATAAATGCTACCTATTTTTTTTTTTTTTTTGGTTTTTCGAGACAGGGTTTCTCTGTGTAGCTTTGCGCCTTTCCTGAGACTCACTTGGTAGCCCAGGCTGGCCTCGAACTCACAGAGATCCGCCTGGCTCTGCCTCCCGAGTGCTGGGATTAAAGGCATGCACCACCACACCACCGCCCGGCTTTGCTACCTATTTTTAATCACTAAATGCACCTGTCTTAAGTGCAAATGGCCTTTCTGTAACATACCTGCCTGGACTGTTTATTTAAAAGGTGTGTGTGGTCATTGTCTGAAGGACTTTTTTTTCAACTTGGAAAGACGCCATCACTGCAGCTGTCAGCTATATTATTCTAGAATGTAGATGTTCTTACAGCTATAAATTCTAGAATATAGATGTTCTGATGCTGAGTGGTGGTTAGAAAGAGCTAAAAGCCACAAAGAACAGGAAGTCTGGAGTAGCAAGTACTACTTGTTTTTGGGTTTGTGATGCTGACTTGAATTATCAATATTCTCTATACATGGAGCATGTGTAAAACTGTTGTCTCAACTACAGTTTCTAGAGAAAAAGGAAATCCTACCTTCAAGAAAGAGATATAAGACGCGGCAGGCCAACTCTCCTGCCAGAATGTATTAACCCTACATCTGTCATGTGTAGTTGAGTGTTTTTGTTTGTTTGTTTGTTGTTTGTTTGTTTGTTTGTTGTTTTAGGGGTTTTGTGTTTTTTTGTTTTGTTTTTTTGGTTTTTTTTTTTTCTCTTTATTCTTTGGGGAGGTGCACTACCCAGCTCCCAAATAAATACACAGAGGCTTATTCTTTCTTGTGAATGCCTGGCCTTAGCTTGGCTTGTTTCTAGCCAGCTTTTCTTAAACTATCCTGTCTACCTTTCACCTCTGGACTTTTACCTTTCTGTATACCTTTCTTTACTTCTTATCTTGTGGCTTGCTGTGTAGCTGGGTGGCTGGCTCCTGGAGTCCTCTCCTCCTTTTGCTCCCTGTTCTTCTCTTCCCAGATTTCTATTCCTATTTATACTCTCTTCATGCCAGCCCTGCCTGTCTTTTCTCTTGACTAGCTATTGGCTATTCTGCTCTTTATTAGACCAATCAGGTGTTTTAGAAAGGCAGAGTAACACAGCTTCACAGAGTTAAACAAATGCAACATAAAAGAAGTCAACACATTTTTGCACCATTAAGCAAATGTTCCACAGCATAAGCAAATGTAACATATCTTCAACTAATACTCCACAGCAGTAGTAATGCTACCAGTACTGTTTTGTCTCTGCATCTCAAAGGTCCTTTCTCCCCAAGAACCAATTGGTAGCAGTTAAATATGCCTGAAGGACCCCAAACATTGGACAGTCAACATGATTAGCCACTTTAATTAGCTAATCAGTTGACATCTTCTCCAGGCATCCAGATGAGGAGCCAAAGCTTTCAGGAGTAAGATCCAGGAGGTGTAGGAGCAGGCAATAGAACCACACTACAGACTCTGTCCTGGTTTAGGTCTGTAACACCGAAGAATTAGGGCTGGCTCTTGCCATAAAGAGACATTCAGGGGCTAGGGAGATGACTTAATTGCTAAATCGCTTACCACACAAGCATGAGAACCTAAGTTCAATCTTCTAGAACTCACACAAAAGAGTCAGGGGACACAGCCATGTCTATAACCCCAGCACTGAGAAAACAGAGACAGAAAGGTCCCTGAGGCTTATTGACTAGAAAGTCTACCTATATTGGTGAATTCCAGGTTTGGTGATGGAGCCTGGATCAAAAACTAAGGTGAAGAGCAATTGAAGAATACAATGACACCAACATCTGGCCTCCACATGTGCACATATGCATACACCCACAAACACAAAAGAAACATTCACTAACAAAAGAAACCTTCACAAAAAATTGAATGAAGCCGGGCGGTGGTGGTGCATGCCTTTAATCCCAGCACTCGGGAGACAGAGGCAGGTGGATCTTTGTAAGTTAGAGGCCAGCCTGGTCTATGGAGCAAGATCCAGGAAAGGCGCAAAGCTGCACAGAGAAGCCCTGTCTCGAAAAACCAAAAAAAAAAAAAAAAAATTGAATGAATTATGCCAAATTCTAGAATATTCTATGGAAAGCCTCTGAGATCTTAACTCTTTTAAATGCCTGCATTGAGGATGACAGAACAGTCAGGGTTTTCCAAGACAAATGAAGGGCCTGATTATTAAATTATGTTTGTCATTAAACCATTAGTGAGTCACCCATTGAAGTCTAATTAAAAATCTGCTACTCGGCTTAATGACTGTTGCAAAGGAGATAATTGTTGAGTAATTCTAAACACTTAACCTCTGTCTTCAATGGAAGATAGGCTCTTACCGAGCGCTGGGTTATGGGCTTTCTCCTTAGCCCTCAGTCCCCCTCCACCCCACACAGGTTGCACTAGCATTGTTGTGCTAATGAAGCTATCTCCCAATGACTGGATACTGATGTTCCTGAATTATTCTAAAGATGAAGTGAAGAGGAGCATTGAAGTTAGTACATGTAACCACAAAAGGAATTTTCTAGTTCTATGTCATTGAATGAAGAAATTTCCTTTCCATCAAAGAGAGAATCAAGATTCACACTTAGATTTTCAATTTAAAAAAAAACTAAACTTTTTGATATTCTACTGTATTACACATGTTTCTTTTTTTTAAGTCAGTTTTTAATTCTGAGTCTCGTAATTAGTTTTTGGAAACTTTTACTGCCTCTTGGGGACTTGCTTTTCCGGTTTATTGAGGTTGTCCTGCTGTGACTGAGTTGGCATAGTGTGACCTTCAAATATTCTTGCTCAATACCCCACCCTGGAAAATCATGTTTGAATTTTTCAGGCCCATCCTACCTGTTAAAAGACAACAATGGTAACAACATATAATAACAGTGATTATACTGGAGGAACACTGTTCATTCTTGCTCCTCTCCTGTCTTAAAATAGAATTCAGAAATAGCCTGAAGTGAGAACCCACTACCAGTCAAAGACTTAAGGGCTCCTCACTCTTCTCCCTACTGGGAACTCCAGCATATGATAGGAACACAGAACTCCCAGGTCCCAGATGCACACAAAATCTTTTCTCTTGGCCAGAGAGGTTACAGATTTTTAGATACAAGAGCTGGGATTGGCTTGGAAGTTTGACTCTGCCTTAATAGGTAGTAGGATTTGAGAATACGTCCTAGCTTCCAGAGCCTCTGTGTCCCCATTTATTGAAATATTGACTAGAGTATATCACAGTGACAGGGATGATGGCATATGCTTATAATCCCATCACTCATGAGGAAGAGGTGGGAAGATTGTGAGTTTGAGGCCAGCCTAGTCT